>NC_086447.1:475652935-475960209 GCF_028390025.1 Pseudophryne corroboree | reverse complement strand
CGGCGGGATGTACTAATGCTTACCGCCACGGTAAGCATTAGTACCATTTACCACAGAGACCATTTACCGAAGAGGGATACGTATTAAACCAAGGGCACTGAGATGCCCTTCTCACTCACCATCCGGAGCCAAGCTGGTGGAAAGCCAGCAGCAGGGGCAGCATGCCGGATATCAGCAGCCGAGGGTGCCGGTTGTGAGGCACCTGCGGAGTGGTGCAGAGCCCAAAGCCGGAGATCGGCAGCATGTTGACCGGCAACAAGTGGCTTCTTCCGCGTTCAACATGCTGCCGATCTCCGGCTTTGGGCTACGCAGGGTTCGGGGGATGGGTGTCCTCTGCCGGTGTACTGCAGCTCCGGGGGTGCGTGCTCCGGAGGCTCTCAGCAATGTTGAATATCCAGCTGCCTCAAGTATGTACAGCCTGCACCCTCGGCTGCTGATATCCGGCATGCTGCTGCTGGCTGTCGCCCCGCCTGGCTCGGCCACACAGCTGTACGGTGAAAGGGCATCTCAGTGCCCAAGGTTTAATACATATGCCTCAGTAAATGGCCTCTGCGGTAAACGATACTAATGCTTACCATTGCAGTAACAGCGCGGGAGGACGGCGCACATCGGGATCCTGCAGCAGGAGAGAAGAACCCCCTTCGGAGCGTAGCAGACCACACTGAAAAGGGTGCATCCCCGGTGCGGTGCTCTGCATCCCGAGTGGCGCCGAAGATGTGGAGTTTCGGAGGTGGCAGAAGCGCCGCAGCTTGGGGTGAGAAACATAATTGCTACCTTCACTTTTTCATTCCCCTTTCAAAAATCACTCTTCGACCACTGCACCTACATCTAAACATACATACCCTGACATCTTTATATACAGTGACACCGATGGTGTGCACACATACTTTCCTTTGGTAGTTTTTTTTTTTTTTTTTTTTTGGGGGGGGGGGGGGGGGCGCCATTATTGATCTTGCCCTGGGCTCCAAAAACCCTAGTTACGCCTCTGCTTATCTGTATCACTACTTGCAATCCTTGTGATTGAATGCTGAGGGCCGCCCATTACAGGGCAAGGCTGCCCAGCATGCTAACCACTGCCCCCTCCCTTGACCAAGTAGAAATTGTGATCGCAGTGCAATTTCTGCTTGATCACAGACATTAGGGTTGCTTCCTGCAAGTGAAGCTTGGCTGCGCCCGCAGGGGACCTGCCACCATCTTTCTGATTGCAGCAGCTATGTGTGATGTCACACAGCCGCCATGATCACACCTGCACTATGCTCCCCATTTGGATGACACTGCCCTGTTTCCCTGCCTCCACCCCCACAACACTCCGTCTACACCTAGGAAATGGAGTGTTGTCACCCCCCACCCAGCAAACGCCTCTGCCTGATTGACAGGCAGAGGCGCTCGCATTTTTTGCAGGCCCCACAGAAAATGCAGGCACATGCACAGGATGGGTGCTTCGCATGCACCCGCATCTTTTTGTAATTTTTGTGGTTGGATCGCTTATTGCGATCCAACCTAAATCAGGCCCAAAGTACTGGATATACAAGTCTGGCATACTTTGCGGATTTGCTGTGTTTAATCTCCTCCTTCAATTTCTACAGCTGATTTTCCAAAAGCCTAATTAGGGGAATTACATTACTCAAGCTAGCAGTGTCAGCACTCACTTCACAAGTAGCTGCTTCAAAGTGTTTTTGCACTTTGCACAAGACAGAAAGTACTGTCCACGATGCTGGGCTAAGGAACATTTCTCCTCCTCTCCCAATGTCATGGCTTGTTGTATAGCTATCGATGGCTTTTTGCTGTTCCTCCATCTGGTGAAGCATGTAATGGGTGGAGTTACACCTTGTTACCACCTCTTGCTTTATTTGATGACAGGGCAAATTAAACTGTTCTTGCAGGTGCTGCAATCTCCTGCATGCTGTTGCTGAATGCCAAAAATGGGCCATAATTTTTTGGGTGACATACAGCATCTCCTGCATGCCCCTGTCATTTTTTTAAAAAGCATGTACCACTAAGTTGATTGAGTCAGAAAAATAGGGGATGTGTTGGAATTCACCAAACTGTAATGCTTTCACAATATTTGAGGTATTATCAGATATCACAAATCCTGAGGAAAATCCAGTGGGGTAAGCAATGTTTCTATGTGTTTCTAAGAGGTTGTCAGCGGTATGCCTCTTATTGAATCCGGTGATACACTGGGTGTAACCTGCCTCTGAATGAGCTGAGTAACCTGCCTCTGAATGAGCTGGTGTTGTTTGTTCGATACTGCTTCTGCTGAAGCCAATTCACCCAAGTGGGCTGTCACAGTCATGTAATCTTTAGTTTGCCCACTACTGCTTGGCCACATATCTGTGGTTAAGTGGACAGTCGACTCAATGGCATTTTGTAGTACAATATTTTTTTTTTTTTACATCCTGGTACAGCCAAGGAACCAGGGACACAGTACCTCAATTAACTGTGTAAAACCCACAAATATGGATGCATATCTAATACTAGCATAGCTATGATGGCATCAGTGATCCACTGTGTGACTGGGTAAGAGCTTTCATACTTGATTCCCCTTGCAAAGGATTGTGTCACAGTCAATTGTTTTTTTTACTAATACTACTAGCAGTCTTCTTGGTGCTCTTCTTGGTCAAAGATCCAGCCCCAGCAACAGCAGCCGGCTGCGTGCTCAAGAATTCTTCTGAGGAATCCTGGAATAGGGAGGAGTCACCTAGCCTTAACAAATTGGATGCAGGACAATCTCTGATGATTACTGAGGATATTGAGATTGAAGGTGTTGGTGGTGGAGATTGCAGGTGCTGGGATCTAGTTGAGAGATGGAATCTAGATGATGCTGGACTGCTTGTTATTATTTAACCATCAGTCAGGCGCAGCTGGCCTGACAGGCACTGCAAAGCTGTTCTCACTCCCATCTCCGCCTCAAGGGGGTGCAGGGCTTGTCTCTCCTAGTACCTTTCTATTTCTAGGGGCTGTTCAAAATCTCCCTAGTCAGTTTTCCTGCCGCCTGTGTGGAGTGCAGTAGTGACCCTCCTGGCCTCTCGGGTACACCGCACCCAAACTCCTCCGAGTTTTGAAGGTTCATTTTTCCTTTTATTTTCATCTATTGTTTATTTTGCTCATTTTATGAATGAAAATTACGTTTGTGGATATTTTGCAGAAATATGTAGGTTTGACCAGGTGGCCTTTCAGGCACACTGCACCCAAACTTATACTCAGGTTTGTGTTTTCTCTTTTTTGCTTCAGATTTTCTGCTGAAATGGCCCGTAAAACCTACGATTTCTCTCTTTGTTCATCCTAATGAAGGTCACTGATCACTTTGAGAGCATTAGAATTGAGTTAATTAGGTGCTAATGATGATTTTCTAACAGGTGCCTGTCAGGCGCACTGCGCATGAACCCGGGAGTCCCATAGGTGCACCTGACGGAGGGTTAAGCACCAGCTTTTGATGATACCAATAACTTGTTAACAGCTCACTGTAAATTACATAACAGGGTTGAGGTTCCTAGATGCTTAACATCCCTACTTCTACTTACTGTGGTCCCACAAAGGCTACAGATGGCTAGACAAATGTTATCAGGATTTGGTTAAAAAAATTCCACACATAGCAGGTGGATTTATTAGTCCTATGTCCAGGCATGACAATGGCCATCTTTTTTTATCATGGCCAAGAGCTGCTTCCACTGGTGCCTGACTTACACAAACAACATCCTCAACATCTTCATTAGCACCAGCATCAGCTACACAAATATCCCCCTCTTCCTCTTGAAATTCCACAGTGGCATCCTCAATTTCTATGTCATCAGCTATACTTCTGATGCTTATCTCAACATTTGCAGATGGAGCAGAACTGGTAGAAGATGGCTGTTCTATGAGTACAGTATCAGAAAAATCAGGCTCACACATAGCACTCTTGGACACACTAAGATTCTCCTCAGGATTGGTGACATTCCTGTTTTTGAATGCACACTGTTCTACTGCCTTAATGGTTTTCAGTTTTTTACACCTCTTCTAGACGCTAAGTAAAAAGGTCTTGCATTGTCATGAGAGACAGGAGAAGCTGCCTCACTGACAGTTGCAAAACTACTACTCAGAAATTCAGCCTTTCCTTGCCACTGTGTGTTGTGAATGGCATGTTGTGAATTTTATGATTTTCTGTATCAAACCTTCCCTTTATAATAGGTGTCTATTTCTTTAATACTGTATACTGGTTTTTTGATTTTAGATGCCCTGACTTAGAGCCGCTATGCCCTTGAGCATCAGCTTCAGTAGATAACATTGTTGGACTAGCATCATCATCATGACTGGTGGCAGCAGCTGCTGTACTAGTATTTGGTTGCTCTTCTCTAATGTTGTAGTTATCTATTTGTCAAGTTTAAGATCACTGCCTGGATCACAGGGCTAATACATGCAAGTGAACAAAATGCACTTGAGTCCAGCACACCAGCCGACATCAAGGGCACCAACCGACAAGTACAATATATATATATATATATATATATATATATATATATATATAGAGCAATAATAGAGGCACTCTCCAGATTTTCAAAATATGCAAAAAAATTTGTCATTTATTATGATATACGTTACATAGTCCACTTGAATAGAATCCTCAAGCGCTTTCGGCCCTCACCGGGCCATCCTCAGGAGGCTGTATAAAGCAGCTAAACATCAGGTAATAAGATAACACAGCAAGTCATCCCAGGCATCCGGCAGTAAATTAGGCCATGCCTGACTGGCTCTATAAATACACCTCTTCATAATTGAACTTGGCGCCAAAACCGCCCATTGTATGACCTCATAGAAATGCGACTTAGAGTACACCAATAATCAACCTATACAACAATCACTAATATAAGAAGAAAAGAAAAGAAAAGGATAGTGGGGCACATCCACGATGGAGAAGGATCCATCTAAAAGGTAAAACAGTACCATTCAGTGACCTCGGCGGGCTCGCAAACTCAGCCCGTCACCTCCGCCAGCCGCTGACGTCAGCGGATCAGCGGAACGGCATCCAGTTCCTGGTTACGCGTTGCTAAGCAACGACCACCACTTCCGGCCCGTTGGGACGCACGCGTCATCCTGGTAGAAGTGCAACCTAGGGCAATGGAACGCAAGCGGGAAGGATACCCGCAAGAGCATAATAATACAACAAGAGCTCACGGCTCATCTCAAATAAGAATACACCTGTCAATACACATATATTAAAAAGCCAGGAGATACTTAGATAGACAGGTCACCGGATTAGAATGTATATAGTAACAGCATCCCAGAGCGTGGATGTACGCCTTAGTAATAGAGCCAATCACGTGCAGTTAAAAACAATGCCCCATCAAATCTAGAGAACGTGTTAGTAAAATAGACCTAAAGACATATGTACAATCAAATATATGTGTCCATATGCAAAAAAACATTTTTTGAAGCAAAACCAAGAGTATGCACATATTTATACATTTAAATAACTAAGTAATTAACTTAATAATTAACCAGATAATTAATTAAAGGGCGTGTGTCAGTCAGTTCGTCCAACTAGCAGCTTAGAACAAAAAGGTTAGAAAAAGAAGAAAAAAATATTTCTTTTGCTTTTAACGTAAAAAGAAATTTAATGGATTAGATTCGTTGAGTCTGCATTAGGCACTACTGATCCCAGTCTGTAAATCCACCTTGCTTCTAACTTCTTTAGGAGGAGTGATCGGTCTCCACCCCTTTTGGGAACTGGGACCCAATCTATGATGCGACGCTTGAGGGAGGCCACTGATGTCCAGCTGTTAAAAAGTGCTGAGCAACTGGCTTATCAGTACATCCTGTCACCAGTGCCTGATGGATCAAACTGCGATGATTAGCCATCCTCTCCCTAAATGTACATGTAGTCATCCCCACATACGGAAGGCCACACGGACAGATCAACATATATATTACGTGATCAAGCCGACAATGTAGCCTAAATCTGATGTTGATCAACTTTCCACTACGGGGATGTGGGAACTTGTCCCCAACCAGCATGGAGCGACATGTAACACATCCCAAACATTTCACGCAGCCCTTCTTCTGAGGGTTTAGCCAACCACTTTCTCCATTACCAGCCTGCTTAGCTGGATGCATCAGGAGCTGTTTTAAATTTCGGCCACGTCTGTAGGCCATCATTGGTGGATGTTCAAACAGACCCTTTAATTTAGGGTCAGAATTCAAGATTGGCCAATGTCGTCTCAATGAGGGTCCAATGCTGGTTGATTTACCATCGAATTGTGTAACGTATATCATCAGTGCCTCCTTGCGTGGTTTTGGTACTAGACATTTTAAACGTGCCTTCTCTAAAACAATTATTGATTGTACTTTTTTTATAACCCCTCTCCAGAAAACGAGTCTTCATCTCCAAAATCTGTGTCTCCGCAGTTGTTGGATCTGTATTGTTCCTAAGTACTCGCATGAACTGCGAGATAGGTAGACTTGACCTTAGTGCAGGTGGATGGTTACTCGTAGCATGCAAGATCGTGTTACGGTCTCTTTTCTAAACAGAGTGGTACCCAACTTAGTACCTTTACGGAATATAGTCAAGTCCAGAAAGTTAATGGAATTTTCACTTACATGTCCAGTAAAACGTACTGTAGAGTTTAAGGAATTTAATTGTTCTAACATTTCGTTGAACTCAGACTCAGTGCCACCCCACAGCATGAAAATATCGTCTATAAAATGTTTATAGTAGATAATTTTAATACCATATATGGGTAAGATGTGGGTTGTCTCATACTGATGCATAAAAATACCTGCATATATGGGGGCTACATTGGAACCCATAGCTGTTCCCGAACACTGTATGTAATAGTCACTCTGATACATAAAATGGTTATTAGTCAAGATCAACTCAAGGAACTCTAAGAGTCCTTCAATGGGAACAGATACCGTACCTACTGAGATGAGCAGTTTTTTTACTGCCTCAAGGCCTAAATCATGTGGAATTATAGTGTACAAAGATGACACATCAAGTGTCACAAGCAACACTCCCTCATCAACATCACCCAGCTCAGCAATCTTGTTTAAAAAGTCACCTGTATCTTTTAAATAACTTGGAATAGATGGAATCAGTTCCTGCAGAAAATTGTCCACAAAAATCGCTAAAGGCTGTAAAAGAGACCCCCTGGCTGATATTATCGGCCTGCCTGGGGGGTTAACTAAGGTCTTGTGGACCTTGGGAAGGGTGTAGAGCAGAGGTTCTCAAACTCGGTCCTCGGGGGCCCACACAGTGCATGTTTTGCAGGTATCCTCACAGAATCGCAAGTGAAATAATTAGCTCCACCTGTGGACCTTTTAAAATGTGTCAGTGAGTAATTAATACACCTGTGCACCTGCTGGGTTACCTGCAAAACATGCACTGTGTGGGCTCTCGAGGACCGAGTTTGAGAACCTTTGGTGTAGAGCATCGGGCAAACAGGACAGTCCACCTTCAGGAAGAGAGAAATTTGCTCAGTCAACCAACCCTGGCTGACCGATCTATCAACCAGAGAGTCAACCCTCTTTTTGATAAGTGGCATCGGATTGTTGTCACACTTAGTATAGGTACCAGAGTCGGATAATTGGCACCTGATCTCTGCTTCGTAATCCGAGAAGTTTTGTATCACTACGGCACCGCCCTTATCGGCGGGCCTGATTACAATCTTTTCATTATTCCGTAGGGACTTTAAAGCTCTGCGTTGTTCAGGCGTCAAATTACCAAACTTCCTCGCAGGGATGTTTCTAAAATCACTTTCAGTCATTCTTAGAAAGGTACGTATACTTGGGCTAGAGGAAGGTGGATCAAACACACTTGGTTTTTTAAGAATAGATGAACGAACCATTTCTGCCCTGAGGAAGAGTTTACCAGAACTCGAAACGCGTTTGCGGCCATCTGATCCATCTACCTGCATCCATATTTGGAAAGGAGCCCGCCTGGTCCAGCTGCCGGTGTTTAGCCTGGAGGGAGTAAGGAGGAATTCCGGAGACTCCAATCTTTTGCTCTTTCCATTGCTCCATGCTGGGAGCTTGACACGGTACGGTTCCAATCATATATACATAAAGTGAAGAACCTACTTTTAATTGGATGGAAGAAAAATCTTTTTAAATGTTTTATATCTTTTTGCTATATGAAATAAATTTGAACCATATTTCTAAGAAAAATACTACACTATATATCCCTTTTTTCCTTTGTTTGTATGGACACATATCCATAAGGAATTTCAAGGTCTGAAGAAACTTGGAGGAAAGCAAGATCAAAGTCACTTACAGAGAAATTATCTGGGACATTCATATAGACGTTCCTATTATTCCTCCAAAAATCATGTCATTTCTTTGCAACTCAACATAAAGGTGGTAGCGCCAAAGATATTTTCAATTACCTCTTCCTTTATAGTTTCATACATGGTGATTGGGAATCACTAGAATCTATCTAGGCTGCTTTTTTCCACCAAGCGCTATTTTCTAGTCCATATATTTTTTGTCAGAACCATTTCAGCCCCCTCGGCACTACACTGATCGCTAAAGAATTCCCTTAATCTCAGCTTCCGTCCAAATTTGTAATGATCAACCGCTAGGTTGAACTCATCATGCCTAGCTGTCGGCACAAAAGATAAACCAAGTGACAAAAGGGAGACCTCGCTCACAGTGAGAACATGGTCGGATAAATTAAATACACTGTTTAATCCTTCTTCCTTCGCCCGCTTTTCTTTAAAGCCACTCCTCCTAGGGTGGGGTCTTCTACTTCTCCTCGGTTTTTTACTTTTGCTACCTGTGTACCTCTCCCTAAAAAAACACTTGGTGGTCTCGTACCCAAGGAGTCAGAGTCTGAGGCCGAGTGTAATGTGGATGAGTCTGTACTCAACTGAGCTCTATTTCGAAACGATCTGTTCTGTCTAAACTGCCTAGAGTTACCTGTGCCACCAGTTAACCATCTATAAACCTGATGGGTAGCATAATCATGATTCACAGCCTGTAACTTTTTCCTTTTGAACGTCACCAAATCATCTTTAAATGCTTCAACCTGAGACTGGATTTTCTCACACCATGTGTCTGTCTTATCAGATTTCAATGTCTGTTGATGGGTTTTTTCAAACTTAGCAATTTCTTCCCGAATTTTAACCAACTCCAATCCAACTTCCTCTATGACTAACAAAATAAGATCGAGTGAGCATTTGTTCAATACTCCACACCATTTGGTACAAAATACCGCATTAGTTCTACCTATGGTGGGAGTATTGCTCACGCAAAAGCCACGTGGTATTTTTTTGGAGCGGTGGTATTCGGAAAGGAATTGGCCATGGAGCGTGAGTTCAACTTCCCTACGTTTCAGACTTGTAATTCTATGAAACAAATCAACAGATTTCTCAGCTGGTAAAGCGGTGAATTCAAAATGCTCAAAATAAACCTTTTCTGCATCATCATCCGTTAGTGATACTAATTGATTCTCAGCTGCAAAGAGGAGACCTTCATCAAACGCAGGAGTGCCCGATTGGGTCATTCTATATTTACACAGTATAATAAAACAACAGAGAAATCTTTAAACCAGAGTAAATAGATAAGGGTATGTGACCTATTGTCACCATGGGCCCTATCAGCATACTGTTAACAAAACATATACATACAGATCAGAACTTATTCCACTGTGGGGCAGCACTGAGTCATATGACCGACACACGCCCATATACGAAAAAAACTTATTTTTGAAAAAAAGGGTTAACTGTTAAAATTCATGGGGCATAAAAACTGCCAAAATGGCCCATTTACGGCCAAAAAGATCCCAGGAGACTAGTTACTCTGACCAAAAAATAAAGGGGTGATGGGTGTCCAACCAGAAGATAGTCCAAGACAAAACTGAATCCTATGATATATCAAAAGAAGGTCGCACTCACATCCTCAAAAAGCAACGACTGGGGTGTCCACTCCAATGACCAAGCATTGTAAGTATAGAGCAATAATAGAGGCACTCTCCAGATTTTCAAAATATGCGAAAAATGTTGTCATTTATTATGATATACATTAGATAGTCCACTTGAATAGAATCCTCAAGCGCTTTCGGCCCTCACCGGGCCTTCCTCAGGAGGCTGTATAAAGCAGCTAAACATCAGGTAATAAGATAACACAGCAAGTCATCCCAGGCATCCGGCAGTAAATTAGGCCATGCCTGACTGGCTCTATAAATACACCTCTTCATAATTGAACTTGGCGCCAAAACCGCCCATTGTATGGCCTCATAGAAATGCGACTTAGAGTACACCAATAATCAACCTATACAACAATCACTAATAAATGAAGAAAAGAAAAGGATAGTGGGGCACATCCACGATGGAGAAGGATCCATCTAAAAGGTAAAACCTGATGATAAAAAACATTGTACAAAAAATAATTGTTATGCAGAATCATATTGTCTTATTTTTAAGATACATAGACGATCTGTTCCTGATTTGGCGTGGTGACATTAGGTGCCTCCAAACGTTATTGGAGGAACACAATGCCACAGACAACCCTATTAAATTTACGTACATTTACAGTAAGGAGTCTTTGGATTTTCTAGATGTGCATGTCTCAGTTTCAAACCAGGTTATACATACTAGCCTTTTTTCCAAGAGTACAGATAGAAACACGCTATTACAAGCTCAGAGTTGTCACCCTCGATCATTAGTTAATGGTTTGCCATATTCGCAGATGCTTAGAGTTTTTCGTATTAACAGTAACCCTGAGGTGGCCGTTATACAAATCGACCAGATGGTTAAAAAGTTCTCGGAGAGAGGATATAGCTCTGAGTTACTCGAACATGTAAACAAAAGGTATTGGCTTTGGATAGACAATTACTATTAGAAGAGTCTGTGTCTAAAAGGGTACCCAGTGATGCCCGTTTGCCATGGGTCAATAAATTCAATCCGATATCAATAGTGATTAACAACACTGCTAAATCACTATGGCCAATAATTCAGAGTGATGTTAAGTTAAATTTAAAAGAACATAGATTGATGCCATGCTACTCCCGTGGCCGTAATTTAAAAGATATCCTGGTCAAGACCGATACCACAAGATCTTTAGTGGGTAAAAATAAATTTCTGAGTAACACCAGAGTAGGTTGTTTTAAGTGCACTTGCACCACATGTCAATTTTTATTGACTGGTGACACCTTTAACCATCCCCACACGGGCAAGACTTATAAAATACGACATTATTTCACCTGTAATTCTACATTCGTAATTTATCAATTTATATGCCCATGTGGGCTAAATTATATTGGCAAGACGGAATCAAAATTTAAAGAGCGTATGGCTAACCATAGAGCGGCCATCCGAGCGGCTCTAAACACTGGCACTAGCGACCAACCAGTCGCTCGACATTTTGTGGAGGCCCATCACACTTTATCTAGTTTGCGATACAGGATGATCAATACGGTGCCTTTAAGTAAACGAGGTGGGGATCGGTCAACTCAGCTTTTACAATGTGAGGCCCGGTGGATTTACCGACTCAATGTTATTTACCCGAAAGGGTTAAATGATAAAGTATCTTATGCCACCCTACGGTAATTATACCATCAGAGTAGGTGGGTTGTTGTAACATTGACCTGTTTCTTTTTGGTTGTATGTTATATCGGGTTAGGTAGTTTTTGCTATCTGTACACTTTGGAATCTAAAAAGTATATATAGACTATTTTTATTATGCAAATTAGGTCTGTTGTTATTTACTTTAAATGTGAGGTTGATGTATGGTTAAAGGGCAGTTTTGATCACGATATACAATAATGGATTAACTGTAGTTATTTACATATTGTTGTTCCGTATATGTTTAAACATGAAGTGAGAGGAAAATATCCGTTTGTTACGCACACCAGTGCTAACAGGAGTATACCGGTGCATGAACAGAGAGGGAAGCAAAGCAAACGAACTCACAGACAGTATAACATAACATACACAGGAGGTAATGGAATAACTAATAAACACAAAGTGAACGGGGAAGCCCAAAGGCTCAGGAATTGGGTGTCTCCCTAGTGTCAGGAATGCTCAGATGGAATAGAGCGGACAATGAAGCGATGTGTAGTGATTTCACATGTGGAGCACCTGAAATGATGTTGCTAAGAGCAACAGAAAAAACCCCAAAGGGTTACCAACGGGTGTGGGAATAAACTCCTTGGTCAGAGATAGAAATATAGACACAAGGAGAGTATCCACAATCCTAACCCCCACTTGCAGGGCACAGGTTCAGCTTACTGCCACTAAACTGACACCTGGACGCCCTGCACAGTGAGGGAGGATTAAGCAAGCAGGTCTGAGAGTACAGCCGCAAACCTGCTGGGTTCACAGAATAGCAAAAGAACCCCAGCAGGTCAAACAACTGACTCCAGTCTTACTGCTAGGTCCGGATTGGCAGAATGAAGTACCGAATCCCAAGGCCTATTCGCAGTAAGCAACAAGTAAATACAAAGTCACACAGTACTAGCTAACTCTCTGGAACTGACTAACAAACAAAGATTCAGCAGCATTTGCCTAGCCTGAGAGGATGGTTTATATAGCAGGTGCTGTCCACGCCCCACTCAGACCTCACAGACTGTGAGCACAAAACCAGCGCCGGATTCCCTGCCGTGCACAGAGCCTGTAACCACTACACAGTAAAAACCCGGACCGGAGTATCAGCTGCGCTCAGGTTACTTCGCTAACACTTGCCTCCCGGTTGCCATGGCGACGTGGCAGCACAGAGCAGGAGATCCTAACAGTACCCCCCCTCTGACGAGGGGTCAAAGAACCCCTACCACCGGGTTTATCGGGGAACTGCGAGAAGAAAGAGCGTATCAGTCTGGGGGCATGAAGATCACAACTGCGCACCCACGACCGCTCCTCCGGGCCATACCCCTTCCAGTGCACCAAAAATGACAGCCGACCCCGAACCATCTTGGAGTCAAGAACCCTTTCAACCACAAACTCCCTCTGACCCCGTATCAGAAGAGGAGAAGGTCTTCCACTGGAAGAAGGATTACTAACCGCCAGTTTTAAAAGGGAACAATGAAATGTTTTATTGATACCCAATGAACGGGGCAGATCTAACTGAAATGCCACCGGATTGATAACCCTGGTGATCTTATAAGGGCCGATGAACCGGGGGCCTAACTTATGAGATGGCTGTCTCAACTTCAAATTCTTGGTGGACAACCAGATGAAGTCTCCTAATTTGAAGCTGCAGGGTCTTCTCCGCTTATAAAAAACCCTTTTGGTCACTAATGACACAGACACAAGGGCTTTCTTCACTTTCCTCCAAATACCCCTAAGGACCGAAACAACAGAGGAACCACCAGGCGTGGAATCCAGGGGGTCAAAAGAATTGGCCTTAGGATGATGCCCATACACACAAAGGAAGGGAGAGATCCCTGTAGCAGAGTGAGCCGCGTTGTTATAGGCAAACTCCGCCATGGACAGATGAGCAACCCAGTCAGTATGACACTTGGAGACATAACACCTGAGGAACTGCTCCAAGGACTGGTTCACCCTCTCAGTCTGCCCATTAGACTGTGGATGGTAGCCTGACGACAAGCTCACAGAAATCTGGAGATCAGAACAAAATGCCCTCCAGAATTTGTCCACAAACTGGGATCCACGGTCAGAGACCACATCAAGTGGCAACCCGTGGAGGCGCACAACATGCTGCATAAATAACTCAGACAGGCGTCTGGCCGATGGCAACCCAACCAGTGGAACGAAATGCGCCATCTTCGAAAACCTGTCAACGACAACCCAAATGGCTGTCATCCCCGAGGATTTGGGCAAGTCCACCACAAAATCCATGGAAATGTGGGTCCATGGCTTAGACGGAATAGAGAGTGGATGTAATTGGCCGACAGGAACCCCTCTAGGAGTTTTATTTCGGGCACAAACGTCACATGCCCGAACCCACTGATCCACATCCCTAGCCACCGAGGGCCACCACACCGCTCTAGACAGCAACTCCCGAGTTCTGGCAATACCCGGATGCCCTGCCGACCTCTTGGCATGGAATTCCAGGAACACTCGCTGTCTTAACCTAGGAGGCACAAACAAAAGACCTACCGGAAGGTCTGGAGGAGCCTGCTCCTGTGCTCTAAGGACTAATGACAAGAGGTCCTGGGTAATGCCCACTTTAATACATGATGGGGACACAATGGGCAATGGCTCCTCGGTGGTCTCTTGAACTGGAGCAAAACTCAGCGATAGCGCATCAGCCTTGATGTTTTTCGACCCAGGGCGATATGATATGTTAAAATTAAAGCGAGCAGAAAACAAAGCCCATCGTGCTTGCCTGGCATTGAGCCGCTTCGCTGACTCTAAATATGCCAGATTCTTATGGTCGGTGAGAATTGAGACCACAAACTTAGCCCCCTCAAGCCAGTGTCTCCACTCCCCGAGTGCATCCTTTATAGCCAACAATTCCCGGTTACCCACATCATAATTCATCTCGGCAGACGAAAATTTACGGGAAAAGTAAGCACAGGGATGAAGGCGATTATCAGACACCCCCATCTGAGAGAGCACTGCCCCAATACCTATCTCAGAGGCATCCACTTCTACCACAAAAGGACGCTCTGGATCTGGGTGTCGCAGCACCTTGGCCGAGACAAATGCCCTTTTGAGATGGGCAAAGGCCGCTTTGGCCTCACAAGACCAGTGAGCAACATCCGCCCCTTTTTTAGTGAGTGCCACCAAGGGGGCCACTATAGACGAAAATCCAGCGATAAACCATCTATAAAAATTCGCAAAGCCCAGAAAACGCTGAAGCGCCTTCAAACTAGTGGGCTGCACCCAATCCAGGACTGCCTGTACCTTAGAACCCTCCATTTGGAAACCTTCTGAGGAGATAATATACCCTAGAAATGCGATTTGCTGGACTTCAAACTCGCACTTCTCCAGCTTCGCCCCAAGCTGGTGGTCTCTGAGTTTCTGGAGGACTAAGCGTACATGCTTCCGATGTTCCTCCAGGGAATGAGAGAAGATTAGGATGTCATCTAGATAAACAACTAAGAATCTATCCAAATATTCCCTGAGCACATCATTCATGAATTCCTGGAAGACTGCCGGGGCATTAGAGAGCCCAAAAGGCATCACCAAATATTCATAATGCCCTGAGTGGGTATTAAAGGCAGTCTTCCATTCATCCCCCTCTCTTATTCGGATTAGATTGTAAGCACCGCGTAGGTCAATCTTAGAAAAAATGGTGGCAGTATGAAGCTGGTCAAACAAAACCGAAATGAGAGGCAGTGGGTACGAGTTTTTAATCGTGATACGGTTCAATTCCCTGAAGTCGATGCAGGGTCGCAACGAACCGTCCTTTTTACCCACGAAAAAGAACCCCGACCCAACTGTGGACTGTGAGGGTCTGATAAATCCCTTAGCCAAGTTCTCCTGAATGTACTCTGCCATAGCCTGAGTCTCAGGACGTGACAGGGAGTACAACCTGCTCTTGGGAAGCTTAGCATCCGGCAACAAATCAATGGCACAGCCATAGGGGCGATGGGGAGGTAGTACCTCCGCAACTTTTTTGGAGAACACATCCGCAAAATCTGCATAACATCCAGGCAATCCTGGCAAACTTAGCTGCGAGAGCCCTACTACTGTAGGGGATGTGACCAGCACCCTGGGGGGTATTGCTATATCTATCTATGGCCCATATTTATCAAGCCTTGGAGAGTGGTAAATTGCATGGTGATAAAATACCAACCAATCAGCTACTAATTGCCATGTTACATGCTGTTTTGAAAAATGACAGATAGAAGCTGATTGGTTGGTACTTTAGCTCTGTGCAATTTATTGCTGTCCAATGCTTGATAAATATGGGCCTATATCTATTCATCTAAGTAGCTAAAAAGTTGAACACGTGCCATGGTGTGTGCATTTAAAGTTGCAGGTCCGACCGAGACGAAATGTACTGGGCATTCCTGTTCAGTGACTGTGAGGTGGCAATTCAGATGCACAGAGAAACACTTTGTTAAAGACATGCTATGGGAGTGCCACTGAAGTGAATGTGAACTTAGATGCTTAATCAGCAATATTGGAGGCCGAGGGGAGTGGTATGTGTGTGGGGTGGGGGAGGGGGGGAGATTGCCTGGGGTTCATTGTGACCATATTGGAGAGTAGGGACAGGGCTAGTGGTCAATTTAATGGACAGCGCTCCCACATTTTAAGCCTAAATACAGCCCTTCCCAGGTCCCACACATTTTATAAAAGTGATTCTTCTAAAATAATTTGATGGAAAAATACACACCCACGTACATGCAATCCCTACATAGACACACACAGTGTGATATATATATATATATATATATATATATATATATATAAAACCAGAGCACTCACCACCCCAGAAGTGGGGTACATGACTGCACTTACCACTCATAGGGTGGGGTGCATGTAGCCCATGGCCACATTACTTAAATAAAAACAAACAGAAAATTCAGCACTCACCATAGCAAGCTCACTTATCCTAACCACATCAATAAATAAATGATGGGGGTTTAGTTAGTTAATTGGACAATGCACAGAAGCCTGCAAACTGATCGCCAAGGTACCCCACTTTCTTGCAGGTCCTACACTATCACAGAGTCTTAAAACCTGGCAACTGTTTCACACATAATCATAATGCAACTGCAAATATGCCTACTTGGTTTGATGTGCACCTGACACTGGCTGATAAATTACTAAGGAACAGCTGACTTAGGTTTAGAACAATTGAGTCTACATAGCATGAAAAAGCTTGTGGCCACAATAAGAGATAACCATAGATTAACGCTGCAATATACAAACAAATATATATATATATATATATATATATATATTAGAGATGAGTGGGTTCGGTTCTCAGAGAACCGAACCCTACTGAACTTCACGTCTCGAGCCCGGATCCGAGTCAGGCTCGGGTTTTCCCGCTTGACTTGGAAACCCGAACGTGGCAAAATGTCATCATCCCGCTGTCTGATTCTCGCGGGATTTGGATTCCATATAGGGAGCCGCGCGTCGCGACCATTTTCACTCCAGTCTCGGAGAGTGTATAGAGAAGACGTTTCCTCAGTGTTCAATGTCTGTGTGGGGACGGGAAAGTGGGGTGGCAAGTGTTGTGCTGCTCAGTCCAATCCAGTGTAGTCAGTGTATTGTGCTGCATCAGTCCAGCCAGTCACAGTGTTGGTGTTCTCTGCTGCCATATATCCAGTGTAGCTGTATAAAGTGGTGCTATGTTGTGCAGACCAGTCCAGTGTAGTCAGTGTATTATGCTGCATCAGTCCAGCCAGTCACAGTGTTGGTGTTCTCTGCTGCCATATATCCAGTGTAGCTGTATAAAATGGTGCTGTGTTGTGCAGACCAGTCCAGTGTAGTCAGTGTATTGTGCTGCATCAGTCCAGCCAGTCACAGTGTTGGTGTTCTCTGCTGCCATATATCCAGTGTAGCTGTATAAAGTGGTGCTGTGTTATGCAGACCAGCCCAGTGTAGTCAGTGTATTGTGCTGCATCAGTCCAGCCAGTCACAGTGTTGGTGTTCTCTGCTGCCATATATCCAGTGTAGCTGTATAAATGGTGCTGTGTTGTGCAGACCAGTCCAGTGTAGTCAGTGTATTGTGCTGCATCAGTCCAGCCAGTCACAGTGTTGGTGTTCTCTGCTGCCATATATCCAGTGTAGCTGTATAAAGTGGTGGTGTGCTGTGCAGACCAGTCCAGTGTAGTCAGTGTATTGTGCTGCATCAGTCCAGACAGTCATAGTGTTGGTGCTCTCTGCTGCCATATATCCAGTGTAGCTGTATAAAGTGGTGCTGTGTTGTGCAGAACAGTCCAGTGTAGTCAGTGTATTGTGCTGCATCAGTCCATCCAGTCACAGTGTTGGTGTTCTCTGCTGCCATATATCCAGTGTAGCTGTATAAATGGTGCTGTGTTGTGCAGACCAGTCCAGTGTAGTCAGTGTATTGTGCTGCATCAGTCCAGCTAGTCACAGTGTTGGTGTTCTCTGCTGCCATATATCCAGTGTAGCTGTATAAAGTGGTGCTGTGTTGTGCAGACCAGTCCAGTGTAGTCAGTGTATTGTGCTGCATCAGTCCAGCCAGTCACAGTGTTGGTGTTGTGCAGACCAGTGGTAGTGTCCTGTCTCATCAGTCATTCCAGTGACGATATACGCTGCTGCTATATGTCCACTGCTTCAGTATAATAATTACAACAACAACAACCTGTTGTGCTGCATCAGACCAGTGGTAGTGTCCTGTCTCATCAGTCATTCCAGTGATGATATATGCTGCTGCTATATGTCCACTGCTGCAGTATAATAATTATATCAACAACCTGTTGTGCTGCATAAGACCAGTGGTAGTGTCCTGTCTCATCAGTCATTCCAGTGACGATATACATCAGTCATTCCAGTCATTCCTGTGCTGCATATTGTCTCATATAACTCCCAAAAAATAATTAAGAACACAAATTTTGAGAAAAAAATAGGGAAAGATCAAGAAGAACCACTTCCTCCTAGTGCTGAAGGTGCTGCTACTAGCCATGACATAGACCAGGCATGTCCAAAGTCCGGCCCGTGGGCCAAACGCGGCCCGTGCACACATTTTACCCGGCCCGCAACCCACTGGCTGAGTTTGTGAAATAAACTCCATTCATAATTTGCCAGTTCCTAAAATGGCGTCTAGTGCGTCCTGAGGGCGGGACGTGGGCAGGGCAGCGCCAATCAGGGGAGGATCTCGGCGCCCGCTACTGTGCCATTGGCCGCTGGTGGACAGGAAGACGTGCTCGATTGGCCACTTCATACTCACCGCAGCCGCCTGTGTCCGTGAGATCGGCGGGAGGACAGCGCGGCTGAGTGAGATCAGCGGGAGGACAGCGCGGCTGAGTGAGATCGGCGGGAGGACAGCGCGGCTGAGTGAGGAGATCTGGTAAGTGTCCTCTGTCCCGGGCTCACGGCTCTTGTTTCCGCAAGCGGCTTCTGGTGACATTCTGGTTCATGTAAGTGTCAGTGTCCAGCTGTGGCCCATCCGTTCCCTGTGTACTATAGCCAGAGGGACGTCACTTGTCCAAAGCTAGTATTACTTGTGCTGGCAGCCAGAGATGGTTACTGTGCATCTGGCAGCACTGGGGGCATTTGTGCATCTGGCAGCACTGGGGGGGGGGGGCATTTGTGTATCTGACAGCACTGGGGGGCATTTATGTATCTGACAGCACTGTGGGGGTATATAATGTGTATCTGACAGCACTGGGGGCATTTGTGTATCTGGCAGCACTGGGGGCATTTGTGTATCTGACAACACTGGGGGGCATTTATGTATCTGACAGCACTGGGGGGGTATATAATGTGTATCTGACAGCACTGGGGGCATTTGTTCATCTGGCAGCACTGGGGGCATTTGTGTATCTGACAGCACTATGGGCATTTGTGCATCTGGCAGCACTGGGGGCATTTGTGCATCTAGCAGCACTGGGGGCATTTGTGTATCTGGCAGCACTGGGGGCATTTGTGTATCTGACAGCACTGTGGGGGTATATAATGTGTATCTGACAGCACTGGCGGCATTTGTGCATCTGGCAGCACTGGGGGCATTTGTGCATCTGGCAGCACTGGGGGCATTTGTGCATCTGGCAGCACTGGGGGCATTTGTGCATCTGGCAGCACTGGGGGCATTTGTGCATCTGACAGCACTGTGGGGGTATATAATGTGTATCTGACAGCACTGGTGGCATTTGTGTATCTGGCAGCACTGGGGGCATTTGTGTATCTGGCAGCACTGGGGGCATTTGTGCATCTGGCAGCACTGGGGGCATTTGTGCATCTGGCAGCACTGGGGGCATTTGTGCATCTGGCAGCACTGTGGGGGTATATAATGTGCATCTGTCAGTACTGGGGGCATTTGTGCATCTGGCAGCACTGGGGGCATTTGTGCATCTGGCAGCACTTGGGGCATTTGTGCATCTGGCAGCACTATGGGCATTTGTGTATCTGGCAGCACTGTGGGGATATATAATGTGCATCTGGCAGCACTTGGGGCATTTGTGCAACTGGCAGCATTGGGGGCATTTGTGTATCTGACAGCACTGCTGGCATTTGTGTATCTGGCAGCACTGCTCTACTTTCCTACTGTGATATAAAAAATGCTATTTACTGCAGTCGAGATCTCAGTATCACCCTTCACATTAGAGCAGGTAAGACAAGTTATTTGTTAGTCTTCTGAGGTGATTAATGGTTCAAAGAATGTCAGGCGGAATGGTCGGCCCCCACACATTTTTACCTCACCGAATCTGGCCCTCTTTGCAAAAAGTTTGGACACCCCTGACATAGACAATGAAATGCCATCAACGTCGTTTGCTAAGGCCGATGCCCAATGTGATAGTAGAGGGCATCTAAAATCCAAAAAGCCAAAGTTCAGTAAAAGAACCAAAAAAAGAAATTGAAATCATCTGAGGAGAAACGTAAACTTGCCAATATGCCATATATGACACAGAGTGGCAAGGAACGGCTGAGGCCTTGGCTTATGTTCATGGCTAGTGGTTCAGCTTAACGTGATGATGGAAGCCCTCATCCTCCCGCTAGAAAAATTAAGAGAGTAAAGCTGGAAATAGCACAGAAAACTGTGCGCTCTGAGGTGGTATCACAAATCCCCAAGGAGAGTCCAAGTGTGTTGGCAGTTGTGATGCCTGACCTTCCCAACACTGGACAGGAAGAGTTGGCACTTTCCACCATTTGCACACCCCCTGCAAGTGCTGGAAGGAGCACCCACAGTCCAGTTCCTGATATTGAACTTGAAGATGTCACGGTTGAAGTACACCAGGATGAGTATATGGGTGTTGCTGATGCTGAGGAGGAAGTTGATGATGAGGATTCACCGGGGGAGACACCTGTTGTCCTTGGGATGAAGAAGCCCATTGTGATGCCTGGGCAAACTACCAAAAAAAACACCTCTTCGGTGTGGAATTATTTCTCCACAAATCCGGACAACAGGTGTCAAGCCATCTGTTGCCTCTGTTAATCTGTAATAAGTAGGGGTAAGGATGTTAACCACCTAGGAACATCCTCCCTTATACGTCAACTGCTGCACATTCATCATAAGTCAGTGTCAAGTTGTGAAACTTTGGGTAAGAGAGTAAGCAGTCCACTGACACCTAAATCCCTTCTTCCTCCTGCACCCAAGCTCCTGCAAGCCACACCAACAACTCCCTCAATGTCAACTTCTTCCTCAGTCAGGAACGTCCGTAGTCCTGCAGGCCATGTCACTATCAAGACTGAGGAGTCCTCTCCTAACTGGGATTCCTCCGTAGGATCCTTGTGTGGTATGCTTGCTGTTGCTGCCTCTGCTGTTGTTGCTGCTTGGAGTCGATTGTCATCCCAGAGGGGAAGTCAGAAGACCACTTGTACTACTTCCAGTAAGCAATTGACTGTCCAACAGTCCTTTGTGACGAAGATGAAATATGACAGCAGTCATCCTTTTGCGAAGTGGATAACTGAGGCCTTGACAGCTATATTGGTGTTAGAGGTGTGTCCGGTATCCACCATTAGTTCAGTGGGACTTAGAGAATTGATGGAGATAGTGTGTCTCCGGTACCAAATCCAATCTAGGTTCCACTTCCCTAGGCAGGCGATACCGAGAATGTACACAGACGTCAGAAAAAGAGTCACCAGTGTCCTACAAAATGCGGTTGTATCCAGTGTCCACTTAACCACGGACATGTTGACAATTGGAACAGGGCAGACTAAGGACTAGATGACTGTACCAGCCCACTGCGTAGATGTATTGCCTCCCACAGCAAAAACAGCAGCGGCACCAGTAGCAGCATCTGGCAAGCGCCAACTCGTTCCTAGGCAGGCTATGCTATGTATCACCGCTTTCCATAAGAGGCACACAGCTGACAACCTCTTGCGGAAACTGAGGAACTTCATCGCAGAATGGCTTACCCCAATTGGACTCTCCTGGGGATTTGTGATATCGGACAACGCCACCAATATTGTGCGTGCATTACATCTGGGCAAATTCCAGCATGTCCCATGTTTTGCACATACAATTAATTTGGTGGTGCAGAATTTTTTGAAAAATGACAGGGGTGTGCAGGAGATGCTGTCGGTGGCCCGAAAAAATGCAGGCCACTTTCGACATTCTCCCACTGCGTGCCGAAGACTGGAGCACCAGCAAACACTCCTGAACCTGCCCCGCCATCAACTGAAGCAAGAGGTGGCAACGAGGTGGAATTCAACACTCTATATGCTTCAGAGGATGGAGGAGCAGCAAAAGGCCATTCAAGCCTATACATCCACCTATGATATAGGCAAAGGAGGGGTAATGCACCTGACTCAAGCGCAGTGGAGAATGATTTCCATCTTGTGCAATGTTCTCCAACCCTTATAACTTGCCACACGTGAAGTCAGTTCAGACACTACCAGCTTGAGTCAGGTCATTCCCCTCATCAGGCTTTTGCAGAAGCAGCTGGATAAATTGAAGGATGAGCTAAAACGGAGCGATTCTGCAAGGTATGTTGGACTTGTGGATGGAGCCCTTCATTCGCTTTGCCAGGATTCAAGAGTGGTTAATCTGTTGAAATCAGAGCACTACATTTTGGCCACTGTGCTCGATCCTAGGTTTAAAGCCTACATTGTATCTCTCTTTCCAGCAGACACAAGTGTGCAGAGGTGCAAAGGCCTGCTGGTTAGTAAATTGTCAACTCAAGCGGAACGTGACCCGTCAACAGCTCCTCCTTTAATTTTTTCCCGCCACTGGGGCTGCAAGGAAAAGGATAACATTTCCTAGCCCACCCGCTGGCGGTAATGCAGGGCAGTCAGGAGCGAAAGCTGACATCTGGTCTGGACTGAAGGACTTGCCAACGATTACTGACATGTCTACTGTCACTGCATATGATTCTGTCACTATTGAAAGAATGGTGGAGGATTATATGAGTGACAGCATTCAAATAGGCATGTCAGACAGTCCGTACGTATACTGGCAGGAAAAAGAGGCAATCTGGAGGCCCTTGCACAAATTGGCATTATTTTACCTAAGTTGCCCCCCCTCCAGTGTGTACTCCGAAATAGTGTTTAGTGCAGCCGGTAACCTTGTCAGCGATCGGCGTAGGAGGTTACTTCCACTAAATGTGGAGAAGATGATGTTCATCAAAATGAATTATAAAGTCTTCCGGGAAGATCTTTACCAGCAATTGCCTCCAGAAAGTACACAGGAACCTGTGATGGTGGATTCCAGTGGGGACCAATTAATACTCAGTGAGAAGGATGTACACAGTGAAAGGGGTGAGGAATCGGAGGATGATGATGAGGTCGACACCTTGCCTCTGTAGAGCCAGTTTGTGCAAGGAGAGATTGAGTGCTTCTTTTTTGGTGGGGGCCCAAACAAACCAGTCATTTCAGCCACAGTCGTGTGGCAGACCCTGTCGCTGAAATGATTGGTTTGTTAAAGTGTGCATGTCCTGTTTATACAACTTAAGGGTGGGTGGGAGGGCCCAAGGACAATTCCATCTTGCACCTCTTTTTCTTCTTTGCATCATGTGCTGTTTGGGGACTAGTTTTTTTAAGTGCCATCCTGTCTGACACAGTAGTGCCATTCCTATATGGGCCAGGTGTTTGTGCCGCACACTTGTGTCACTTAGCTTAGTCACACAGCTACCTCATTGCCTTTTGAGGAAGACGCCCTGCTGGCGTTGAAACGCGTTAAGGAATACAGGAAATTTCATGAGGACCGGTACCGCTGTGTACTTCCATCTCCATCTGAGCCGTGCATGGGAAACCAGACCGACGGCTGCAGTATAAGCGCCCCAGCCCGCAGCTTCAACCCCGCGCGGCCCTCAGCCACAGCCGCTACCACACTGACGGGTGATACGAGCGTCAGACGGGCTGTTGATCGGTGCTTCTGGCCGGGCCCCTGCCACTCCGGCTCCATCGGCAAACGACCAATGTGAAAGGGGACACTGAGCTCCCGCATGCAGCAGCTTCTCGGTGAGGACGCCCGAATCAAGTCTCCCACACATTACAACACTGCTTCATCCCGCTGAGGCTCTGGTGTACATCATCTCCCTGGCTAACGGGACAACACCAGGGAGCAGGAATCGAAAGCTCCTGCCCAGCGGTAGCAGGTTCACTTACCATATTTATATTTCTATATATTTTTTTCAACTATCTGTTTACATTGCTAATATCTGTTGAACAAATCTACTCCAACCCGGGTCACGGGTACCACTCTGTGGGCATGCCACTGTGAGTCACACAGTTGGAAATTATTCTGCAGCTGCACCTTCAAGTGTGTACATATTGTTTTTTGTGTAATCCCGAGACTCTTGTGTCAACAGTGGCTATTTTTCATGTTTGCAACCTGTATTCTAACCAAATATCAGGTGTTTTGATCTATCACACTGCTGCACAACATTATTGTGATGTTTTAATAATTGTCTTACACCCCCGGGAGGTTGTTGCATTGTATTTAATGTGTATTTTTATTAAATATTTTATACTATATGATTGTTAAGCGCCACTTGGTTTTTTTTGGTACTTTTTTTTGTTTTTTTAGCTACCTCATTGCGCCTCTTTTTCTTTTTTGCATCATGTGCTGTGTGGGGCCTATTTTTTAAATATGCCATCCTGTGTGTAACTGCAGTTCCACTCCTAGATGGGCCAGGTGTTTGTGCCGCACACTTGTGTCGCTTAGCTTGGCCATCCAGCTACCTAATTGCACTTTTCTTCTTTGTATCATGTGCTGCTTGGGGACTAGTTTTTGAATAGTTCCATCTTGTCTGCAACTGCAGTGCCACTCCTAGATGGGCCAGGTGTCTGTGCCGCACACTTGTGTCGCTTAGCTTTGTCATACAGCCACCTCGGTGCAACTTTTAGGCATAAAAACAATATTGTGAGGTGTGAGGTGTTCAGAATAGACTGGAAATGAGTGGAAATGAATGTTATTGAGGTTAATAATACCACAGGAACAAAATTAGCCCCAAATTTTAGCTGTTTTTATTTTTTCAAAAATCACCCAGATCCAAAACCAAAACACGACACAGTGATTTTGGCAAAACCAAGCCAAAACCAAAACACGAAAGTGGAATTAGAACCAAAACCAAAACCCAAAACATGAAAAGTGCCCGCCGCCACATATCTCTAATATATATATATATATATATATATATATATATATATATATATACACTGCTCAAAAAAATAAAGGGAACACTTAAACAACACAATGTAACTCCAAGTCAATCACACTTCTGTTAAATCAAACTGTCCACTTAGGAAGCAACACTGATTGACAATCAATTTCACATGCAAATGGAATTGACAACAGGTGGAAATTATAGGCAATTAGCAAGACACCCCCAATAAAGGAGTTGTTCTGCAGGTGGTGACCACAGACCACTTCTCAGCTCCTATGCTTTCTGGCTGATGTTTTGGTCACTTTTGAAAGCTGGCAGTGCTTTAACTCTAGTGGTAGCATGAGACGGAGTCTACAACCCACACAAGTGGCCTAGGTAGTGCAGCTCATCCAGGATGGCACATCAACGCGAGCTGTGGCAAGAAGGTTTGCTGTGTCTGTCAGCGTAGTGTACAGAGCATGGAGGCGCTACCAGGAGACAGGCCAGTACATCAGGAGACGTGGAGGAGGCCGTAGGAGGGCAACAACCCAGCAGCAGGACCACTACCTCCGCCTTTGTGCAAGGAGGAACAGGAGGAGCACTGCCAGAGCCCTGCAAAATGACCTCCAGTAAGCCACAAATGTGCATGTGTCTATTCAAATGATCAGAAACAGACTCCATGAGGGTGGTATGATGGCCCGACGTCCACAGGTGGGGGTTGTGCTTACAGCCAAACACCATGCAGGACATTTGGCATTTGCCAGAGAACACCAAGATTGGCAAATTCGCCACTGGCGCCCTGTGCTCTTCACAGATGAAAGCAGGTTCTCACTGAGCACATGTGACTGACGTGACAGGGGTATATTTACTAACATTCGTAATTCTCCCGATTTGGTGGGAGAATAATCACGAATGACATCGAAAGTGTAAAACTGCAACTTTTTTAATTTGTTACGACGGATTTACTAAGCTGTCGTATTCGGGTTTTTCTTTTGTTCCGATGTCGATGTCATTCGTGTTTTTTTTTTAATTTTTACGGCAGTGATTAGCAAAACACTGCCGACTTTTTTACAATGAATCTTGGCCGGATCTGTGTGATCCGTGCTGGGGTTCATTTTTTTTTTTTTTTTAAATTAAACACTGTAAAATTCAAAAAAAAAATTGCGTGGGGTCCCCTCTCCTAAGCATAACCAGCCTCGGGCTCGTTGAGCCGATCCTGGTTGCAGAAATATGGGGAAAAAATTGACAGGGGTTCCCCCATATTTAAGCAACCAGCATTGGGCTCTGCGCCTGGTCCTGGTTCCAAAAATACGGGGGACAAAAAGAGTAGGGGTCCCCCGTATTTTTAAAACCAGCACCGGGCTCCACTAGCTGGACAGATAATGCCACAGCCGGGGGTCACTTTTATATAGTGCCCTGCGGCCGTGGCATCAAAAATCCAACTAGTCACCCCTGGCCGGGGTACCCTGGGGGAGTGGGGACCCCTTCAATCAAGGGGTCCCCCCCCCCAGCCACCCAAGGGCCAGGGGTGAAGCCCGAGGCTGTCCCCCCCATCCAATGGGCTGCGGATGGGGGGGCTGATAGCCTTTTGTGATAATAAAAATATATTGTTTTTAGTAGCAGTACTACAAGGCCCAGCAAGCCTCCCCCGCATGCTGGTACTTGGAGAACCACAAGTACCAGCATGCGGCAGAAAAACGGGCCCGCTGGTACCTGTAGTACTACTACTAAAAAAATACCCAAAAAAAGACAAGACACACACACCGTGAAAGTAAAGATTTATTACATACATGCACACAAACATACATACATACTTACCTTATGTTCACACGAGGGTCTGTCCTCTTTTCCAGTAGAATCCAAGGGGTACCTGTTGAATAAATTCTACTCACCAGATCCCGGGTCCCAGGGTCCTCGGGGCAACCATTTGTAATCCAGGTACTTGAATAAAATAACAAAACGGAAAGCCGAGCCACGAACTGAAAGGGGCCCCATGTTTTCACATGGGACTCCTTTCCCCGAATGCCAGAAACCCACTCTGACTGATGTCTAAGTGGGTTTCTTCTGCCAATCAGGGAGCGCTACATTGTAGCACCCTCCTGATCGGCTGTGTGCTCCTGTACTGTCTGACAGGCGGCACACGGCAGTGTTACAATGTAGCGCCTATGCGCTCCATTGTAACCAATGGTGGGAACTTTCTGCTCAGCGGTGACGTCACTTTAGGTCAACCGCAGGGCAGAAAGTTCCCACCATTGGTTACAATGGAGCGCATAGGCGCTACATTGTAACACTGCCGTGTGCCGCCTGTCAGACAGTACAGGAGCACACAGCCGATCAGGAGGGTGCTACAACGTAGCGCTCCCTGATTGGCAGAAGAAACCCACTTAGACATCAGTCAGAGTGGGTTTCTGACATTCGGGGAAAGGAGTCCCATGTGAAAACATGGGGCCCCTTTCAGTTCGTGGCTCGGCTTTCCGTTTTGTTATTTTATTCAAGTACCTGGATTACAAATGGTTGCCCCGAGGACCCTGGGACCCGGGATCTGGTGAGTAGAATTTATTCAACAGGTACCCCTTGGATTCTACTGGAGAAGAGGACAGACCCTCGTGTGAACATAAGGTAAGTATGTATGTATGTTTGTGTGCATGTATGTAATAAATCTTTACTTTCACGGTGTGTGTGTCTTGTCTTTTTTTGGGTATTTTTTTAGTAGTAGTACTACAGGTACCAGCGGGCCCGTTTTTCCGCCGCATGCTGGTACTTGTGGTTCTCCAAGTACCAGCATGCGGGGGAGGCTTGCTGGGCCTTGTAGTACTGCTACTAAAAACAATATCTTTTCATTATCACAAAAGGCTATCAGCCCCCCCATCCGCAGCCCATTGGATGGGGGGGGGGGCAGCCTCGGGCTTCACCCCTGGCCCTTGGGTGGCTGGGGGGGGACCCCTTGATTGAAGGGGTCCCCACTCCCCCAGGGTACCCCGGCCAGGGGTGACTAGTTGGATTTTTGATGCCACGGCCGCAGGGCACTATATAAAAGTGACCCCCGGCTGTGGCATTATCTGTCCAGCTAGTGGAGCCCGGTGCTGGTTTTAAAAATACGGGGGACCCCTACTCTTTTTTCCCCCCGTATTTTTGGAACCAGGACCAGGCGCAGAGCCCGATGCTGGTTGCTTAAATATGGGGGAACCCCTGTCAATTTTTTCCCCATATTTCTGCAACCAGGATCGGCTCAAAGAGCCCGAGGCTGGTTATGCTTAGGAGGGGGGACCCCACGCAATTTTTTTTAATAAAGTAACCACTTTCCCACCCCTTCCCACTGATATACATGCACGGATCTCATGGATCCCTGCATGCCTATACAATCACGGATTAAAAAAGCAGGTCTGTTTTTTTTAAGCACTTTTTTACGAGTTGTAATTTTTCACGGCAGTGTTTTTTTTTTTTTTGCTTTGCACTTCTTAGTAAATTACCGAGATTCATACTTAAACAGCCGCGTTTTGACCGATGGTGTATTCATTTGTATTTTTTTTGTTGGACTTCCATAAAATTACGAATGCCCTCATCACTGCCGTGATTATTGCTTAGTAAATTCCCGAGATGACACTTTGATGAAAAAACGGCATCTCGGTCAAAATCGGGACCTTAGTAAATTTACCCCACAGAGTCTGGAGATGCCAAGGAGAACGTTCTGCTGCCTGCAACATCCTCCAGCATGACCGGATTGGCAGTGGGTGTTAGGTGCTGCGGTCCGCGGCGCCGTTCGGTCTGCTTCCGAACGACGCTCACGGCCGCCGCACCTCTCTCCCTGCCCGCCCGGCGCCTTGCAACGCCAGGATGCCGTGCGTACTGTAGCCGCCGGGTCCCTGGCAACGCTAGGACGCCGGGCGTCCACAGCCGCTGGGTCCATAGCAACGGGGACACCATTGACGGACCGCGTTCCCCGTTGCCAGATAAAGATTGATTAGTTGCTCGTGCAGCAGGGCAGCTGCACGGCAACTAGTAATTAGGGTCTGGGGGCTGGTCTTGCTGGCCCTCCTGTCATTGGCCAGCAGGGCCTTTTTATGGGAGCCAGCACACTACAGCCTCGCCGGTGATAGCTTCCTGAATGCTGTTCCTGCCTTGCAACGTCTGTTCCTGGTCAGCTGTATCTTGTCGATCCTGCTCCCTGCGCTCCTGAGTCCTGGAGTTCTGAAGCCGGTCCTGGGAATCCTTCCTGTCCAAGTGAACCTGTTGCAGTCATCTGGGGGTTCTCGCTTGTTGGGGTTCTCTCCCGGTTTCGTGAGTAGTGGCTTCTGCCGCGGGTTGCGGCCTAGGCCACTTAAGTCCTTGTGTTAATTTTGTATTGGTGGTTTTTGCTGAGGTTTCCGCTTTTCACTGTCCTCCTCGGTACACGGCGGTGCCGTGTGGGGGTGTGGACAGTGGTGTCTTTTGTTGTTCTTTTCCTTTGGCGGCGTGCCGCACATATATTTAGTTTTAGAGCAGCTAGTAGCCCCTAGCTTTCTGTTTGCTTTAGTTAGAGGTCCCCTTGTTATTATCCTGTCTCGGCTCACGCCTTGTCTCACTCTAAGACCTGGGGGCATCGGAGTTGGGCAGTTCTAATCCGCCCTTCAAACGCGGCTGCCGTGGGCCCAAGAAACCATAGTCACTCAGGCGTGAACTGACCACACGGGTAAAACAATGGAGGTAGGGTGCTAGGGGCTATTCCCGTACCATCCCTTATTTCAGCGTCACGTCCTGGTGCTCTGGACTTACTACGCGACATCTCTCTAGTTCTGAGCATCAGGAACGTAACAGTGGGTCAGTAATGGTGTGGGGTGGCATTTCTTTGGGGGGGCGCACAGCCCTCCATGTGCTCGCCAGAGGTAGCCTGACTTCCATTAGGTACCGAGATGAGACCCCTTGTGAGACCATATGCTGGTGCGGTTGGCCCTGGGTTACTCCTAATGCAAGACAATGCTAGACGTCATGTGCCTGAAGTGTGTCAGCAGTTCCTGCAAGATGAAGGCATTGATGCTATGGACTGGCCCGCCCGTTCCCCAGACCTGAATCCAATTGAGCACATCTGGGACATCATGTCTCGCTCCATCCACCTCCTGGGCAGTCTGTGGTTGCACCACAGACTGCCCAGGAGTTGGCGGATGCTTTAGTCCAGGTCTGGGAGGAGATCCCTCAGGAGACCATCCGCCACCTCATCAGGAGCATGCCCAGGCATTGTAGGGGGGTCATACAGGCACGTGGAGTCCACACACACTACTGAGCCTCATTTTGACTTGTTTTAAGGACATTACATCAAAGTTGAATCAGCCTGTAGTGTGTTTTTCCACTTTAATTTTGAGTGTGACTCCAAATCCAGACCTCCATGGGTTAATAAATTTGATTTCCATTGATAATTTTTGTGTATTTGTTGTCAGCACTTTTAACTATGGGGGTCATTCCGAGTTGTTCGCTCTGTAAAAATCTTCGCATCGCAGCGATTTTCCGCTTAATGCGCATGCGCAATGTTCGCACTGCGACTGCGCCAAGTAAATTTGCTATGCAGTTAGGAGTTTTACTCACGGCTTTTTCATCGTTCTGGCGATCGTAATGTGATTGACAGGAAATGGGTGTTACTGGGCGGAAACAGGCCGTTTTATGGGCGTGTGGGAAAAAACGCTACCGTTTCCGGAAAAAACGCAGGAGTGGCCGGAGAAACGGAGGAGTGTCTGGGCGAACGCTGGGTGTGTTTGTGACGTCAAACCAGGAACGACAAGCACTGAACTGATCGCAGATGCCGAGTAAGTCTGAAGCTACTCAGAAACTGCTACGAGGTGTGTAATCGCAATATTGCGAATACATCGTTCGCAATTTTAAGATGCTAAGATTCACTCCCAGTAGGCGGCGGCTTAGCGTGAGCAAATCAGCTAAAATCCGCTTGCGAGCGACCAACTCGGAATGACCCCCTATGTACAAAGTATTTAATAAGAATGTTTCATTCATTCAAATCTAGGATGTGTTATTTTAGTGTTCCCTTTATTTTTTTGAGCAGTGCATTTGTAAAAGAACATATATACATATCACAAATGAAACACTATGCACATTTAAGTCTTCAGTCAGTAGGAGGTGCACTCATACCTTTTACAAAGGCATTGCACTAATAGACTGAAGCTGCAGGACACGGACCTTATCCCCAATTAGCAGCAGTAGCAGCCAGGTGGTCGTCTCTAATCAGCAGCAGCAGACAGCAGCATCACAGTCCTGTCACAAATCCTGCGGAATACCTTCACGTCTGACAGCAGTAGTGTGATGGCGCTTCTGTAAAGTTGCAAAGCAGAGGAGGCGCCACAACGAGAAACTGTGCCTCCATATATAACAGTATTATTCCCGGCATTGGAAGCCTGTGCAGGGAGATGCCTCTGGTCACCCCTTCGACCCGCCAGATGGTCAAAGGTGGGATATGCGGTGTGAGTGATGGCTGGCAGAGAGCAGGAGAGATGCGGTGTGACAGGTGGCTGGCGGAGAGGAGGAAAGATGCGGTGTGAGTGGCGGCTGGCGGAGTGTGGTGTGAGTGGGCGGAAGTGGGGCTATAGGTGGCTGTTGGCAGGCTGGAAATACACTTTCTTGTCTCCAGCAGTACACAGCAGATCCTATGAGCAGCAGGGTTATTTTGATTGGGGGCCTGGAGCTGCAGCTTCATCCGCCACATTGTTAATCCGGCCATGTACACAGTCACTATACAGCACAGCCACTTGTGAGAATCTGTACACAGCACAGCCAGTATTGCAAAGTATAGTACAGCACACAGAAGCGTTCAGTATGTCACCAATACACAGTCACTATACTGCACAGCCACTTGTGAGCCTGGACACAGCATAGCAGGTACAGCAGAGTACAGCAAAGTATAGCGTAGCACATAGTAGCGTGCAGCATGGCGGGCAGTAATGGTTAGCATTACTGCCTCACAGCAAATATTCTCTGTAAAGCACTGTGGAATATGTGTGCGCTATATAAACGGCTAATAAATAATAACTAATAGCGCAGTATGCATCAGCATGCAGTGTGCCCCCTATACACAGTCACTATCCTGCACATCCACTTGGTATAGAGTAAAGCCACTACAGCAGAGTATAATGCAGCAAATGGCACCGCGCGTTTGAGATAAATGACACCAAGTCCCGGCCGCGGCGCCTTTTACAGAATACAACTACTGCAAGAATCCGATGCTGAGAAGATGACGTCTGGCCTTGAATGGGAATCCAAGTCTAGCGGAAAACTCGCATTTCAATGTTCAGAGCGTCTTGGATTCCTCAGAATCTGAACCACTCATCTCTAGTTTAACCCACTCCAGACATAGAAAACGCCTTTTGAAATCCTAAACACCCTTCCTGCCCTCCTCTTACAGTGAGTAACAAAATCCCAGAATTCTAAAATAACAACTCAGGAGTGAGGAAATGGTGAGGAAAAGTGTCAGCTTTGTTTGAATAATTGTAAAACTGGAGAGGTACAGAATGGTAGCAAAGAAAGAACATCCCAAACAAATATTCCAACCTGAGAATTAGGTTCCTGCCTCAAACAATGTCCTTATATTTGTAACTTCAGTTGAAAAGAAGTGGAAGTGCCGGTGGATCTTGTGGCGGTAATGTTGCACCATACCCCTAGGCAGCTTATGGCTTGGGCTAAGCAAAGAATATGGAATTAGATTACCCAACATTTCTATGCAGTATCTTGCATCTGCTATAGCTTCATTGAAATCCATAAATTGTATGCATTTGATTCTAACTTATTGCAAAGATCTAACATTTTGAACATGTTTGGCACCAAAATATTTTTCATAAGTATAATAGTTTTCTTTTGGAAGTTTGCAGAGATCAGAAATAGGATAAAAATGCTATAATAACCAAGTGTATATGTGAGTAGTTTGGCCACAAAAAATACACTCCGTTGTCTAGATAGTGAGAAATATGACTATTGTTTTTTGCTAATGCTAGTATCATAATTCTATCAGCATGCCCATTCTCTTAAAAATATGTGACGGTTGGTTGTATTCTCCTGTAATGTTTCATTTTTAATTGTTACATTTCTTAAAATAAAAAGATAATTCCAGTAGCTGTACTTTTTAAATTTACAGTTTTATGTTTTATAATGAAAACAATTTAATGAGCTCCGTAAAAATGAATGAAAGGCTAAATAATATTTTTGAGAAATATATGACACATTTACTTACATCTTGTTTCTTCTCATAGAAGTGGATAAAGTGGATTCATGTTTGTAAGTAAAGAATTAAAAAAAATTCTGTGCAGGGTAAATATTGGCTGCTTTGCAAGTAACCCACAAATGTTACACAGCTTTTTCCAATTACCACAGCCACTTTCCAGTGATTCAGGCATGTGCAATAGAGATGTCTCCAGGAACGTGGCATGGACACCATGTTTCCAGAGACCTGTACATCAGTGACGTGCGGTGAGGTCATTGACTGGGGAGGCACTAAGATATATAGTAACCCCATCAGCACCTCCTGTGTATCACTGAAGTAAGCCAGCACCTCCGGTGCATCACTGACCCATACATAACCACGCCAGCACCCCCTGTGCATCTCAGACATCTACATAACAACGCCAGCGTCCTCTGTGCATCACTTCCAGTGGTGCAAGTAGAAAAATGTCTTACAGGTACAAAAAATGGGTGTGTCCAAATGCCACATGGGGCGCGGCCAAGGAAAAATAAGAATTTACTCACCGGTAATTCTATTTCTCGTAGTCCGTAGTGGATGCTGGGGACTCCGTAAGGACCATGGGGAATAGCGGGCTCCGCAGGAGACTGGGCACTCTAAAGAAAGATTTAGTACTATCTGGTGTGCACTGGGTCCTCCCTCTATGCCCGTCCTCCAGACCTCAGTTAAGGAAACTGTGCCCGGAAAAGCTGACATTACAAGGAAAGGATTTTGGAACCCAGGGTAAGACTCATACCAGCCACACCAATCACACCGTATAACTTGTGATAAACTTACCCAGTTAACAGTATGAACAAACAACAGAGCATCAACCAATGGATGCCAACATAACATAACCCTTTATTAAGCAATAACTATATACACGTATTGCAGAAAGTCCGCACTTGGGACGGGCGCCCAGCATCCACTACGGACTACGAGAAATAGAATTACCGGTGAGTAAATTCTTATTTTATCTAACGTCCTAGTGGATGCTGGGGACTCCGTAAGGACCATGGGGATTATACCAAAGCTCCCAAACGGGCGGGAGAGTGCGGATGACTCTGCAGCACCGAATGGGCAAACACCAGGTCCTCCTCAGCCAGGGTATCAAACTTGTAGAACTTTGCAAATGTGTTTGAACCCGACCAAGTAGCAGCCGCCCAAGAAGAGCCCACCTTCCTTGTGGAATGGGCCTTTACTGATTTTGGATGCGGCAATCCAGCCGCAGAATGAGCCTGCTGAATCGTGTTACAGGTCCAGCGAGCAATGGTTTGCTTTGAAGCAGGAGCACCCAGCTTGTTGGATGCATACAGGATAAACAGCGAGTCAGTCTTCCTGACTCCAGCCGTCCTGGCAACATAGATCTTCAAAGCCCTGACTACATCAAGCAACTTGGAATCCTCCAAGTCACGAGTAGCCGCAGGCACCACAATGGGTTGGTTCAGATGAAAAGATGACACCACCTCTGGCAGAAACTGCGGACGAGTTCGCAATTCTGACCTGTCCATATGGAAAACCAGATAGGGGCTTTTACATGACAAAGCCGCCAATTCTGACACACGCCTAGCTGAGGCTAGAGCCAACAGCATGACCACTTTCCACGTGAGATACTTTAGCTCCACCGTCTTAAGTGGCTCAAACCAGTGGGATTTCAGGAAAGCCAATACCACGTTAAGATCCCAAGGTGCCACTGGTGGCACAAAAGGAGGTGAATATGCAGCACTCCCTTAACAAACGTCTGAACCTCAGGCAGTGAAGCCAGTTCCTTTTGAAAGAAAATAGATAGGGCCGAAATCTGGACCTTTATGGACCCTAATTTTAGGCCCATAGTCACACGTGCAGGAATCGACCCAGTTGGAATTCCTCTGTAGGGGCCTTCCTGGCCTCACACCAAGCAATATATTTTCGCCATATACGGTGATAATGGCCCTCATTCCGAGTTGATCGGTCGCAAGGCGAATTTAGCAGAGTTACACACGCTAAGCCGCCGCCTACTGGGAGTGAATCTTAGCTTCTTAAAATTGCGACCGATGTATTCGCAATATTGCGATTACTAACTACTTAGCAGTTTCAGAGTAGCTCCAGACTTACTCTGCCTGTGCGATCATTTCAGTGCTTGTCGTTCCTGGTTGACGTCACAAACACACCCAGCGTTCGCCCAGGCACTCCCACCGTTTCTCCGGCCACTCCTGCGTTTTTTCCGGAAACGGTAGCGTTTTCAGCCACACGCCCCTGAAACGCCGTGTTTCCGCCCAGTAACACCCATTTCCTGTCAATCACATTACGATCGCCGGAGCGAAGAAAAAGCCGTGAGTAAAAATACTTTCTTCATAGTAAAGTTACTTGGCGCAGTCGCAGTGCGAACATTGCGCATGCGTACTAAGCGGATTTTCACTGCGATGCGATGAAAAATACCGAGCGAACAACTCGGAATGAGGGCCAATGTTTTGCTGTCACGTCCTTCCTAGCCTTTATCAGCGTAGGAATAACTGCTTCCGGAATGCCCATTTCTGCTAGGATCCGGTGTTCATCCGCCATGCCGACAAACGCAGCCGCGGTAAGTCTTGGAACAGACAGGGCCCTTGTTGTAACAGGTCCTGTCTGAGAGGCAGAGGCCACGGGTCCTCTGTGAGCATTTCTTGCAATTCCGGGTACCAAGTCCTTCTTGGCCAATCCGGAACAATGAGTATTGTTCTCACTCCTCTTTTTCTTACAATTCTCAGCACCTTTGGTATGAGAGGAAGAGGAGGAAACACATAGACCGACTGGAACACCCACGGTGTTACTAGTGCGTCCACAGCTATCGCCTGAGGGTCCCTTGACCTGGCGCAATATCTTTTTAGCTTTTTGTTGAGACGGAACGCCATCATGTCCACCTGTGGCAGTTCCCATCGATTTGCAATCTGCGTGAAGACTTCTTGATGAAGTCCCCACTCTCCCGGGTGGAGGTCGTGTCTGCTGAGGAAGTCTGCTTCCCAGTTGTCCACTCCCGGAATGAACACTGCTGACAGTGCTAGTACGTGATTCTCCGCCCACCGAAGAATCCTGGTGGCTTCTGTCATTGTCACCCTGCTTCTTGTGCCGCCCTGGCGGTTTACATGGGCCACTGCCGTGATGTTGTCTGACTGAATCAGCACTGGTTGGTTTCGAAGCAGATGCTCCGCTTGACTCAGGGCGTTGTATATGGCCCTTAGTTCCAGGATATTGATGTGCAGACAAGTCTCCTGACTTGACCACAGCCCTTGGAAGTTTCTTCCTTGAGTGACTGCCCCCCACCCTCGGAGGCTTGCATCCGTGGTCACCAGGACCCAGTCCTGTATGCCGAATCTGTGGCCCTCTAGGAGGTGAGCACCTTGTAGCCACCACAGAAGAGACACCCTGGCCCTGGGGGACAGGGTGATCATCCGATGCATCTGAAGATGCGATCCGGACCACTTGTCCAGCAGATCCCACTGAAAGATCCTCGCATGGAACCTGCCGAAGGGAATGGCTTCGTATGACACCACCATCTTTCCCAGGACTCGCGTGCAGCGATGCACCGACACCTGTTTTGGCTTTAGGAGGTCTCTGACCAGAGTCACGAGCTCTTGAGCCTTCTCCTCCGGGAGAAACACCTTCTTCTGGTCTGTGTCCAGAAACATGCCCAGGAAGGGCAGACGCGTCGCAGGAATCAGCTGCGACTTTGGAATGTTCAGAATCCAGCCGTGCTGACGCAACACTTCCTGAGAGTGTGCTACGCTGATCAGCAACTGCTCCCTGGACCTCGCCTTTATGAGGAGATCGTCCAAGTATGGGATAATTGTAACCCCTTGCTTCCGAAGGAGCACCATCATTTCCGCCATCACTTTGGTAAAAACTCTCGGTGCCGTGGACAGGCCAAACGGCAACGTCTGGAATTGGTAATGACAGTCCCGTACCACAAACCTGAGGTACTCCTGATGAGGCGGATAAATGGGGACGTGCAAGTAAGCATCCTTGATGTCCAGAGACACCATAAAATCCCCTTCCTCCAGGCTTGCAATGACCGCTCTGAGCGATTCCATTTTGAACTTGAATTTCTTCAGATAAATGTTCAGGGATTTTAAATTTAAATTGGGTCTGACCGAACCGTCCGGTTTCGGTACCACAAACATAGTGGAATAGTAGCCCCTTCCCCTTTGAAGGGGGGGACCTCTACCACCACCTGCTGGAGAAAAAGTTTGTGAATTGCCTCCAACACTATCTCCCTTTCCATGGGGGTAGTTGGTAAGGCCGATTTTAGGTAACGGTGAGGGGGCATCACCTCGAATTCCAGCCTGTATCCCTGAGACACAATGTGTATAGCCCAAGGATCCACCTGTGAGCGAACCCACTGGTGGCTGAAAAGTCAGAGACGCGCCCCCACAGCTCCTGGCTCCGCCTGTGGAGCCCCAGCTTCATGCGGTGGATTTAGTGGAAGCCGGGGAAGACTTTTGTTCCTGGGAACTAACTGCATGGTGCAGCTTTTTTCCTCTACCCCTGCCTCTGGCAAGAAAGGACGCACCTCTGACCTTCTTGCTCCTCTGAGAACGAAAGGACTGCATTTGGTAATACGGTGCTTTCTTAGGTTGTGGAGGGACATAAGGCAAGAAATTTGACTTCCCAGCCGTAGCTGTGGAAACTAGGTCCGAGAGACCGTCCCCAAACAATTCCTCACCCTTATAAGGTAAAACCTCCATGTGTTTTTTAGAGTCGGTATCCCCTGTCCATTGCCGAGTCCATAAGACCCTTCTGGCAGAAATGGACATTGCGTTAACTCTAGAGCCCAGCAGGCAAATGTCCCTCTGGGCATCCCGCATATATAGGACCACGTCCTTGATATGTGCCAGGGTCAGTAGAACAGTGTCCCTGTCCAGGGTATCTAACTCCTCAGACAGAGAACCCGTCCATGCAGCTACCGCACTACACATCCATGCCGAAGCAATTGCTGGCCTCAGCAGTGTGCCAGAATGTGTATAAACAGACCTCAGGATAGCTTCCTGCTTTCTATCCGCAGGATCCTTTAGGGCGGCCGTATCCGGAGACGGCAGGGCCACCTTCTTAGACAAGCGTGTCAACGCCTTGTCTACCCTAGGGGAGGATTCCCAGCGTAACCTGTCCGTTGGCGGGAAAGGATACGCCATAAGTAATCTCTTGGAAACTATCACCTTCCTGTCAGGGGAATCCCACGCTTTTTCACATAATTCATTTAATTCATGTGAAGGGGGAAAAGTCACTTCATGCTTTTTCTCCCCATACATATAAATCCTCTTATCAGGGACAGGATTTTCCTCAGAAATGTGTAATACATCCTTCATAGCTACAATCATGTAGCGGATGGCTTTAGTCATTTTAGGCTGCAACTTTGCCTCATCATCATCGACACTGGAGTCAGATTCCGTGTCGACATCTGTGTCAACTATCTGGGATAGCGTGCGCTTTTGAGACCCCGATGGCCTCTGCGCTGTAGGATCAGGCATGGGTTGAGACCCTGACTGTCCCCCGGTTACAGTTTTATCCAATCTGTTATGCAAGGAGTTTACATTATCATTTAACACCTTCCACATATCCATCCAATCAGGTGTCGGCACCGTCGGCGGTGACACCACACTCAGCTGCACTTGTTCTACCTCCACGTATCCTTCCTCATCAAACATGTCGACACAGGCGTACCGACACACAGCACACACACAGGGAATGCTCTGACTGAGGACAGGACCCCACAAAGGCTTTTGGGGAGACAGAGAGAGAGTATGCCAGCACACACCCCAGCGCTATATAACCCAGGGATTACACTGTACCTTAGTGTTTACTCTGTAGCTGCTGTTAATATATATATATATATATATTGAGCCTAAATTTATGTGCCCCCCCTCTCTTTTTTACCCTTTAATGCACTTGTATACTGCAGGGGAGAGCCTGGGGAGCGTCCTTCCAGCGGAGCTGTGAAGAGAAAATGGCGCTGGTGTGCTGAGGAAGAAGGCCCCGCCCCCTCAGCGGCGGGCTTCTGTCCCGCTTTAATGTGTAAAAAATGGCGGGGGCTCGGGCATATATACAGTCCCAGACTGTATATATGTCTCTTTTTGCCAAAAAGGTACTTAATTGCTGCCCAGGGCGCCCCCCCCTGCGCCCTGCACCCTACAGTGACCGAAGTGTGCGGTGTGCTGTGGGAGCAATGGCGCACAGCTGCAGTGCTGTGCGCTACCTTAAGTGAAGACAGGAGTCTTCAGCCGCCGATTTCGATGTCTTCATGCTTCTGCTGCTTCTGTTCTTCTGGCTCTGCGAGGGGGACGGCGGCACGGCTCCGGGAACGGACGATCAAGGTTAGGTACCTGTGTTCGATCCCTCTGGAGCTAATGGTGTCCAGTAGCCTAAGAAGCGCTACCTAGCTGCCGTGAGTAGGTTTGCTTCTCTCCCCTCAGTCCCTCGTAGCAGAGAGTCTGTTGCCAGCAGAAGCTCTCTGAAAACAAAAAACCTAACAAAATACTTTTTTTTCTAGCAAGCTCAGGAGAGCCCACTAGGAGCACCCAGCCCGGCCGGGCACAGATTCTAACTGAGGTCTGGAGGAGGGGCATAGAAGGAGGAGCCAGTGCACACCAGATAGTACTAAATCTTTCTTTAGAGTGCCCAGTCTCCTGCGGAGCCCGCTATTCCCCATGGTCCTTACGGAGTCCCCAGCATCCACTAGGACATTAGAGAAATAAGGGCATGATACACATATGGGGAAGGGGCAGATACACATATGACCCCAATAGTGCCAGATACACGTTGCCCCACAGTGCCAGATATACATTGCCCCACAGTGCCAGATGTACATTGCCCCACAGTGCCAGATGTACATTGCCCCACAGTGCCAGATACATAAATGCCCCCACTGTGTCAGATATACATTGCCCCACAGTGCCAAATACATAAATGCCCCCCCAGTGCCAGATATGCCCCCAGTGACAGATACACATGCCCCCCAGTGCCAGATATGCCCCTAGTGCCAGATATTCCCTCAGTGCAGATACACATGTCCCTGCAGTGCCAGGTATACATGACCCCAGTGCAAGGTATACATGCCCCCCCAGTGCCAGATATGCCTCCAGTACCAGATATGCTCCCAGTGCCAGGTATACATGCCCCCCCAGTGCCAGATATGCCCCCATGTGCCAGGTATACATGCCCCCCAGTGCCAGATATGCCTCCAGTGCCAGATATGCTCCGAGTGCCAGGTATACATGCCCCCCCAGTGCCAGATATGCCCCCATGTGCCAGGTATACATGCCCCCCCAGTAACAGATATGCCTCCAGTGCCAGATATGCTCCCAATGCCAGGTATACATGCCCCCCCCCCCCCAGTGCCAAGTATGCTCCCAGTGCCGGGTATACATGCCCCCAGTGCCAGGTATACATGCCCCCCAGTGCCAGATATGCCCCCAGTGCCAGGTATACATGCCCCCCCCCCCGAGTGCCAGATATGCTCCCAGTGCCAGGTATATATGCCCCCAGTGCCAGGTATACATGCCCCTCAGTGCCAGATATGCCCCCAGTGCCAGGTATACTGTACATGTCCCCCCAGTGCCAGGTATTCATGAAGCCGCTGCAATGCTAATCCAGGGTATCTGACCTGCAAGTCCGGCCCAGGCCAGTTGAGGCGGAAGGGAATGTCATCACTGAGAGCAGGCAGGGCTCTCCTGCCGTAGCACACCCCGTACGTACAGAACAGCGAGGACCGGGAGGGAAGCGCGCACAGCCGCTAGCTCTCCCCTGTGCATCCCAACCGCCGGGTCCCGCTGGCTCCGAGGCTGAAGCTGCTGTAGGGACAGCTCTATAGTAGCTGGTCCCGGGACCTGCCTCCGCTTCACCGCGCCGCGTGATTAAACCAGCGGATCCAGCACTGGATCCGCTGTCCAATCAAATCTGCCTCGCTGACAGGGGCGGGTTTCCCCTGTCAACGAGGCACTTGCAGAAGTGCCGCTTTCCCCTTTGGTTTTAATGGGCTTTTTCAGCCCAGCGCTTTGCCCCGCCCCCCACCTGTCCCTATTGTAAATGGGAGGCACTGCTATCAGTGCCTCCCAAACTACTTTTAATCACTGAAATAGATAGGATAATATAAAGAAATTACTTATGACACGGAATATGTGTCATAAGTATTTTCTTTATATTATTTTAATCAGTAAAGACAGGGGAGGCACTGCCTCCCCTGCCTCCCCTGACTGCACGTCCCTGATGTACATATTCAGTAGACTATGGCACAATGCCAAAGTTCACTGCACCATTAGAGAGGATTGGAGACTGCATACGGGTCCCCTTCTCTCTTAAAGCACCTCTGCCTACAGTTTAACAATTAAAATGTGATAAATGAGATAGTGTTTAAAAAGTGAAAGAAACCTGTAAGTTTAATAGACCACGGGCAACCCTATAAATTTATAAGATAATTACTTAATCCGATGTGGAATAGCAAATGACACAGTGATCAATACGGATATGTCCTCCTACATCTATATTATTTACTCCATATGGCAAAAGGTGCCTGACATGATTCCTGTGCTGTGGGCTTTTTCCTCAATTTTGCAACTTTTTCACAATAATGCATCTTCGCTCCCATATAGTATACTAGGTACTAAGGATTCATTTTTTGTTGCAAAGTTATAAGTATAAAGTCAAAAATTAAGCATTGAAAAACATGGTGTGGGTCATATCGGACCCGTTTTATTATGCCTTTTTACAGTGACTGCATTCATCAGTTTTGCTACTTTTTCCTCAGTTCTGTGCAATACTATCATTATAGTGTTATGTACTTAGGTTTATTATTTTTTTAATGGACTCTGCACAAAGTCACATGTTATGAATAACAATATTTAGCATGGGCCACTCGTAACAGACCTCTCTTTTGCCACTTTACCATAGATTGTGTACTTTTGGCCTAATTCAGTAAGGATTGCAAATTCTGCAAATTAGCAAAATTTACAATCCTTTTGTTACCATGCTGGGGACCGCCCATCGCAGGACAAGGCCATCCAGCATGCTGACCGCCGCCTCCCCCCTTTCATCAAGCAGAAATTGCGATCGCATCGCAATTTCTGCTTGTTAGCAGAAATTAAGGTTGCCATTGTGCAGTTTAGCTGCGACTGTAGGAGGCCCGCCGCAATGTTTCTGATTGTGGCAGCTGTGAGTGACATCATGCAGCCACCACGATCACGCCACGATCATGCCCACTGTTTCCCCATCGCCGCCCCCGCAACGCTCCATCTCTACCCTGGAAATGGAGTGTTGCCGCCCCCTGCCCCGAGACCGCCTCTGCCTGATTGACAGGCAGAGGCAGTCGCATTTTCTGTACCCCTCTCCGCAGAAAATGCGGGTGCATGCGCAGGGTGGGCACTACTCATGCGCCCACATATTATTTGCATTTTTTGTGGTTGAGGCCCTTTCCCCTCAGTTTTGCTACCTTTTTCCTTCATTGCACTACATTTTCCTCAATTTTGCATCTTATGCAGCTATTTGGCATGTAGATGTACAGTATTGGGACACATCTGTGAATGCTGCTCCAACAAAGGAAGCATGCAAGAAAATTAGTCAGCCTTAAGTGTCACAGACAACTGCAGAAGAGACTGTTAGTATAAGACACTTTAGTTGTAATTACACATCACTGACCACATGTGATCCTATAAAGATCACTGGGATTGGAGACAAAGGGGGTAATTCATAGCTGATCGCAGCAGCAAATTTGTTAGCAGTTGGGCAAAACCATGTGCACTGCAGGTGGGGTAGATATAACATTTGCAGAGAGAGTTAGATTTGGGTGGGATATAAATCATTTCTGTGCAGGGTAAATACTGGCTGCTTTATTTGTACACTGCAATTTAGATTTTAGTTTGAACACACACCCCACAAATCTAACTCTCCCTGCCCATGTTATATCTGACCCCCTTCAGTGTACATGGGCCCTCATTCCGAGTTGATCGGTCGCAAGGCGAATTTAGCAGAGTTACACACGCTAAGCCGCCGCCTACTGGGAGTGAATCTTAGCTTCTTAAATTTGCGACCGATGTATTCGCAATATTGCGATTACTAACTACTTAGCAGTTTCAGAGTAGCTCCAGACTTACTCTGCCTGTGCGATCATTTCAGTGCTTGTCGTTCCTGGTTGACGTCACAAACACACCCAGCGTTCGCCCAGGCACTCCCACCGTTTCCCCGGCCACTCCTGCGTTTTTTCCGGAAACGGTAGCGTTTTCAGCCACACGCCCCTGAAACGCCGTGTTTCCGCCCAGTAACACCCATTTCCTGTCAATCACATTACGATCGCCGGAGCGAAGAAAAAGCCGTGAGTAAAAATACTTTCTTCATAGTAAAGTTACTTGGCGCAGTCGCAGTGCGAACATTGCGCATGCGTACTAAGCGGATTTTCACTGCGATGCGATGAAAAATACCGAGCGAACAACTCGGAATGAGGGCCATGGTTTTGGCCAACTGCTAACAAATTTGCTGCTACGATCAACTCTAAAGTCCATACAGTTACTAACGTTGGGACGATCATGGTTTACCTTAAGATAAGATGTGAGACCATCACTGATATTTAAAATGCGCATATTAACCATACTAGACATAGGGCAAACCGTTATTAACATAAGCATCCTAGAGGAAAAAGGAATCACATACTGTATGTAGTAGGCTGTGAGAGTATTCAAACTTGCATGTAAATTGCATTACTATTCACATGCCCCAAACTCGCATCCATATGTTTTCCCATTTTAAAAATACAACACACACAATGTAATGGGGGCAAGTTGTAAACTTGCACAGAATTAGTCAAATAAACATGTGGAAAAAAAAGTTGCTTCAGAAGTTCAATGTAACACCCAACTGTAAATATACAAAAAAAAAACAGAGAATAAGCCCATTTATACTAATTGAAAATATCTAAAGATATATCTAGCTTAAAAAACCCAATAACATTAATTTAACCCCTAACTACTATGCACACAGTTAAATTAAAAAACCCACTACTGATAATATCCCCCCTAAATACTGTGCACAAAACCCAATACCAAAATAATAATCCCTAATTACACATTTAACTTAACATACTTTAAAAATGATGACATACTGTATACAAATTGTTTTTTCCACACATTTTAACAAACCTAAAACAAAAAAAACACAGAAAATACACTAATACACTGAATCAAAATAAGAAAAAAGAACTCATATAATTATTTGTTTGGGCCAGAACTCCCTTTGCCCCAACCTGGCTCTTTAGCCACACAATCACAGGCAGCACCATGGAGAAGTGGTTTCGGATGCAATTTGTGGGGTGGTAGTATGGCTGCTTATAGAGTATATACTGTAGCGCATCTTGAAGTTAGTCACTACACACCAGAAGGAGCTGACCACATTGATCACATCAGTGAGAGACTGCCACAATGCCTTCTTAAGACCAGGGTGGTCTTGTGTGACAGGGCACCTAGGAGGCATTGAAACACTGGCACCATAGCGTGCATCAGTGCACAAATTTCATAGTAGGTTAAGTACACATTCCTGCCAGTGCATGTCTTCCCAGGGGCAAATCCAGCTGGCCCCTCACCCCAGTTCTCCTACGACTATTGCATCCGCTCCTCCTCCTGCATCTCCTCCTCATCCTCACTGTCAGGTTGGCTGACAAGCCCCTCCTCACTCCCAACTCTCGGCCTGAATGACACACTTGCTGCTACAACACAAAACTTTCACTATTATTATCATCACAAAAAAACCTACACTCCTTCACTGTCTCCTTCCAAAACCTATCAAAGGACAAAATGGCTGAGGTGGAACTTATATAGGGGCAGTGATATACAACTCAGGTGACTTTTGTAAACCAATGGATCACAATGCGCAGTTACGTAGATCCCAGAACACTCACATCCTATAAGGACAAACTTGCATCAAACTCGTAGCGAGTAGGTGCACGTTTGTTCTCACAAACTCGCACCCTGTTACATTCTGCCCTTTGTGTGAGTTAACTCTTTCGGATCAATGTCGAGTGTAATAACAAAGGCGTAATTGATCTGTCCTACAGCACCAAACATAATGATGACCAAGCACATTGCTATTAGACACTACTTCATTCGTTAATTAGTGGAAAGTGGAACTATTAATCTTACCTTTGTTCCAAGTGAAGATAACCATGTTGACATGTTTATAAAGAGATTAATATTACACTTTTTAGATATATTCAATGGGAAATGTTGACTGAAACAGATATGTTGATATGTTTTTCACTGTCTTATGTTTTGAAGCATAACCCCTTTTTCAGTTATAAGATATTGTCAGGATCCACTCAGTAAGAATACTGACGCCATAATCCTAACACTGTTCAGGATGCCGACGGTGGCATCCCAACATGGGATGAAATGGCTGCACCTGGATCCCGAACGCTTGAATCCCAATCTAGGACTACTGGAATGAAGCCAGACAGCACCTTTTACCAATAAGATTGCTGCCCCTTTACAGATCATGTGTGATCCTGTGCTCATGTGCCACATTGGATGTGTGACTCGGGGACGTGTGATGAGGTAAATGGCTCAGGAGGCACTGGCTAGTACCAGAGCCAGATTTACACACAATATACTGTATGAACCAAAGGGTTCACTGTGGCTTCACAGCTCCTCTGGTGAAGTCTTGCTACACATACCTGTAGCTGTAATATAGCTACTGCTGTCTCTGGAAACACTACTTCTTATTCTGTTCTATACTTTGTTACTGCTGTAACCTCTGACAACCGCTGTTATCTTGATTAAACCTCTAACCTGTTTAAGGATACACTGTTTGTTCTAAACTCCATTTTATATTCCAAAGCCTGGACAGTTTTTCACCACATTAAATGTCAGTTGCATCTTTGAAGGAGGCAGAAGAGTTCATCAAAGCAGAAACAGAGATGACAACTTCAATGACAGTTGAACTCAATGGATTGAGCAGCTGAACCTGTGAGCCTCTCCTTGGCACTACTGTACTTTGTAAATTCCTACTTCCTTCACAAATATTTAACTGTTTTTATTTGTTAGAGAATGTTATTTTGGGAGTAGATCAAAGAGCTGATCTAAAAAACAGCCACCACTATCTTCCCTCCACATATATTTTACCTAGTATTATTAATATTTTTTCTGTAAAAAAAAAAACCACTTTGAAAATGGTGCAATTTCCTCATGATAATGCATTTAATAGTCTAATTCAATACCACCAGTTAGCTCCTAATGTGAAATAAGATATTCAGTAGTTGGCTGCTGCTTGTTGTCACATGTTTGATGCAGCACTGAACAAAAACTAATCTGAAAGGAAAGATGACAAGAAGGTGTACTACTGTACACAGTGTAAAAGGGGGTACACACATGGAGATGTGTGCTTAAATTCTAAGCAATCTAACTAGATTGCTTAGAAATTAAGCACACATCGCTCCATGTGTATACCCCATAACAATAGTGATGCGCGGCTCCGTACGACGCTATCGCTGACTCTAGATTGGCCTGCATGCATGCCAGATCTAGTCAGATTGCTCACGTCATCGCTGGGTGACGTTAGTGATTTTTTTCCCCCTCCGCTCTGCACACATCTCTGGGACAAATCTCTTTGTGTGTACCCCTCTTAATACTTATTGTATAGATTCCTACCTAAAGGATCTGGACATACATCAAATAAAATTATTTGTGGCTTATCAACAATACTCATGTGTTATGCAAACATTTCCAAGCTGTCGGGATCCCTGCGTCAGCCTCCTGACTGCCGGGATATCATATGAATGCCAAATTGATTTCTCACTAATATTTAAAATGCCCGCTCTAATATATATTGCAGACGCCAGGCACATCTTATTACCATATACGATAAAAGTGTGCTGTACATTGCAAAACACTGCATCCCATAAGAAAACAATACACCCACACATTATCTGAGTTCCAAAGCTCATTGATGTATATATTTGTTATTAAAAAGGATATGGATTCATTCATATATTACAAAGTACAGTATACCTATAGTTACAACTCATACAGTAAGCAGTTAATACATAAAGTTACATACATCCAGTTACATACAATTGCAGATACAATTACATATAATTACAGTTACATGCCAGCGATACAATTATCATTCCTTCCATTGCAGCTTAAGTCTCCCTCTCTCTGTAAATAAATACAGGAACTGAACTGCTAGCAACTCCTCCATCATCCTCCTCTGACCAAAACAGCAAGCAAGTGACCTCCTGTGTGGTCAGCTTAGTATTATCTAGTTTCTGGGGGAGGGGACTCATGATGTCACCAGTTCCTTTGTATGTGCTGAACATGCTCAACCCTTGGGGACGTCCAAAGGGGCTGGAACTTCTATTGTTCAAATAAAAGGGATTTTAGCTTTTATACATTCAATCATAATTATCCGCTGCAATGTCCCACAACTTCATAACAAGTATCAAATTAATCTACACATTAAGCTGGTTGTTTTAATAGTAAACATGACTGGTGTATCTGGTTTCGTTCAAATAATACACATACATGACATTAATTCAATATATATAATTCTAAATTATCATGAGGTCTGGGGCTTAATATTATTATAATTATGTACTGTATGAAATAAGTGTCGAATCCATCTCTGTGGCATGTCCGTGTAAATGTGTGCGTTACCATATATGGCTGTGCTCGCTGCGCGTATTTGCAAGTATAGCGACTTATGTGTGTGTTGTTTGTATGTTCTCTTTATGTAATATTTTTGACTTTTACAGTCCACCCTTTGGCAGTAAACAATAACTGCCATCAATTATTAACATAAGAAAAAATATTTCATACCATAATCGGTGACCTAGACACAAGTATGTATGCATTTCGCAAATCAGACACTTGACTATATTTGGGGAAGACAGGGAGGAGGATGAGACATCCTTTATATGCACTCGGCAGTCACGGGACCACTGGTTGGGTGTGGGACAACATTCAACCTATAGAGTATGCTGGGACATTGCTTTGGCCTATAATGTCTGATTTGCGATGAACATTTCACAAATACCTTTACCTACGTCTTTGTACACTGATGTTTGGATTCGATTGAGGTTCTGCTGGGTAGATGGAAAAAAAAACACAAACAAATCGTGACAGTGGCATATAAAATTTTCATGATCTACATATTTCTATCATTTTCTGAACATTGTTTCCATTTCTGGAACGTATGCTAATTCTGTTTAATCATTGGACAAGGGTTATAAGTAGTGTCCTTCCTAAATAACATAAACATTCGGAGTTCAGGGAGAGCCACTCATAAACCTTTCTTCCACATATGTTAGTGAGCTCTTTATCTGCAGTGTGTGAATAGCCATTGTCTGACTGTTCCTGATTACCTCTGAACTCCATAACTACTAGGCCTTAGATTTTTCTTTCTGATTTTAACAAACTGATCTGATCGGCTAATCCTGGGATCCTATAAGGAGATCACTCATTCCTACAGAACCAGTTCCAGTCTCACACTCGACTCCTCATAAAAAAAACCTCGCAAAAATAGAATATCCTGAAAGAAAATGTTTGTCAGTGGGAAAGAGAGAAAAGAGAAATAGAACAAAACAACTCTTGTTCATAACAAATCAATTACAATGACTGGTCTTTCTGCAGTCCTTTAGTACGCTCAGGTAGTGTCCAACAGTGCCGTCTCTCAGTCTTCACGGAACAGAGTCTCTGGTGATACTTTTGCAATCTCTTTGCCTTGCTCTTTGAATACACAGTTCACTTCGAACACACAGTTCACAAACTCGATGAATGTGAGCAATAAACTACTTTGTCACAAGTTCTCTCCGGGTCAGCGGCCTTCTTGCAGTGGGACGAGTGGACCCAAATCTCTCTTTCGGCGACCTTTAGTGCTGTCAACAAATCTTGGTATGGTCCTTCCCATCTATCTATTAGGCAACCTGAGCGTAAGGACAATCACACAGTCTCTTGGTTCATAATCAAGACAGTTAGCATTTGGCATACCAGCAATCAACAGTTTCAAGTTCTTTTGTCAAGTTCTCAAATGCTGGCTCATCTCAATAAGGTACTGTACTGTCACCTCATTGGTATATTTCTGATCATTGTGCAGATCAATCATGACATGAGGTTGTCTTCCAAAAACAACCAAAAAGAAAGGCACAAATACCAAAACAAAAACAAATTTCGAAGAGGGTGATTCGTCGAGTGAAGATCTGGGAGTGGTTCCGAAGCTACATAATACTAGTGGCAGTATCTATGATCACAATAGTACAATTTCTGGCTTTGCTCCTACTTCTAGGGGTACCATTATCTACACACAAATTTCTGCGCAATCTTTCTTTGCGGTAAACACAGCAGCATCCGTGGCGGCAGGAAATGCCTCTACCCAGTTGAGAAAACATCAGTGCACACCAATACATAACAATAAATCCTAAAGGGTGTTAACTGTACAAAGTCGATTTGTATTTCCTGAAAAGATCCGTCTGCAGGAGGGATATGGGATGGCTCTGTTGGTCTTGCTTTACCAATATTCTTCCTCAAGCAAGCAAGACAGGTCATTGCTCTCTTTACCATGAGAATAGAATCCTGGCGCACACCAGTAGGCTCTCATCAGCCTGCACCTACCCTCTTTGCCTAGATGAGTCAGACCGTGTGCCGCCTCAGCTAGACTTGGAAAGTATGCTCTGGGGGCTACTGGCTTACCGTGTCCACCTGCCCACAGTCCTGAGGACTCCTGGCCATACCCCTTTGTCCTCCAGACTGCCTTTTCCTTCCTGTAGGGAACACAAATTTTTGTATATTAATTTAACTATCGTGTGTTTGCAGTGTAGAGTACCATGAGCATTACTCCAAAAAAAAAAAAAAAGAAACATCTCTAGAGGAGAGAAAGAAGAAGAAAATGAAAAAGAAAATGTCAGGTTTGTCATTCACCAACAGATATATCAGTGTCTATACAAAATTTCCCTTCACCAGTATTCCCATTCTCCACCCTTTGTGCATGACAAGGCACACTGCAGTAATACTGGTGTCATCGTGCTGTTGAGATATACTGGGATTGAGCAGAACTCTGAAGGACCTAGGCATGTGGAGTTTGAACTGTACTTGGGTCCATGTATTGTACCACCCTGTGTGAATGCAAAAGATGAAGAGGAAAACTGTAGAGAAACAGAATAGAGGTTGGTGACAGATGAGTTTGTAGAGGTGAAGAAGATTTTATAAAAATTTGACAACTGGATTGGGCACTACGGGGAAGTGATTCTCTACTTGGTCTACTCCCCTTAAAAAAAAATCTGTGTTTATCGTATCGCTATTGGGACTATCCCAGCCATCAATCCAGTGTCCTGTCCATCCTAAGTTCATAGGGAACCCGGTATCTGTGAGATAATTTCCTCTACCTGTGATGGACATGCATCTAGAACAGTGAAATGTAACATTAGTCTTCGTGGGTATCCAACATACTTTGTGCTTCCTGGGCGGGAGCACTCAATATGTATACCATCTCTAACAAAACTCCAGTTAAGTTACTAAGAGGTCACTTCTGCTAGAGAGAGAAGCAAAAGTTTAGAGACCTCCTCCTAACCCCAGTAAGTTCTGTCAAAAGGATAAAGTTGCATTTATTCCGTTCTTCCCATTAACCGAATCTGTGTTTTTCTATACTGTATTATGATTCCTTACTATATGTCCCTTGGTCCCGTCTATGTGTTTAATAATGTGGCTTGTGTTTTCTGTCTAGGGGATCTATATTGACTATGTGTCCTACTACTCCTACAATCTCTGGCAAAATGCCCTTCCTTCCTGCAAGTGTAACATATTATTGACCATTTGGGTTCTGGGGTTTGGACTGATGGGTCTTTCCTGTATATGCCAGTATACTTACCGTCCTCAACCTCTCCACCTGTTATTCTCTGTGCCTAACACTATTCTTGTGATGTTTAATAGCATACTATCTAAGATTAGCTACTGTGACCTTTCCAATTTTGCAAAGAAGTCTGCACCCTGACACTCAATGCCTTTATTGAGCCCGTCCATTTGCACAGAGACAGCCACCTCCCATTTGCCGAATTAGTGTTTACCAGTCATCTTATCCAGATGGAGAGTTTTCTATTTCTGCAAGAGACAAAAAAAAATAAAAATAAAAAAAAAATGTAACAAGCTTCTAGGTCATGCGAAGTATTCATTCAATCCTTCTCATCCTGTACCAAGGGTCCGTACATGGTCCATCAAACATTTCCGAGCTCATCTTTACTAGGGGCATTACTAGGAACAAATACTTCTTATATGGTAACTGAAAGTAATACCCTGGGGTTACCCAGTAGCGGATCTTGCCACGGGCAAGCAGGACTTTTGCCCGGGGCGCCGCCTTCCGGAGGGCGCTGGTGCCATCCGGAGGGCGCCGCACTGTGGCAAGATCCGCCACTGCTGCCCGCTGTGTCCCCCGTCCGCCTCCGCTGCCCGCTGCCGTCCCCGTCCGCCTCCTTTGAAGGGAACTAGATGCTATGCGTCTAGTTTCCCTTCGTGGAGAGTAACTTTGCTGAGCGGTGCGCGATGACATCATCGCGCACCGCACAGCAAAGGTCCTCTCCACGAAGGGAACTAGACGCATAGCGTCTAATTTCCCTTCGTGGAGAGGACCTTTTGCTGTGCGGTGCGCGATGACGTCATCGTGCACCACTCAGCATTCAAGCGGCGCTAGCAATGTACAGGGGGCGTAACTGACCACGCCCCCTGTATTAGGCCACGCAGAGCGCCCTTGAACCGGCCCTAGGGTTACCTTGTCTCTGTCCACTTTCTTGCTGGCAAATACTAATGTGCGGACAGATTTTTCTCCATTTCTGTCATTACTTTCTTGATTTTTTTTGTGTAATTTTTTTTTGGATTTTACTATATATGTACACGAATGATACCATACTTACATGTTCCACTGGTCTCAGCCACTTCCCCCACAGGCTACTGCTCTTCTTTTACCAGTTGGATACTCCTCTGGGTACACGAGAAATGGCTGAAAACAATCAGGTCACCTTCTCCTCCTAAATAAAACTTCAACATTCATTAGTAGAGGCGTGGCTTACAAGTGCAAGATGAATCCTGTCTTCCGCCTGAGACAGAGCAGACGGCATCTCCGGAAAAATACCCCACTGACTGAATTACATCGTTGCGGAGGAGGTTATCGGAGAAGTGGCTAAGTGCTTGAATGTGAACCTTGATGTACGTGGATATTTATACAAGTAAATTGTTACTTTTTACTATTATTCACTGGTGCGCTCTCCTTATTTTATTATCTAGAAATTTGTGGCTCCTGGCAGGAGTGGAAGAGCAGGCACCTCATGTGTTTGACCTAACAAACTCTGGACTAAACAAAGTGTGCGCGGATCTAAATTGTATATTATTCATTAGTATATATATAGGTTACAGTCATATTTTACATATTTTTATTATTTTCTATAGTTTGTACGCTGGCCGTAACTGCTTCCACATCTACATAAGGCGGTGTACTTGCATTCTCTTTTTTTTTTTCTTCCTACTTATTTATTGTTGCTATTCCCATTCTTGTCTTATATGACATTGGTTAAACATACCACCTGCAATACATTAGGATCAAACTCACCAACCCCTCTTGCTGTCACAGGTTTAAACAATTTGTATGTCTGACCCTTTGTTTTCAGGATTTTATCAGACATATTCTTTTCCTTAAGTTCTGCAATACCTTTGGTTCAAAGCTGCCCACTTTATGGAATGGTACCCTATCTTCCGCAGTCCTACGTACCCATTCAGACAAAAAGTCTTCCGTGTGTGAACCATACTTTTCACACATAATAAACCTCGCTGACCCATTGGGCCATGGCACCTCAACCTGAACCCTGGTTAAACGTCCACCGCTTGTGCAATTGGATCCTATCGCGGACTTTTTCCTATTACGCAATCCCCAATGCACAATACGAATAGACGGTGAAAGTTCTTAAAGCGCTTTCACCCACTCCTTCTCCGCCGGGTACCACGACTCACTCCAATAATGACCACGCGTACCCAGTGAGGTCCCTATCTTAAGGTTTCTATTCACTGGAAATGTTTAGGAGTGACTTACCTATTCCAATGACTATACACCGCTGGAGATTTTCCTGAGAGAGACCAGCGAAAACTCCCTATACACTTATACACAAATCACACTTGCGTATGCTCTATACAGTGCTAATGGTACCGCGATTTTACGCAAAGCACATAAAGGGGTATCCAGTTGCTCTATATATATTGCATCCACAAATGCGCGGTCCAATCGCACAGCGTATAGGTACTTGTTACCTATCTGCCGTACGATCACGGGTCGTTGTACAAACTGGGACCCTCAGTTCGGAGCGTAATACCAAAAAAACAACACCTTTAAAAAGCTTTATCACGCTCCGTTGCACGTATTCACCTAGACCATGCTCACCAAGTTCACCGAGTTTCACCGAGTTCACCAAGCGGGGTTCAATACATTCACACCTTTTTCAGCCCACACTAACACTCTATAGTTTTCTGATCAGAAAAATATCCTTTCCTGTTAACTGATAGCTTTCCCCAGAGGTAATACAGTAGAAAAGTAAAAAATAAAGTTAAACCAGAAGATGTGCGCTAATCGGATAAATGAAAATATGAAATGGTACTTCCCTTACACAACCTCTGTCAAGGATGCAGCCTTGATGAAGGGAGAGATCCCGAAACGCGTCGGCACTGTATGACAGACTAACCACTACCGAAGGAAGATTAACCAGACGGAAGGAGTATTGTGGACTTTGGAGAATAGGTTCCGGAGCCGATATCTCCCCTGGGCAACATCTTAAACGCAATCACTTCATATAAATCTGATCCACGTTGTTGGAATTATACGATAAATCCCATGACAGAGGTTGTGTAAGGGAAGTACCACTTCATATTTTCATTTATCCGATTAGCGCACATCTTCTGGTTTAACTTTATTTTTTACGCTTCTATTCGGGTACTGGGGATACCTCTTTGACCAGTCGATTTGCAGCTCGCATCGGTTGGCGCCACGACTCTTCTCTATCCTATACTATAACAATACAGTAGAAAAGGTTTTATTTAAACTAAATTTTGGAAACCGAGCAATTTGTGCTATTGTAGCGTGGCTACTATTCCGCCCCTAAACTAAACAATGCTATTGTGTAATTTGTACTTAGCGGTCATATTCTTATGCATGTTGCGTAAACACGCGACCATGCGTATGTCTTTACGTTGCGTACGCAGTCCCGTACTTTGTGTACAAAAACCGTACGTCCGCAATAGTACAAATCCCACACTTCTATAAATGTATGCGATATTACCTATAATCGCTCACTTAACACAACACAGTGTCTTTCTGTATAAACCTTTTTAACTAGGCCATACTGTGTTTGTGTTTTACGTTTACTTCCTTAATATTTATTCTATATTTTTAACTAAATAGCAACAAATTTCTCCGTCTTTTACACAGGTCTAAATGAATCTAGTAATAATCAATAATTCAAATGGTATGATTCAGATTGGATAGCTATCTTGCAGAACATACACTGATATAAATATACACATAATTATAATAATATTATATATAATATATATTTATATAATATATATAACTTGACTCTCATAGAACCCCAACACAGTACACACCTACTGAAATGAATGCATTTCCTTTAAAGTCTCTAATTTGCATATCAATGCTGTGTGCTTTTTGACTGCCTGTTCAAGAGGGTTGTTCACTGCTAAGAAAAAGCAGTTACACAGGTTAATTTGCATTTCAATGACTATCTTACAGCAAGCAGAGTTAACTGAATCCTAGAGGTAGAAGGAAAAAAAAACTTTGTTTTTATCTGTGTGTACTTCTTACATCAAGTATCCATCACACTATTAACTTTCACTAGGCCCCATCTGAAACTATTTGCAATTGACTATGGCATGGGTTAAATAAATGCATTGGTAACTCATAAATGGTGATTGATTGTGACCAAGAAAGCTGATTATTCTTGAGCAGACTGAAAATCACCCATTTAGAAAAACGACCTTCCCAAAATGGCCGCTGCTCCTCCCCCTTCCACATCCATGAGGGTTACACAAAATGGTGGACAGGCCATGTGGTTAGTCCAAAATGGAGGACAAACCATGCGGCTTTCTTTGGCACAAAGAAATCACACATCATACAAGCCCCTGAAGTTATTTTAGGCTGAGTTAAAAATAAAAACTATATCAAAGCTATTGCAGCAACTTTTAAATATACTTTTAAACCTACTTAACAGATAAACAATCCAATCTGAATCAAACACAATATGACTTATTTGAACCTTGTTTTGCAACAATAAAAATACATTTTAGCATCTTAAATATTATGAGAAACATACTGTCCCTTAAAATTTCATATCAGCGTCTTACTAATACCACAACAATACATTAACTTGGATGTTATTTTCATCAGCTTCTCAATGCATCCATTGGAGCCGGTCAATTACAGCCGCGTTTGTAATGTACAGTGCATCATTAAGAATGTGATATCCCGGACGAGCCCGCATCTATGAATGCCAAATTGATTTCTCACTAATATTTAAAATGCCCGCTCTAATATATATTGCAGACGCCAGGCACATCTTATTACCATATACGATAAAAGTGTGCTGTACATTGCAAAACACTGCATCCCATAAGAAAACAATACACCCACACATTATCTGAGTTCCAAAGCTCATTGATGTATATATTTGTTATTAAAAAGGATATGGATTCATTCATATATTACAAAGTACAGTATACCTATAGTTACAACTCATACAGTAAGCAGTTAATACATAAAGTTACATACATCCAGTTACATACAATTGCAGATACAATTACATATAATTACAGTTACATGCCAGCGATACAATTACCATTCCTTCCATTGTAGCTTAAGTCTCCCTCTCTCTGTAAATAAATACAGGAACTGAACTGCTAGCAACTCCTCCATCATCCTCCTCTGACCAAAACAGCAAGCAAGTGACCTCCTGTGTGGTCAGCTTAGTATTATCTAGTTTCTGGGGGAGGGGACTCATGATGTCACCAGTTCCTTTGTATGTGCTGAACATGCTCAACCCTTGGGGACGTCCAAAGGGGCTGGAACTTCTATTGTTCAAATAAAAGGGATTTTAGCTTTTATACATTCAATCATAATTATCCGCTGCAATGTCCCACAACTTCATAACAAGTATCAAATTAATCTACACATTAAGCTGGTTGTTTTAATAGTAAACATGACTGGTGTATCTGGTTTCGTTCAAATAATACACATACATGACATTAATTCAATATATATAATTCTAAATTATCATGAGGTCTGGGGCTTAATATTATTATAATTATGTACTGTATGAAATAAGTGTCAAATCCATCTCTGTGGCATGTCCGTGTAAATGTGTGCGTTACCATATATGGCTGTGCTCGCTGCGCGTATTTGCAAGTATAGCGACTTATGTGTGTGTTGTTTGTATGTTCTCTTTATGTAATATTTTTGACTTTGACAATCATCTGATCCCACCAGAGCATGGATTTGTGCAAATCCTATCCTGGATACAAAAGATGCATCAGAAATTGCTGCCTCTTTGAACATGTAAGCTTATTCTAATTATGAACACCCTTTTTTCACCCACTTAAACCCTTTAAGCTACAAGTCGCAATCTGACTGACTTCCATGGGACTTAGAATAGTCACACAGGTCAGCAAATGTTTGCCTCAGATCTACTTGTGTACTGCACATGAACTTAAGTGGTGATTAATCTCTTTCCTACAGGGGTTAAAGTGAGGGGGAACGAGGTGGAACTGAGTTTCAGCACTTGTTATGGTAGGGGGAACTACAGTAGTTCCACCTCCTCCATTGCTCTGCACAGTAATTCCAACAGAAAAGCTTGCCACATCACCTACGTCAAATTATGATGTAGGCAGTGCTAGTGTTACTGATGAGCTGCAACCACCTCCCCCTTACTGAGGTCCTGGTGGATCCATGGTCTTCCTCCATCTACAGCCCACCCCTCCTGGTACTCACATATGCTGTCTCTGTTGGAAAGCATTCATCCCCACCTCAGGTCCCTAATATGGTCATTCTGTGTAAGGGGTACTACTACTGTGGGCATTCTGTATATAAGTGCCACTACTACTGTGGGCAGTGGGCATTTTGTGTATAAGCTGCACTTCTGTGGGCATTATGGGTATAAGTGGCATTGTGGTCATTATGTATAAGGGCAACTACAACTGTGGGCATTATGTATAAAGGACACTACTATTGTGGGAATTGTGTATAAGGGACACTACTGTGGGCATTGTATATACCGGGCACTACTGTGTTGTATAACGTGTATAAAGGGTACCATTGTGCAGCGCAACGTGAATAAAGGGCACTACTTAGTGACATAACCATAATAAGGGCCATTACTATGTGGTGTAATATGAATCATGGGCACTACATGCGGTGTAATGTGAATAAGATTGTGCTACTGTGTGGTGTCATTTGAATTGGGGTTACTATTGTGTGACCACGCTGCTTCTTTGTGAGATAAATGTCCCTTTAGAAAGCATGGGAAATAGGGCACTCATTTATAGTTTGCAGGGGGGTGCCAGAAACACTAGCACTGGCCCTGGCTCCACTTAATGTGAGGGATGAGGGGAAGGTTAGGTGGTGGGGTAAATGAGTTCCACCACCTTTCCAGGACCACTTTAAGCCCTGCTTTCCTATCAACACTAAAGCAGCAAATTCTAGGTACTGTACAAGTGTTCTCTCTCAGTTTGCTTTGTCCTCCTCCTGGGGACATAGAGTAATATAATGCATTTCTCAATATTTCATGTAAACTCTGGATGCAATAAATCGTCACATTACTATGAATGATAGGAAGAAAATGCACAAGGCAGTCAATAGTGCAGAAAGTTTAACAACATTCTTTAATATATGTAAAAAATATGTAGAGCAAAAGAATACATACAGCAATCATCTGGTTATCTAACATGCAGATCGAACTAACGTTAAGAGGAACAACCTAAGAAAGGAAGAGATTATATCCAGCAGGTATGTGACCAGCCCAACATGCAATGTAGTATTTGATACATAACTATCAGAAGATTGATACTTTGATGTGACATTAATAACTTTGCCTTAGGAAATTTGTTTTTTGATTGTAGCAGACAGCCAAGACTGAATTTAGCTGACAGCCTTGGAGACTCTTTGCCTGCACCTCATTCATTATGTAGTGTGAAAAAGCCCTGGTCTATTACTAACAAATGAAACCTTTTTTTATGTACAAAGACAGAAATATCATGTAGTTTTAATCTGAAAAGCAAATGTGCGCTCCAACTGTTTGTTTAAACTTTTTTTGTCTTTGCCTGCTGTGTTACTTGCTTCAACAGCCAGAGAAGCTATAAAGCTTTAGTGAAGCAGCAATCATCCTGATGTCCTGGGCCTTATCTTATCAGTCTCTTGCATACTGTTCTTCACTATCCAGAACTGATAATCTGTGGGAAAAAACACACATAGAAGGAATCTTTATAATGATGACCATAATCAGTACTTCTTATTAGCACAATATACATTCAGTGGCTCAATGTATTAGGTGTTACAAAGAAAGCAAAAGAGTATTGTATCTATTGCCACACAATGTAATTTAGACAGATGGTATGCTAAATGTATCATTAGCATTACAAATTCCTGCTATGTTCCCAGCCAGATCTCTGTGATACTTATTCAGCTTAAAGTCAGTCCTTTGTATGGTAACTAAAACACTTCAGTGACTCAGTAGGGTTCGTTTTTAATCTATTACTACATTGCTGAATTACTTCATTAAAATTGATGATTGAAAAAAAAATTCACATTTACTATCAGAAATACAATGATTATATTTAACTTTTAATTATTTCCAATAAAAATGGTCCAATGCAAAAATAATGCCTTTTTGAGAATACTGTTTCCTATAATGATTTATACTACAAAAAATGTTTTAGTAATTATACTAGGCACTTTACTAAAAGATTAATGGGGAATTCAATTAGCTGTGGTAAATCACCACAGCTAATTGATCCCTGGGGGTGGCAATTCAATTGATGCTGATAGCCAGCATTATCAGGGATTTTATTTCCTCTGCCTGGAGGCAAGAGAAACAAAATCTGTAATAAGTACCATTTTTTTGTGGCCGCAATTGCAAAAACACATGGATTTGTGAACTTATCCGCATTCTATGTTTTTTGCATGGAAACTGGTAAATTTTTCAGCAAAAACACGGGCTTCAATTGAATTTTCTGGAGAAAACATTGGGCAAAAAATTAATGAAAGCCTTTTTTCAAAGAAAAAATTTCAGTGACTTTTGATTAGAGATGTGCACTTGAAATTTTTCGGGTTTTGTGTTTTGGTTTTGGGTTCGGTTCCGCGGCCGTGTTTTGGGTTCGACCGCGTTTTGGCAAAACCTCACCGAATTTTTTTTGTCGGATTCGGGTGTGTTTTGGATTCGGGTGTTTTTTTCAAAAAACACTAAAAAACAGCTTAAATCATAGAATTTGGGGGTCATTTTGACCCCAAAGTATTATTAACCTCAAAAACCATAATTTCCACTCATTTTCAGTCTATTCTGAATACCTCACACCTCACAATATTATTTTTAGTCCTAAAATTTGCACCGAGGTCGCTGGATGACTAAGCTAAGCGACCCTAGTGGCCGACACAAACACCTGGCCCATCTAGGAGTGGCACTGCAGTGTCACGCAGGATGGCCCTTCCAAAAAACACTCCCCAAACAGCACATGACGCAAAGAAGAAAAAAAGAGGCGCAATGAGGTAGCTGTGTGAGTAAGCTAAGCGACCCTAGTGGCCGACACAAACACCTGGCCCATCTAGGAGTGGCACTGCAGTGTCACGCAGGATGGCCCTTCCAAAAAACACTCCCCAAACAGCACATGATGCAAAGAAGAAAAAAAGAGGCGCAATGAGGTAGCTGTGTGAGTAAGCTAAGCGACCCTAGTGGCCGACACAAACACCTGGCCCATCTAGGAGTGGCACTGCAGTGTCACGCAGGATGGCCCTTCCAAAAAAACACTCCCCAAACAGCACATGACGCAAAGAAGAAAAAAAGAGGCGCAATGAGGTAGCTGTGTGAGTAAGCTAAGCGACCCTAGTGGCCGACACAAACACCTGGCCCATCTAGGAGTGGCACTGCAGTGTCACGCAGGATGGCCCTTCCAAAAAACACTCCCCAAACAGCACATGACGCAAAGAAGAAAAAAAGAGGCGCAATGAGGTAGCTGTGTGAGTAAGCTAAGCGACCCTAGTGGCCGACACAAACACCTGGCCCATCTAGGAGTGGCACTGCAGTGTCACGCAGGATGGCCCTTCCAAAAAACACTCCCCAAACAGCACATGACGCAAAGAAGAAAAAAAGAGGCGCAATGAGGTAGCTGTGTGAGTAAGCTAAGCGACCCTAGTGGCCGACACAAACACCTGGCCCATCTAGGAGTGGCACTGCAGTGTCACGCAGGATGGCCCTTCCAAAAAACACTCCCCAAACAGCACATGACGCAAAGAAGAAAAAAAGAGGCGCAATGAGGTAGCTGTGTGAGTAAGCTAAGCGACCCTAGTGGCCGACACAAACACCTGGCCCATCTAGGAGTGGCACTGCAGTGTCACGCAGGATGGCCCTTCCAAAAAACACTCCCCAAACAGCACATGACGCAAAGAAGAAAAAAAGAGGCGCAATGAGGTAGCTGTGTGAGTAAGCTAAGCGACCCTAGTGGCCGACACAAACACCTGGCCCATCTAGGAGTGGCACTGCAGTGTCACGCAGGATGGCCCTTCCAAAAAACACTCCCCAAACAGCACATGACGCAAATAAAAATGAAAGAAAAAAGAGGTGCAAGATGGAATTGTCCTTGGGCCCTCCCACCCACCCTTATGTTGTATAAACAGGACATGCACACTTTAACCAACCCATCATTTCAGTGACAGGGTCTGCCACACGACTGTGACTGAAATGACAGGTTGGTTTGGACCCCCACCGAAAAAGAAGCAATTAATCTCTCCTTGCACAAACTGGCTCTACAGAGGCAAGATGTCCACCTCATCATCATCCTCCGATATATCACCGTGTACATCCCGCTCCTCACAGATTATCAATTCGTCCCCACTGGAATCCACCATCTCAGCTCCCTGTGTACTTTGTGGAGGCAATTGCTGCTGGTCAATGTCTCCACGGAGGAATTGATTATAATTCATTTTAATGAACATCATCTTCTCCACATTTTCTGGAAGTAACCTCGTACGCCGATTGCTGACAAGGTGAGCGGCGGCACTAAACACTCTTTCGGAGTACACACTTGTGGGAGGGCAACTTAGGTAGAATAAAGCCAGTTTGTGCAAGGGCCTCCAAATTGCCTCTTTTTCCTGCCAGTATAAGTACGGACTGTCTGCCGTGTCTACTTGGATGCGGTCACTCATATAATCCTCCACCATTCTTTCAATGGTGAGAGAATCATATGCAGTGACAGTAGACGACATGTCCGTAATCGTTGTCAGTTCCTTCAGTCCGGGCCAGATGTCAGCATCAGCAGTCGCTCCAGACTGCCCTGCATCACCGCCAGCGGGTGGGCTCGGAATTCTGAGCCTTTTCTCGCACCCCCAGTTGCGGGAGAATGTGAGGGAGGAGATGTTGACAGGTCGCGTTCCGCTTGACTTGACAATTTTGTCACCAGCAGGTCTTTGAACCCCAGCAGACTTGTGTCTGCCGGAAAGAGAGATCCAAGGTAGGTTTTAAATCTAGGATCGAGCACGGTGGCCAAAATGTAGTGCTCTGATTTCAACAGATTGACCACCCGTGAATCCTTGTTAAGCGAATTAAGGGCTCCATCCACAAGTCCCACATGCCTAGCGGAATCGCTCCCTTTTAGCTCCTCCTTCAATGCCTCCAGCTTCTTCTGCAAAAGCCTGATGAGGGGAATGACCTGACTCAGGCTGGCAGTGTCTGAACTGACTTCACGTGTGGCAAGTTCAAAAGGTTGCAGAACCTTGCACAACGTTGAAATCATTCTCCACTGCGCTTGAGACAGGTACATTCCACCTCCTATATCGTGCTCAATTGTATAGGCTTGAATGGCCTTTTGCTGCTCCTCCAACCTCTGAAGCATATAGAGGGTTGAATTCCACCTCGTTACCACTTCTTGCTTCAGATGATGGCAGGGCAGGTTCAGGCGTTTTTGGTGTTGCTCCAGTCTTCTGTACGTGGTTCCTGTACGCCGAAAGTGTCCCGCAATTCTTCTGGCCACCGACAGCATCTCTTGCACGCCCCTGTCATTTTTTAAAAAATTCTGCACCACCAAATTCAAGGTATGTGCAAAACATGGGACGTGCTGGAATTTGCCCATATTTAATGCACACACAATATTGCTGGCGTTGTCCGATGCCACAAATTCACAGGAGAGTCCAATTGGGGTAAGCCATTCCGCGATGATCTTCCTCAGTTGCCGTAAGAGGTTTTCAGCTGTGTGCGTATTCTGGAAACCGGTGATACAAAGCGTAGCCTGCCTAGGAAAGAGTTGGCGTTTGCGAGATGCTGCTACTGGTGCCGCCGCTGCTGTTCTTGCGGCGGGAGTCCATACATCTACCCAGTGGGCAGTCACAGTCATATAGTCCTGACCCTGCCCTGCTCCACTTGTCCACATGTCCGTGGTTAAGTGGACATTGGGTACAACTGCATTTTTTAGGACACTGGTGAGTCTTTTTCTGACGTCCGTGTACATTCTCGGTATCGCCTGCCTAGAGAAGTGGAACCTAGATGGTATTTGGTAACGGGGGCACACTACCTCAAGAAATTGTCTAGTTCCCTGTGAACTAACGGCGGATACCGGACGCACGTCTAACACCAACATAGTTGTCAAGGCCTCAGTTATCCGCTTTGCAACAGGATGACTGCTGTGATATTTCATCTTCCTCGCAAAGGACTGTTGGACAGTCAATTGCTTGGTGGAAGTAGTAAAAGTGGGCTTACGACTTCCCCTCTGGGATGACCATCGACTCCCAGCAGCAACAACAGCAGCGCCAGCAGCAGTAGGCGTTACACGCAAGGATGCATCGGAGGAATCCCAGGCAGGAGAGGACTCGTCAGAATTGCCAGTGACATGGCCTGCAGGACTATTGGCATTCTTGGGGAAGGAGGAAATTGACACTGAGGGAGTTGGTGGGGTGGTTTGCGTGAGCTTGGTTACAAGAGGAAGGGATTTACTGGTCAGTGGACTGCTTCTGCTGTCGCCCAAAGTTTTTGAACTTGTCACTGACTTATTATGAATGCGCTGCAGGTGACGTATAAGGGAGGATGTTCCGAGGTGGTTAACGTCCTTACCCCTACTTATTACAGCTTGACAAAGGCAACACACGGCTTGACAAATGTTGTCCGCATTTCTGTTGAAATACTTCCACACCGAAGAGCTGATTTTTTGGGTATTTTCACCAGGCATGTCAACGGCCCTATTTCTCCCACGGACAACAGGTGTCTCCCCGGGTGCCTGACTTAAACAAACCACCTCACCATCAGAATCCTCCTGGTCAATTTCCTCCCCAGCGCCAGCAACACCCATATCCTCCTCATCCTGGTGTACTTCAACACTGACATCTTCAATCTGACTATCAGGAACTTGACTGCGGGTGCTCCTTCCAGCACTTGCAGGGGGCGTGCAAATGGTGGAAGGCGCATGCTCTTCACGTCCAGTGTTGGGAAGGTCAGGCATCGCAACCGACACAATTGGACTCTCCTTGTGGATTTGGGATTTGGAAGAACGCACAGTTCTTTGCGGTGCTTTTGCCAGCTTGAGTCTTTTCATTTTTCTAGCGAGAGGCTGAGTGCTTCCATCCTCATGTGAAGCTGAACCACTAGCCATGAACATAGGCCAGGGCCTCAGCCGTTCCTTGCCACTCCGTGTGGTAAATGGCATATTGGCAAGTTTACGCTTCTCCTCCGACAATTTTATTTTAGATTTTGGAGTCCTTTTTTTACTGATATTTGGTGTTTTGGATTTTACATGCTCTGTACTATGACATTGGGCATCGGCCTTGGCAGACGACGTTGCTGGCATTTCATCGTCTCGGCCATGACTAGTGGTAGCATCTTCAGCACGAGGTGGAAGTGGATCTTGATCTTTCCCTAATTTTGGAACCTCAAAATTTTTGTTCTCCATATTTTAATAGGCACAACTAAAAGGCACCTCAGGTAAACAATGGAGATGGATGGATACTAGTATACTTATGGATGGACCAGCGACTGCCGACACAGAGGTAGCTACAGCCGTGGACTACCGTACTGTGTCTGCTGCTAATATAGACTGGATGATAATGAGATGAAATTAATATATATATATATATATATATAATATCACTAGTACTGCAGCCGGACAGATATATATATTTATTATGTAATGACTGATGACGGACCTGCTGGACACTGTCAGCTCAGCAGCACCGCAGACTGCTACAGTAAGCTACTATAGTAGTATGTATCAAGAAGAAAGAGAAAAAAAAAACCACGGGTAGGTGGTATACAATTATGGATGGACCAGCGACTGCCGACACAGATGTAGCTACAGCCATGGACTACCGTACTGTGTCTGCTGCTAATATAGACTGGATGATAATGAGATGAAATTAATATATATATATATATATATAATATCACTAGTACTGCAGCCGGACAGGTATATATATTTATTATGTAATGACTGATGACGGACCTGCTGGACACTGTCAGCTCAGCAGCACCGCAGACTGCTACAGTAAGCTACTATAGTAGTATGTATCAAGAAGAAAGAGAAAAAAAAAACCACGGGTAGGTGGTATACAATTATGGATGGACCAGCGACTGCCGACACAGATGTAGCTACAGCCATGGACTACCGTACTGTGTCTGCTGCTAATATAGACTGGATGATAATGAGATGAAATTAATATATATATATATAATATCACTAGTACTGCAGCCGGACAGGTATATATATTTATTATGTAATGACTGATGACGGACCTGCTGGACACTGTCAGCTCAGCAGCACCGCAGACTGCTACAGTAAGCTACTATAGTAGTATGTATCAAGAAGAAAGAGAAAAAAAAAAACCACGGGTAGGTGGTATACAATTATGGATGGACCAGCGACTGCTGAAACAGAGGTAGCTACAGCTGTGGACTACCGTACTGTGTCTGCTGCTAATATAGACTGGATGATAATGAGATGAAATTAATATATATATATATAATATCACTAGTACTGCAGCCGGACAGGTATATATATTTATTATGTAATGACTGATGACGGACCTGCTGGACACTGTCAGCTCAGCAGCACCGCAGACTGCTACAGTAAGCTACTATAGTAGTATGTATCAAGAAGAAAGAGAAAAAAAAACCCACGGGTAGGTGGTATACAATTATGGATGGACCAGCGACTGCCGACACAGATGTAGCCACAGCCGTGGACTACCGTACTGTGTCTGCTGCTAATATAGACTGGATGATAATGAGATGAAATTAATATATATATATATATATATATATATATATAATATCACTAGTACTGCAGCCGGACAGGTATATATATTTATTATGTAATGACTGATGACGGACCTGCTGGACACTGTCAGCTCAGCAGCACCGCAGACTGCTACAGTAAGCTACTATAGTAGTATGTATCAAGAAGAAAGAGAAAAAAAAAAAACACGGGTAGGTGGCATACAATTATGGATGGACCAGCGACTGCCGACACAGAGGTAGCTACAGCCGTGGACTACCGCACTGTGTCTGCTGCTAATATAGACTGGATGATAATGAGATGAAATTAATATATATATATATATATATATATATATATATAATATCACTAGTACTGCAGCCGGACAGGTATATATATTTATTATGTAATGACTGATGACGGACCTGCTGGACACTGTCAGCTCAGCAGCACCGCAGACTGCTACAGTAAGCTACTATAGTAGTATGTATCAAGAAGAAAGAGAAAGAAAAAACCACGGGTAGGTGGTATACAATTATGGATGGACCAGCGACTGCCGACACAGAGGTAGCTACAGCCGTGGACTACCGTACTGTGTCTGCTGCTAATATAGACTGGATGATAATGAGATGAAATTAATATATATATATATAATATCACTAGTACTGCAGCCGGACAGGTATATATATTTATTATGTAATGACTGATGACGGACCTGCTGGACACTGTCAGCTCAGCAGCACCGCAGACTGCTACAGTAAGCTACTATAGTAGTATGTATCAAGAAGAAAGAGAAAAAAAAAACCACGGGTAGGTGGTATACAATTATGGATGGACCAGCGACTGCCGACACAGAGGTAGCTACAGCCGTGGACTACCGTACTGTGTCTGCTGCTAATATAGACTGGATGATAATGAGATGAAATTAATATATATATATATATATATAATATCACTAGTACTGCAGCCGGACAGATATATATATTTATTATGTAATGACTGATGACGGACCTGCTGGACACTGTCAGCTCAGCAGCACCGCAGACTGCTACAGTAAGCTACTATAGTAGTATGTATCAAGAAGAAAGAGAAAAAAAAAAACCACGGGTAGGTGGTATACAATTATGGATGGACCAGCGACTGCCGACACAGAGGTAGCTACAGCCGTGGACTACCGTACTGTGTCTGCTGCTAATATAGACTGGATGATAATGAGATGAAATTAATATATATATATATAATACCACTAGTACTGCAGCCGGACAGATATATATATTTATTATGTAATGACTGAAAACGGACCTGCTGGACACTGTCAGCTCAGCAGCACCGCAGACTGCTACAGTAAGCTACTATAGTAGTATGTATCAAGAAGAAAGAGAAAAAAAAAACCACGGGTAGGTGGTATACAATTATGGATGGACCAGCGACTGCCGACACAGAGGTAGCTACAGCCGTGGACTACCGTACTGTGTCTGCTGCTAATATAGACTGGATGATAATGAGATTAAATTAATATATATATATATATATATATATAATATCACTAGTACTGCAGCCGGACAGGTATATATATTTATTATGTAATGACTGATGACGGACCTGCTGGACACTGTCAGCTCAGCAGCACCGCAGACTGCTACAGTAAGCTACTATAGTAGTATGTATCAAGAAGAAAGAGAAAAAAAAACCACGGGTAGGTGGTATACAATTATGGATGGACCAGCGACTGCCGACACAGAGGTAGCTACAGCCGTGGACTACCGTACTGTGTCTGCTGCTAATATAGACTGGATGATAATGAGATGAAATTAATATATATATATATATATATATATATAATATCACTAGTACTGCAGCCGGACAGGTATATATATTTATTATGTAATGACTGATGACGGACCTGCTGGACACTGTCAGCTCAGCAGCACCGCAGACTGCTACAGTAAGCTACTATAGTAGTATGTATCAAGAAGAAAGAGAAAAAAAAAACCACGGGTAGGTGGTATACAATTATGGATGGACCAGCGACTGCCGACACAGAGGTAGCTACAGCCGTGGACTACCGTACTGTGTCTGCTGCTAATATAGACTGGATGATAATGAGATGAAATTAATATATATATATATATATATATATAATATCACTAGTACTGCAGCCGGACAGGTATATATATTTATTATGTAATGACTGATGACGGACCTGCTGGACACTGTCAGCTCAGCAGCACCGCAGACTGCTACAGTAAGCTACTATAGTAGTATGTATCAAGAAGAAAGAGAAAAAAAAAACACGGGTAGGTGGTTTACAATTATGGATGGACCAGCGACTGCCGACACAGAGGTAGCTACAGCCGTGGACTACCGTACTGTGTCTGCTGCTAATATAGACTGGATGATAATGAGATGAAATTAATATATATATATATATATATATATAATATCACTAGTACTGCAGCCGGACAGGTATATATATTTATTATGTAATGACTGATGACGGACCTGCTGGACACTGTCAGCTCAGCAGCACCGCAGACTGCTACAGTAAGCTACTATAGTAGTATGTATCAATGAGAAAGAGAAAAAAAAAACCACGGGTAGGTGGTATACAATTATGGATGGACCAGCGACTGCCGACACAGAGGTAGCTACAGCCGTGGACTACCGTACTGTGTCTGCTGCTAATATAGACTGGATGATACTGAGATGAAATTAATATATATATATATATATATATATATATAATATCACTAGTACTGCTGCCGGACAGGTATATATATTTATTATGTAATGACTGATGACGGACCTGCTGGACACTGTCAGCTCAGCAGCACCGCAGACTGCTACAGTAAGCTACTATAGTAGTATGTATCAAGAAGAAAGAGAAAAAAAAAACCACGGGTAGGTGGTATACATATACAATTATATATATATTATATACAATTATATATATATATATATATATATATATATTAAACTGGTGGTGATTAATTAAACTGGTGGTCAGGTCACTGGTCACACTATCAGCAACTTGCAAGTAGTACTCCTAAGCAGACAATCACAATATATACTGGTGGTCAGTGTGGTCACAATGGCAGTGTGGCACTCTGGCAGCAGAGTGCCAGCAAAAGTGTGCACTGTACGTTAAAATATGTACTCCTGCTCTCAGACTCTAACTGCTCCCCACTGTCTCCCCCACAAGTCAGATATACAGTCACACTATCACTTCAGCAAGTAGTAGTACTCCTCCTAATGCTCCCCAAAATTACTAAAGTAAATAATACTGTGTCTCTCTCTACTCTAGTAGTCTCACTCTCTATAAACGGAGAGGACGCCAGCCACGTCCTCTCCCTATCAATCTCAATGCACGTGTGAAAATGGCGGCGACGCGCGGCTCCTTATATAGAATCCGAGTCTCGCGATAGAATCCGAGCCTCGCGAGAATCCGACAGCGGCATGATGACGTTCGGGCGCGCTCGGGTTAACCGAGCAAGGCGGGAAGATCCGAGTCGCTCGGACCCGTGTAAAAAAAACTGAAGTTCGGGCGGGTTCGGTTTCCGAGGAACCGAACCCGCTCATCTCTACTTTTGATACCCCTTAGGTGTTTTAAAATACTAAAACCCTACTTACTCTTTGGAATATTCATTATTCTTTATTTGTCACAATTTCTGCAAAAAATTGGGACATTCATCAAACTAGGAAATTATTTATTTGAAAGTGAAACTGTTTGCCCTCCTGAGATGGAGAAAAGCTTCCAAATATCTTTACAATCTGCCGATTACACAGTAGCTTGTGCAGCAGAAGGGGGATGGGAGAGGGTCCACGGTTGCAGCGGACCTTTGCAGCCAGACGGACCTGGCAATAATGTTCTAGGTGGGGTGTGTGTCTGCAGCGCGATCTATCAGCCCCAGTAATAATTTGGTTTTCCCAAAACCGCCTTTGTGGATTTTGGTTTTGGGTCTTTTTTTTTTTTTTAAATCATAAAACAGCTAAAATCACAAAATGTTGGCCTGTTATTGTTCCTACGTTATTACCAACCTCAATAACATTAAATTCCAGTAATTTTCAATCAATTTTGACCACCCCACACTCACAATATTGTTCACCAATATAGGGACAAGGCTGGGCTGGTTAAACTAAGCAATAGAGCAGTGGAATAAACACATGGCGGTTATTTCTGTTTAAAAATGTTTAACAAATTAGTAATGTATTAGCAGTAGCCTGTCAAACAACTCACAAGTACTTCAAATAGAAAACAAGACAACCTAGAAATTTACTAAGAATCGTGTGTGGAATATCATTGTTCGAAAGTAGTAGTAGTTAACAAACAGCAAAGAAAACAAACCTAAACCATGTGCAAAATAGCAACAGCAGATATGGATGCCCCCAGCACATACCTATTTTCAGTGCCCTATCTATACCTCCCTCAGCAGTGTTGGAAGTGAGAGGGTGCCAGCTGGTGTCCTCTGTGCGGAGATGCCAGCTGTGTCGGCAGTATTGGGATGCCGGTGGTGTCGGCAGTGCTGAGGTGCCAGCAGTGTTGGCAGTGCTAGTGTGCGAGTGGTGTCCTCTGTGCGGGTATGCTAGTGGTGTTAGCAGTGCTGGCGGTGCCCTCTGTATGGGGGTGCCCATTGAATTCAATTGGACTGGCTCCCAAGGCAAAACCTCAGGTCCGACAGTGGGTTTGTGAGATTTTGCCTCGATTTAGGATCCCAGAAGATCAGGTGGGTCAGAGATCCGGACCCACTCATCTCTAATTAACACTAATTAAAACTGAACCACTCTCTACATCAGAGGTTCTCAAACTCGGTCCTCGGGAGCCCACACAGTGCATGTTTTGCAGGTCTCCTCACAGAATCGCAAGTGAAATAATTAGCTCCACCTGTGGACCTTTTAAAATGTGTCAGTGAGTAATTAATACACCTGTGCACCTGCTGGGTTACCTTCAAAACATGCACTGTGTGGGCCCCCGAGGACCGAGTTTGAGAACCTCTGCTCTACATATAGCCCATAGCTAATACAACTTTTGTTGACAAACCCAGTCTGTGCCACCAGTGATCTGTTGGGTCCTGGTACTGAGGTGCCTGGTCTAGTGTTTGAAAGCATTTCCTTGCTATGGTGCAAATGTCAGGGCTTTCTTTACATGAAACATGGTCCTACAGTTTTTGTGGTGTGGCTGAACTCCAATTGTATTATTTGTGGGTGGTCTGGGTGCGATTGCTAGTCCCTGCCTCATATGCTGATACCATTTGAACACCTGATGATGTGCCCAGTAACTGTAATTTATTTTATTTTGATGCAGTGCTTAATGAGGGAGCGCCAAAACTCAATATAAGGATGCTCCAATGCGTTCCATTCATACAGTATTGCTTGATTTTGTACTAGAGATGTGCACATGACCCTCGTGTTTTGGTTTTGGATATTAATTCATCTTCGTGTTTTGCAAAACACCTTTGTTTGCATGCTTTGATTTTGGATATTTTTTTTAACAATTGCTAAAAATAGCTAAAATCATATAATGTGGACCAGTTTTGTTCCTACAGGATTATTAACTTCAATAATTGATTTCCAGTGATTTCCAGTTAACTTAGACCACAGTTCACAATATAGGCCAAAAGCCTATGTCGCACAAACACAAGGCAGTAACTTTAAGAATATAGCACATCTATGAAACATTGCAGCACAGAAGTGGTAGATAGAATGGTGGTTTAACAAACTATATGACCCCATAGAATGAATGTTTTCAAAAGAGGAGACTACAAGGCACTACATGGAAATGGAGATGGCACATGTATGTACAGTATGTAGTGAAGGAAGGATTGATTGATTGATTGATTGATTGATTGATTGATTAGTTAATTGAACTTTATTGTGTGTATGTATGGTCAGCAGGCCAGCCTCCTATGTTCTTTAAACCTTGTTGAGAATCCTTGACTATTAACATTGCTCTTCAACCATTGTTGGGAATCCTTGGCTATAAACATTGCTCTTCAACCCTTGTCTGGAATCTCTGACTATTAACATTGTTTTTCAACCCTTCTCAGGAATCCTTGGCTATTGTATTAATATTGTATTTTCTGTTTAAATATGTGTTGCAAATGTAATGTATTAAAGCAATGGGATCCGGTCTGAAGATCGACAGTGTCTAGGTTGACAATGTTTAGGTCGACCCCTATAGGTCAGCAGTCACTATGTGGACAGGGTCAGTTGGGCAACATGTTCTAGGTAGACCGGTCAAAAGGTCGACATGAGTTTTCAAAATGTTTTTCTTTTTCTACTTTTTCATACTTAACGATCCACGTGGACTACGATTGGAACGGTAATCTGTGCCAAGCGAAGGGGACACGGTGCACTAATTGGGGTTCCCTGTCACTCTACAAAGAAAACGACACCAAAAAAACAAAAACCTCATGTCGACCTTTTGACCTAGTGACTGTCGACCTATAGTGGTCAACCTAAATATTGTCGACCTAGACACTGTTGATCTAATGAGCCACACCATAAAGCAATACCTAATAGAAATGTTTTTCTATGCAAAAAAGACCATCCCTAATGCCCCCATCAAAGCACAGCCCATTATGAAAAGTGGTGCAAGATGGAATTGTCTATGGATCCTCCTACCTACCCTTATGTTGTATATTAATAAAGGACATGTACAGTTCAACAAATCAAGTACTCAGCAACAGTGACTGCCACTTTTGTGGTTTTGTGGCACTGGAAGGACCACCTCTGATCATTAATGAGGTTGATGATGAGAGGGTTTGTGGTGGAGAGTGGATGTGCTGTTTAAAACTGCTGGTGGCTGATACAGGACTTCTTGTCATTATTTTACATATTATTAACATTTTGATAAATACTGTAAGTTACATGAGCTCACTGCAAACAAAGTAACAGGGAGGAGTTAACTAGATGGTTAACATCCCTACAGTACCTCTACAAACCTTGGTCTCACAAACGATATAGATGCCTTCACAAATGTCATGATTTGGGTAAAAATAATTCCACTAGGTGTCTTTTTGGTCTTATACCTAGGCATGACAATAGATTTATTTTTATCATGAGCAAGAACTACTGTCATTGGTGACTGACTTACACATACAACAACCTCATTATCAACATCCTCATTAGTGTCAGATAGTACACAAATATCCCCCTCATCCGTTTGCACTTCCAGAGTAGCATCCCAAATTTCTTTCATGTCACCATCTTTACTCAGCTCAGGGGTGTTTTAAGAGAGGAGGAAGTTCATGTGCAGTCCAGGTCCCCTCCTCTCTGGCCAGAAGCGCATTAATGTGTGTACACACGGTGAGATAAATTTGTAAGATTTTGACTATATAGTATCATAAGGCTAGATAGACTGTGCAGGCAAGTCAATCTTGACTATCTAGTGTACTATCTAGTACAAAGTATAGTCAAAATTGGCACTTAGTCAAAATCGTACATAGACAAAATCTCAAGCACAGATAGTCAAAATCTGTATTAGCTGTGCTATCTGGGTAATGGGGAAGTTCAAGGAAAATTGCATAGTCAAAATCGGACATAGCAAGGATCTCACCATGGCCCTCATTCCGAGTTGTTCGCTCGCTAGCTACTTTTAGCAGCATTGCACACGCTAGGCCGCCGCCCTCTGGGAGTGTATCGTAGCATAGCAGAATTGCGAACGAAAGATTAACAGAAGTGCGAAAAAATAATTCTTAGCAGTTTCTGAGTAGCTCGAGACTTACTCCTACACTGCGATCAGCGCAGCCTGTTTCGTTCCTGGTTTGACGTCACAAACATGCCCTGCGTTCGGCCAGCCACTCCCCCGTTTCTCCAGGCACTCCTGCGTTTTATTCTGGCACGCCTGCGTTTTTCTGCACACTCCCAGAAAATGGCCAGTTTCCACCAAGAAACACCCACTTCCTGTCAATCACACTCCGATCACTTCAACGATGAAAATTCTTCGTTCGGACGTGAGTAAATCCACTAAGTTTTGTGCTAAAATACTTAGCGCATGCGCGCTGCGTACCATGCGCATGCGCATTTTTGCCTTAATCGCTTCGTTGCGAAAATCGTCAATGAGCGAACAACTCGGAATGAGGGCCCATGTGTACACACCTTTAGAGTCTTGTCGAAGTCAAAAATGTTACATAAAAATAACATACAAACTACACACATATAAGTCGCTATACTTGCAAATATGCGCAGCGAGCATAGCAATATATGGTAACACACGCATTTACAAGGACATGCCACAGAGATGGATTCGACACTTATTTCATGCAGTACATAATTATAATAATATCAAGCGTCGGACATCATGGTGATTTGGAATTATGTAATGAAGTGGTGTCATGTATGTGTATTATTTGAACGAAACAAGATAGACCAGTCATATTTACTATTAAAGCAATCAGATTAATGTGTAGATTAATTTGATACTTGTTATAAAGTTGTAGGACATTGCAACAAATAATTATGATTAAATGTATGTAAGCTAAAATCACTTTTATTAGAACAATAGATATTCCAAACAGGTAGTGGACAGGAAGCTCAGGCCAGCCCTTTGGATGTCTTCAAGGCTGAACCTGATTAGCATATACAAAGAGACTAGTGACTCATCATGAATGAGTAACTTCCCTCCCCCAAAAAACTAGATAACACATTGCTGATCACACAGGAGCTCAGTTCCTGTTTTGGTCTCAGCGTAAGATGGAGTCCCAGCATGATTTTAGAGAGAGACATAAGCATTGAGGGAATAGTATTGTATTGCTGGCCTGTAACTGTATGTAACTGTATGTAACTGTATGTATTAACTGCTTACTGTATGAGTTGTAACTATAGGTATACTGTACATTGTAATATATTGAATCCATATCCTTTTAATAATAAATATATACATCAATGAGCTTTGGAACTCAGATAATGTGTGGGTGTATTGTTTTCTCTTATTGGATGCAGTTTTTTGCGATGTATAGCGCACTTTTATCGTATATGGTAATAAGATGCGCCTGGCGTCTGCAATATATATTAGAGCGGGCATTTTAAATATTTGTGAGAAAGCAATTTGGCATTCACAGATGGGGTCTCGTCCGGGATATCAGGGTCTTAATGATGCACTGTACATTACAAACGCGGATCGACCGGCTCCGATGGACGTATCGTGACGCTGATGAAAATAACATCCACGTGTATTGTTGTGATATCAGTAAGCCAATGATATGAAATTTCAAGGGACAATGCGTTTCTCATAATATTTAAGATGTTAAAATGTATTTTTATTGTTGCAAAACAAAGTTCAAATAAGTCATAATTTGTTTTGATTCAGATTGGATTGTTTATCTATTAAGTAGGTAAAAGTACATTTAAAAGTTGCTGCATAGCCTTGATATAGTTTTTTTTTTTAACTCAGGCCTAAAATAACTTCTGGTGCTTGTATAATGTGTGATTTCTTTGTGACAAAGGAAGCCGCATGGTCTGTCCTCCATTTTGGACTACCCACATGGCCTGTCAACCATTTTGTGTAAACCTCATGGATGTGGAAGGGGGAGGAGCAGTGGCCATTTTAGAAGGTAATTTTCTAAATAGCTGATTTTCAGTCTGCTCAGAATAATCAGTTTCCTTGGTCACATCAAACACCATTTATGAGTTACCAATGCATTTATTTAACCCATGCCATAGTCAATTACAAATAGTTTCAATTGGGCCTAGTGAGAGTAAATGGTAAGATAAATGCTTGGCTTGGGGTAAAAAAAAATGCACATAGATAGAAAAAGGAAAGAAGGGGTTTTGTTTTGTTTTTCTCTATTTCCTTCCAAGACTTGTAGAATCTGCTTGCTACAGGATAGCCATTGAAATGCAAATTAACCCGTGTAACTGCTTTTTCTTAGCAGTGGTAATGCAAATAGCTTTGATATGCAAATAAGAGGTAAGGTGTCTCATAGGAGACTAGTGAATGGTACATATATATAATATTATTATAATTATGTGTATATTTATATCAGTGTATGTTCTGCAAGATAGCTATCCAATCTGAATCATATCATTTAAATTATTGATTATTGCTAGAGTCATTATAGATCTGTGTGAAATAGGATACATTGTTGCTATATAGGTACATTTTAAATAACAGTATTTTAAGGAAGTAAGTGTAAAGAGAAAAACGCAGGTCTGCATAAAAGTTTATACAGAACAAGTTGTATCTAGTGGGCAATAGTTTTTAGTATTGTTCACATTTATACTTAGAGCTGTGTGATTTGTTTTATTCGGACGCAGGGTTTTGTACACGTGTCTCGGACAAAGTAAAGGACTGTGCACGCAGCGTAAGAGACACGCGTGTGTACGTAAAGTGCATAAGAATGCGGGCGCTAAGAACAAATTACACAATAGTGTCATTTAATTCAAAGGTGGGATAGTATACATTTAATACAATAGCACATAACTATCAGATTTCAAAAGCAGGTTACTCTAAATTTAGTTTAAAAACTGTTTTGACTCTGGGGTAAAGCTGCCTATCTGAATGAATTGACATTTTCTGTACAGAAAAAAAAACCAAAGTGTATTTGAGTGAGCGAACGTAGGAGTGAGTGGATAATGAACCCAGGGAATTCGGGATCCCGTAGTGTGGTACATCAAGTAAGTGGAGGATTGGTGGCGTGAGGCGGCTGACTCATGTTAATATAGATTGAAATACGCAAATCGTGAGGAGATTTGCAGAGGAGCGTAATAGGGAATTGTGCATTGTGTAGTATTAAAGTAAAACGTTTTTTTGTTACGCTCCGAGCTGAGGGTCACAGTTTGTACATTGACCCGTGGTTGTACGGCAGATAGGTAACAAGTACCTATATGCTGTGCGATTGGACCGCGCGTTTGTGGGGGCGATACATAGCGCAACTTGATACCCCTTTTACGAGCTTTTTGCGTAGAATCGCGGTATCATTAGCGATGTATAGAGCATACGCAAGCGTGATTTGTGTATAAAAAAGTGTATAGGGAGTTTTCCCTGGTCTCTCTCAGGAAAATCTCCAGTGGCAGATATTTACTGGAAAAGGTAAGTCACTCCTAACACTTCCAGTAAATAGAAACTAGATAGGGCCTCACTGGGTACGCGGTGTTCACTATTGGAGTGAGTCGTGGTACTCAGCGGAGAAGGAGCGAGTGAAAGTGCTAGGTGTCTTTCACCGTCTATTTGCGGTGTGCATTGGGGATTGCGTTTATTGGCAAAAAGTCCGCGATGGGATCCAATTGCACAAGCAGTGGGCGTTTGGTAGCTAGGGTTCAGGCTGAAGAAGAGTTGGGATCGAGAAGGTCAGACTCGGGACCGAGAAGGTCAGCAAGGTTTATTATGTGTGAAAAGTACGGTTCACACACGGAGGCTTTTTGCAATGAATGGTTACGTATGACAAGGGTACCATTCCCTAAGGTGGGCAGTTTTGAACCAAAGGTATTGCAAAACTTAAGGATAAGGATATGTCTGATAAAATAAAAAAAACAAAGGTCAGACATACAAAGTGTTTACAGGCAGCAAGAGGGGTTGGTGAGTTTGATCCTAAGGTATTGCAGGTGGTATGTCTAACCAGTCATATAAGACAAGAATGGAAATATAGGAACTGTTTGAACTTGTAGCAACAATAAACAAGTAGGAAGAAAAAAGAGAATGCAAGTACACCGCCATATGTAGATGTGGAAGCAGTTACGGCCAGCATACAAACTATAGAAAATAATAAACATATGAAAAATATGACTGTAACCTATATATGTACTAATGAATGTTGAAGTTTTATTTAGGAGGAGAAGGTGACCTGATTGTTTTCAGCCATTTCTCATGTACCCAGAGGAGTATCCAACCGGTAAAAGAAGAGCAGTAGCCTGTGGGGGAAGTGGTTGAGACCAGTGGAACAGGTAAATATGGTATCATTCGTGTACATATATATAGTAAAACCCAAAAATAAAACAAAAAAATCAAGAAAGTAACGTCAGAAAAGGAGAAAAAAACCTGTCCGCACATTAGTATTTGCCAGTAGGAAAGCGGACAGAGACAAGGTAACCCCAGGGTATTTCTTTCAGTTACCATATAAGAAGTATTCATTCCTAGTAATGCCCCTAGTCAAGATGAACTCGGAAATGTTTGTTGGACCATGTACAGACCCTTAATATGGTATGAGAAGGATTGAATGAATACTTCGCATGACCTAGAAGCTTGTTAAACTTTTTTTTTGCTTTTGTCTCTTGCAGTAATAGAAAACTCTCCATCTGGATAAGACCACTGGTAAACACTAATTCGGCAAATGGGAGGTGGCTGTCTCTGTGCAAATGGACGGGCTCAATAAGGCATTGAGTGTCAGGGTGCAGACTTCTTTGCAAAATTGGAAAGGGGTTACTGTAGCTAATCTTCGATAGTGTGCTATTGAACATCACAAGAATAGTGCTAGGCGCAGAGAACAACAGGTGGAGAGGTTGAGGACGGTAAGTATACTGGCACATACAGGAAAGACCCATCAGTCAAAACCCCAGATCCCAAATGGTCAATAATATGTTACACTTGTAGGAAGGAAGGGCATTTTGCCAGATATTGTAGGAGTAGTAGGACACATAGTCAATATAGATCCCCTAGACAGAAAACACAAGCCACATTATTAAACACACTGACGGGACCAAGGCACATATAGTAAGGAATCATAAGCCATATAGAAAACACAGATTTGGCTAATGGGAAGAACAAAATAAATGCAACATTACCCTTTGACAAAACTTGCTGGGGTTAAGATGGGGCCTCTAAACTTTTGCTTCTTTTTCCTAGCAAAAATGGCCCCTGATTAATTAAATTTTGTTAGATATGATATACATATACTATGCTCCCGCTCAGGAAGTACAAAGTATGTTAGACACCCACGAAGACTAATGTCGCATTCTACTGTTCTAGATGCATGTCCATCACAGGTAGAGGAAATTATCTCACATATACCGGGTTCCCTATGAACTTAGGATGGACAGGACACTGGATTGATGGCTGGGATAATCCCAATAGCGATACGATAAACACAGAATTTTTTTAAAGGGGAGTAGACCAAGTAGAGAATCACTTCGCCGTAGTGCCCAATCCAGTTGTCAAATTTTTATAAAATCTTCTTCACCTCTACAAACTCATCTGTCACCAACCTCTATTCTGTTTCTCTACAGTTTCCTCTTCATCTTTTGCGTTCACCCAGGGTGGTACAATACATGGACCCAAGTACAGTTCAAACTCCACATGCCTAGGTCCTTCAGAGTTCTGCCCGAACCCAGTATATCTCAACAGCACGATGACACCAGTATTACTGCAGTATGCCTTGTCATGCACAAAGGGTGGAGAATGGGAATACTGGTGAAGGGAAATTTTGTATAGACACTGATATGCCTGTTGGTGAATGGCAAACCTGACATTTTCTTTTTCATTTTCTTCTTCTTTCTCTCCTCTAGAGAAGTTTTATTTTTTTATTTATTTTTTTGAGTTATGCTCATGGTACTCTACATTGCAAACACACAATAGTTAAATTAAGATACCAAAATGTGTGTTCCCTACAGGAAAAGGCAGTCTGGGGGACAAAGGCATATGGCCAGGAGTCCTCAGGACTGTGGGCAGGTGGACACAGTAAGCCAGTAGCCCCCAGAGCATACCTTCCAAGTCTAGCTGAGGTGGCACACGGTCTGACTCATCTAGGCAAAGAGGGTAGGTGCAGGCTGATGAGAGCCTACTGGTGTGCGCCAGGATTCTATTCCCATGCAGGTAAGAGAGCAATGACCTGTCTTGCTTGCTTGAGGAAGAATATTGGTAAAGCAATACCAACAGAGCCATCCTACATCCCTCCGGCAGATGGATCTTTTCAGGAAATACAAATCGACTTCGTACAGTTAACACCCTTTAGGAATTATTGTACTGATGTTTTCTCAAACTGGGTAGAGGCATTTCCTGCCGCCACGGATGATGCTGTGTTTACTGCAAAGGAAAATTGCGCAGAAATTTGTGTAGATAATGGTACCCCTAGAAGTAGGAGCAAAGCTTGAGATTGTACTTTTGTGATCATAGATTCTGCCACTAGTATTATGTAGCTTCGGAACCACTCCCAGATCTTCACTTAACGAATCACCCTCTTCTAAATTTGTTTTTGTTTTGGTATTTGTTTTTTTTTTTTTAGAAGACAACCTCATGTCATGATTTATCCGCGCAATGATCAGAAATACACCAATGAGGTGACAGTACAGTACCTTATTGAGATGAGCCAGCATTTGAGAACTTTACAAAAGAACTTGAAACTGTTGATTGCTGGTATGCCAAATACTAACTGTCTTGATTGTGTTCCAAGTGAACTGTGTGTTCAAAGAGCAAGGTGAAGAGCAAAGTGAACTGTGTGTTCCAAGTGAACTGTGTGTTCAAAGAGCAAGGCAAAGAGAACCTCGTATCACTAGAGACTCTGTTCCGTGAAGACTGAGAGGCGGCACTGTTGAACACTACCTGAGCATACTAAAGGACTGCAGAAAGACCAGTCATTGTAATTGATTTGTTATGAACAAGAGTTGTTTTGTTCTATTTCTCTTTTCTCTCTTTCCTGCTGACAAACATTTTCTTTCAGGATATTCTATTCTTGCGAGGTTTTTTTATGAGGAGTCGAGTTTGGGACTGGAACTGGTTCTGGAGGAAGGTGTGATTTCCTTATAGGATCCCAGAATTAGCCGATCAGTTTGTTAAAGTCAGAGAAAAATCAAAGTTCTAGTAGTTATGGAGTTCAGAGGTAATCAGGAACAATCAGACAATGGCTATTTACACCTTACAGATAAAGAGCTCATTAATATATGTGGAAGAAAGATTTACGAGTGGCTCTCCCCGAACTCCAAAGGTTTATGTTATTTAGGAAGGACACTAATTATAACCCTTGTTCAATGATTAAACAGACCTAGCATACGTTCCAGATATGGAAACAATATTCAGAAAATTATAGGAATATGTAGATCATGAAAATTTTATATGTCACTGTCACGATTTGTTTGTGTCTTCTTCATCTACCCTGCAGAACCTCAATCGAATCCAAACATCAGTGTACAAAGACGTAGGTACATGTATGTGTGAAATGTTCGTCGCAAATCAGACATTATAGTCCAAAGCACTGTCCCAGCATACTCTATAGGTTGAATGTTGTCCCACACCCAACCAGTGGGCCCGTGACCGCCGAGTGCATATAGAGGATGTCTCGTCCTCCTCCCTGTCTTCCCCAAATATAGTCAACTGTCTGATTTGCGAAATGCATACATACTTCTGTCTAGGTCACCGATTATTGTATGAAATATTTTTTCTTATGTTAATAATTGATGGCAGTTATTGTTTGCTGCCAAAGGGTGGACTGTCGAAGTAAAAAATATTACATAAAAAGAACATACAAACTACACACATATAAGTCGCTATACTTGCAAATACGCGCAGCGAGCACAGCAATATATGGTAACACACGCATTTACACGGACATGCCACAGAGATGGATTCGACACTTATTTCATGCAGTACATAATTATAATAATATCAAGCGCCGGACATCATGGTGATTTGGAATTATGTAATGAAGTGGTGTCATGTATGTGTATTATTTGAACGAAACAAGATAGACCAGTCCTATTTACTATTAAAGCAACCAGATTAATGTGTAGATTAATTTGATACTTGTTATAAAGTTGTAGGACATTGCAACAAATAATTATGATTAAATGTATGTAAGCTAAAATCACTTTTATTAGAACAATAGATATTCCAAACAGGTAGTGGACAGGAAGCTCAGGCCAGCCCTTTGGATGTCTTCAAGGCTGAACCTGATTAGCATATACAAAGAGACTAGTGACTCATCATGAATGAGTAAGTTCCCTCCCCCAAAAAACTAGATAACACATTGCTGATCACACAGGAGCTCAGTTCCTGTTTTGGTCTCAGCATAAGATGGAGTCCCAGCATGATTTTAGAGAGAGAGAGAGAGAGAGAGACATACGCATTGAGGGAATGGTATTGTATTGCTGGCCTGTAACTGTATGTAACTGTAACTGTATGTAACTGTATGTATTAACTGCTTACTGTATTAGTTGTAACTATAGGTATACTGTACATTGTAATATATTGAATCCATATCCTTTTAATAACAAATCAATGAGCTTTGGAACTCAGATAATGTGTGGGTGTATTGTTTTCTCTTATGGGATGCAGTGTTTTGTGATGTACAGCGCACTTTTATCGTATATGGTAATAAGATGCGCCTGGCATCTGCAATATATATTAGAGCGGGCATTTTAAATATTTGTGAGAAAGCAATTTGGCATTCACAGTCTGAGCACTGCCCATCCTCACAATGCAGATACTGGTAAGTTGCTCCAAATTACAAAAATGTAGGTTCTGTTTACAAAAACAAAAACAAAGCTAATGACACAGTCCTGGTACTTTGTGCTTCTTTAGCACTGTCATCTGGCAGCTTACTTGCAGCTACAGGCAACACTATCATGCCATTCAGGCTCGCTGTTCACATTCACTTTTGAAGGTACTGGTGTACCTTCTCCAATGTGCAGGTGTGGCTTGGACCAATTTGCGCATAGCACATGATTAAACAATCTGCAGTGCTGACAGTTGCACGGCAATTCAAACATGAACACATAGTGATGACGCATGCCAGTTTACGTATACCCTTTTATACTTTATTCAAATTTTTCACAGTAAAAATGTGAACTTCACTACTATTATTTTTGTACTTCAGAATCCTACTTTAAATGTCTCTTAGATGTCTGCACACAAAATCCTCTTTCAATTTCAATCTAATGTTGTTTGGTCACAAACTTGCCTGGGAAACGCTGGATATTAAAACTAGTACCCTATAAAGATCAGTTATTAGAATTATAAATAATAAGATGACTGTATGGGAGAGGAGCTCCAAGATCTCTTTCCACTGTTCTTCAGTTACAACTTACAACAGGAACAGTTTACCATTTGTTAAAGCACTGGTGAAGTATTATTCCTTTATAATTAAAGTTACATGATATGGTAATAAAATAAATATACACTGCATGCAATTAAACATTTTAAAGAGAAAAAGCTAAAGGAAAAGCAGCAATTGAAATAAGGGGCAGAGAAACTGTAATGTACTGTAATATGAGATTAAGTTACTGCTGTACTTATCATTGATGGTAGTGTTATATGAAATATTTTAACAGTTCTACTGAAATGATTATTGCTTTTTTACAGAATTACAATAGAGTAAAGGTTGGAAAACAACTAAAATATAAAAGGTAGTGGCTATTAAAATATGTAAGTGCTCCAAGTGGTGTGTTACAATAATTTTTAAATACTATTCAACTCCACTGCAGCTTGAAAAATAGATAAATACTGTAGGATAGTTCTCTGTAATTGAGTGGTAGGTTATAAACAGGAGTGTAACTTGACCTTTGAGGGCCCCATAGCAAAATTTTGAAAGGGCACCCAATCGCTCCATGAGCACCTTCCCCACATCCCTCCGGTACCTCATACACCTGCATTGTACTGTAACCTGCATACACCCACTCCCCGGGACCTCATACACCCAGCACCTCACACACTCAGGAGAAGGATGGGTGCTTCAAGCAGTACCTCTGGCTGGGCAGTGCTCTGCTCCCTGCTTTGTGCCTGTCTCAGCTCCAGCTCCTTGCCATGGCTAATTACATCCATGTCCCATCCAGCTCCCTTGTGATGCTCCGTGTAGTGCTGACCATGCTAGAGAGCGGCTACCTGGAGGGGACCATCACCACGCGACTGCTGCTGGAGCTCTGGCCTAACTGTAATATGAAGGAGGTCATCACCCAGGTGCAGCCTGCGTGGTGGGGATATGGGTTGCATTTATGGGGGAAATGTGGGGAAGTGTTGTGTGTGTGGTGGGATTAGAGGGTTATGGGGTGTATGTGGGGGAACTATGGTGTGTATGGGGGGGTAGAGGGATATGGGGTATATGTGAAGGGCTGGGTAATAGGGTGTGTGGCATTATGTATATAAGTGGTATTACTGTGGGCATTACTGTATATGTAAGTAGAACTGCTACTGTGGGCACTTTGTGTATAAGTTTCACCACTTCTGTGACATTATGCATAAGGGGCACTACTTTTGTGAACATAAGTGCACAAGTGGCACTAATACTGTGACATTATGTGTAAGGGGCACTTCTACTATGGGCTTTATATACTGTTTAGTGAGCACTACTACTGTGAGGATTATGGGACTCACTCAGGTTTAGTTGTACTTGCTGCTGCCGTTGCTGTCTTTGCCATATGCAATTGAAATTATATGTTAATATGGGCAGTAGCTAACCTGAGCTTAGGGACGCCCACAGCTTTCACATAATTTCCGTCCAATGGTGTGAAACTGCTGATACATTGGTACCATTGTCACAAATTGGGTCATGTCGCAGAGTCTGAGTGCTTCTGTAGACACGCAGGCTGTGCTTCTCTTAAAGGATGCTGAAGGCTCTCCAGTAGCAAGTAAGTTTGCTACTGCTAATTTATGCTGTCTGAGCGGCCTTGACATGCCTGCGTTTACCCGACCACTCCTTGTTCACACCCTCAAATACTGTCTTCCTGTCAGTCACTTTGTGACTAATTACTTGGTGTACCCGCAATCTCAAATCACTTGCTGCACATGCACACTGCAGCTCAGATGCTTGCGCAGTAAGAAAATATTGACCAATGGCCCTCATTCCGAGTTGTTAGCTCGCTAGCCGCTTTTCGCAGCAGTGCACACGCTAAGCCACCGCCCTCTGGGAGTGAATCTTAGCTTAGCAGAATTGCGAACGAAGTATTCGCAATATAGCGAAAATATTTTTCTTTGCAGTTTCTGAGTAGCTCGAGACTTACTCTTCCAGTGTGATCAGTTCAGTGCTTGTTGTTCCTGGTTTGACGTCACAAACACACCCAGCGTTCGCCCAGACACTCCCCTGTTTCTCCAGCCACCCTTGCGTTTTTCCCAGAAACGGCAGCGTTTTTTCACAAACTCCCATAAAACGGCCAGTTTCCGCCCAGAAACACCCACTTCCTGTCAATCACACTACGATCAGCAGAACGAAGAAAAAACCTTGTAATGCCGTGAGTAAAATATCAAACTTCTTAGCAAATTTACTTGGCGCAGCCGAAGTGCGAACATTGCGCATGCGCAGTTAGCAGAAAATCGCACCGATGCAAAGGAAAATAACGAGCGAACAACTCAGAATGAGGGCCAATGGCCCTCATTCCGAGTTGTTCGCTCACTAGCCGCTTTGCGCAGCAGTGCACACGCTAAGCCGCCGCCCTCTGGGAGTGAATCTTAGCTTAGCAGAATTGCGAACGAAATTTTCGCAATATAGCGAAAAGATTTTTCTTTGCAGTTTCTGAGTAGATCGAGACTTACTCTTCCAGTGCGATCAGTTCAGTGCTTGTCATTCCTGGTTTGATGTCACAAACACACCCAGCGTTCGCCCAGACACTCCCCCGTTTCTCCAGCCTCTCCCGCGTTTTTCCCAGAAACAGCAGCGTTTTTTTCACACACTCCGATAAAACGGCCAGTTTCCGCCCAGAAACACCCACTTCCTGTCAATCACACTACGATCAGCAGAACGAAGAAAAAACCTTGTAATGCCGTGAGTAAAATACCAAACTTCTTAGCAAATTTACTTGGCGCAGCCGCAGTATGAACATTGCGCATGCACAGTTAGCGGAAAATCGCACCGATGCGAAGGAAAATAACGAGCGAACAACTCGGAATGAGGGCCAATGTGCTTACAATAGCTGCTTTGTGACCACACCTGAATGATCCTCTATGTGTATAAGCAGTAACACTACCATTGGCAATACGTGCAAGGGGCACTACTGTACTTCTGTGGACATTGTGTATAAGGTGCACTACTATTGTGGGCATTGTGTATAAAGGGGACTACTGTGTGGTGTAATGTGAATAGGTGTGGAATGTGAATAAGATTGTGCTACTCTGTGTAAGTATGGTCTTAGTTTGTATATCGTACATAACTAACCTTAATCATGTAATTATTATGCTCCATTAAGAAAGATTAGATCATGATAATGAAATGATCCATTAGGAAGATTGCTAGTGCAGTTCATGCTTACTAAGATTCTGGACAAGACACTGCAGTCCTTATTGAATGTGATGCAGTTATTTCCATATACTGTACCTTTTTTGCATCTTTAATGGAAATAATTAATTTGCTATTTGAGGAATTAAGTATCTGAGCTGTCCTGTAGATTTGATTCATAAATTGGTTTTATTAAGGCCTTAAATTATGGTGCTATGCGGATAAAATAATAATAATAATAATAATAATAATAATAATAATAATAATATGGTGAGCTGAATTTTAAATGAAAAAGTCAGAAGCATCATGCATTTTATTATGATAATGCACCTTTCATCAAAGAAAGTATGTGCAAAATGTTCAAGTCTTTGCAGTCTTAAGAGAAAATCACTTGAGAACGCAATTAGTACAACATTTTACTTCTTGCTGGGGTTTAATCAGTATGATTGTGCATTGCTCACACTTATAAATAGTATGAGTTTGCATATAGTTAATCCTAATAGTCACAGATGAGATAAATTGCATCTCTAATGATAAGGAATGTATAATGTATGAATATTACATTTGAGAAAGCAGATAGCGCAGTTCTCAGTTCACAGAACAGGCAAGAAACAAGGAAAATGTACAGTAGTGTATTTGTGAACATTACAGGAATATTTTACGGCAATAAAACTTTCTAAGCAGCTAGCTTCATCCAGTGTTTGCATATGTTTTTCTGTATATAAGTATTATTAATGTGTAGAAAATACAACGTTATAGTGACACATAATATCAACATATTTATTACGCAGCATTAAAAAGCTTTTAGTAGACAGGACTAAATTATTACAAAGGTATGCTGTCCTTCTGGTTCTATATTAAATTGATTTTATGCAGAGCTAAAAATTCATTTTCTCAAACTTTTGCATAATATTACATTTATTTCGTTTTTAGTAAAGGTTCTTTAAATAAATAGGTTTCTTTTAAATAAAAATGTGTGTTATTCCCCATTCACTTGATGAAACGATTCCCTCCCCTGTAGAATGTGAGCTTTCACAAGCAGGGCTCCCTTCCCTCATGTGCCTTTCCTTCTCTTAAACCACCTTCCAATCCATAATCCCATAGATGGCACCAAATCTCTTGGTTTTCTGTCACCCTAATACTTATTTCAGTGTTGTCTGCTGATGCAGATATGTTTATATGGGAGGCAATCACGAGACTGCTTTTCAGGATCCCGGTGCTCACAATGCTGACACAGTATTCCCTACAGACGGTGAAATGCAGTCGTCGGAATACCGATGCCACAGGCTTTTCTCCCTGTATGGGTGTCCACGATACACATAGAGGGAGAATATAACCTGTGCCTGCAGCGTTGTGAGCCCAGCGAGCCCGCAATGGTCTTTCTAACGTTTGCCCCGCTGCCGGCATACTGGTGGCCGGGATTCCGCTGTCGGGATCATGACAGCCGGGATCCCGGCCACTGGTAACACCGATGTATGCCATTTATATACCATGTACTTGACCTATATTGTCTTGAACTGTAAGTCATTGTTTTCTTGTTTTGCTTATTTGCTTATGTACTCTGCAACTGGGCACTGCAGATTCTTTGTGGCGCTATATAAATGAAGGATAATATTAATAATAATGGGAAAAATCCTACCACAATAAAGAGAGTCATCCACTGTGATACACTGGTGTATCTATAATAAGTGTAAGGTGTGTGGTACACATGGGACCCTAGTTCCAGGAGGGCCCCCACACCAAACATCCTCCACCCATTTAATTATGCTTACCATTCCGTTGTGGCGGCGCTGGCTGCAGAGCTTCAGAAATCACTGGAAAAATCACCACCATGCTTATTTTTCGATGATTCATGCCTGCGCAATAAAAACATCCCAGAGATCACGGAACAGGTGCCATTCTGCCGGAGATCTGTGTATGCGCAGTAGACTCTGACACAATGCTATACTCTACTGCACTGTCAAAGAGGAGGGGGCCCAATCGGAGCCTGCACACGGGTTCGCCTCTGTGGTTATAGCATACATTTTGACAGCCTTGTGTTGAATCTTCAGTGGGAGATATTTGCCAGTTCACTTTATTCACAGTACCATGTTTCTCAGTCAAATCAGTATTACTCCTGCTATCAACACCACTTCAAGTTCCAAAGGCAATGAAAGCACCAGGAACCATAGGGACAAAATTAATTTGCTCCAAGTTTCAATAGGAACCTTGTGTAATGTAAAGCTGCATTTATTTCTGGTTATTATAATAGGTAAAACAGAGGCATTTAAAGATTATACAAAAAGGGGGCAGGGTGGGTGACGGTGCGGTAATGGGGATCTTTTGCAAGCCAGGCAGAGTATTGGAGCTCCTCTAAACAAACTCCCAATTGACATACAGTACATCTTTAAAAAGGATGGCGACTCTCCCTTTTAGGTGCTGATCCTTGCTTAATGTTCTGAGTGACAGAAATCTTAATCTGGAAGGTAATGCAACTCTAGGTGTATATATGAAGTACACCACTTGTCAGACTTGGTGGTAAAAGTACAATATAGAATTTATTAAGCAACAACTGACAAAATTAAAAATTACATCTGACAAGATAAAAATAATGAATGTACATGAAAATATAGATAAAGCTGAGATGGAAATAAACCATACCGATAAAGGTAGATGAAGCCGCAGGTGTGGTAATTCAGGGTGCCCTGGAAAAATACCCTGCTTTTTGCTCCCAGTGATTATATTTCCAATAACAGCAAATTCAGTCCATTCAGTTTTGGACTGAAGCAAAACTGACTTGGAGAGACTGTAAATAGGAACAGCAGAACGTGCTGAAACTTGCATCAATACTTGTAACACAATACACAGGAACATCAGAATGGGCTGAGACTAGTGTAGGCATCCGATACACGATATACAGGAACAGACTGCGGCTTGTAGTGCACCGATAACAAGAACATTCTGGGAATTACACTGATGCTCTGAGATACATTGGAGACAGGAATGTGCTCAGTAGAAATTTACCAGTAGCATTGGGAACAGTACTGTGAAGCCAAACTCTGAAGACAGCAGTCAAAGAGGACATACAGGATCATCAGAAGTTGCATTGTCAATGGATGATGCATCTGGAAGGATTTAAAAAGGGCAACTTGATTGATGATTGGCCGCAGAGGTCACATGCAGCAAAGCTGGTCCTGGATTTGAGGATTCGCATTCATCTGACCCAGGGCAAGATGGCGGCACCCATGTTCCACCCACACCAGCTGCGTGCAGAGTTCTACTGGAAAATCTGTTCTGCAGGACTGCAGTGATGAAGAGCAGCATTTGATACACAAGCAGGGTGATTATTATCACCTGCATCTTACAGGCTTCTACATTTTCCCTTGAGTCTGCAAAGGGTGTGTTCTAGATTATCTTAAAATTTAAGTGTAAAAACAAAACTGTAAAGCATTTGTTTGCTACATGCAGAAGCAGCTAATATTGTTCAGTACATGCAAAAAAATAAATGTATTTGCACCTCTTGCATTGCAGTGTGATTTGTTCTAAATTGTTCTTTTGCTCCTTTTTTATTTGCTACTAACTCTGAATCAAGCACAATATATTAATTTGAACACTTGAGATTTGTTGGTGCAAGATATTTTGATGAATCTATGCTTAGTAGCTATGTTTGATCTGCTTTAGAGCAAGATAAATATATTGTTGAAGATAGAAAATACAGCTTTTCATTACAGCATACCTTAACATACTGTACCTTTACTTGTTCTGTACTACTACTGTACATTTCATATCATGCTGCAGAGTTATGTTTCAGGTACAGCTATTGTTTATATGTGTTGCGATCTCCTTTCTGAATTGATAACATTGTTATTTATATGGAGATAGCTGCATTGAGCTGGCACAAGGAAAACAAATTGTGGGTTTAAACACTATTTGTCAGAAATTGGCATGTACAGTATATTTGTGATTGAAGTCATAAATGAGTTCACCTTTGGATGAACAAATGGATTACATTTAAGAATCTGGAATTATTCCCAGGGTTAAAACATGCCAATTGTTATGGCATGCATAAAATGCTGTGTATATGTATTATACAAATAACTAACACTCTTGTCTTAATGCACTTATATTCCAGTAATCTTTAGTGAGAGTGTAAACAACTTATATATGAATAATGAACTGATTAACCATGACAGTGTGTCTGTGTATACTCTATCTATCTACAGTATCTATATATCTATCTATCTATCTATCTATCTATCTATCTATCTATCTATCTATCTATCTACATACACGGTCAACCCCCATTATTATGACCACCAGCTGATAGCCAGACTAACCGCCATGTGCAGCATTGACAGCAGCTAGAGGGGCTGAACTGTCATTTTAGACACATGTCTGGTAGCCCCCAGGTTAATTTTGATGGTGAGCTGATCCACTATATTATGTCAGTCAACCCTCACGTACCGTTCGTAGCTGACATCACCTCTCACGTCAATGTCACATGGTGCTCTGCAGTTTCCACGTTGGTTATTCACAATGGTGCCATTTGTCCTGTCACGAAACACCTTCACCACAGCAGCATGCAAATAGTTCACAAACTGCACTGTTTCAGAAATACTGCCACCCTTCTCCTGAAAGCCGATAGTCATCCCTTTTTGCAACTCAGATAAATTACCCCTCTTACCCATGACAGCAATATACCCACCAAGCCAGCACATGACATGTGACGTACTTCATGGGCTACGTGCTGCCGAGGTCAAATGTAGGAGGTGCTCATAATAATGTGCCACGACAGTGTTTGTGTGTGTGTGTGTGTGTGTGTGTGTGTGTGTATGTATATATGTGAAATAATAATAGAATTCCTTAATGCGCTCTTATTGTAAGTCTACTGTTCTATTGCTTATTTTATATCAGTTAGTTTATTCTATATCAGTTAGTTTAACACTATTTCTTTTATAGGCAGGCTTCAACACAGAGAAAGGATCCCTTGTCGACAGAGATCAACATAGAAACAGATACACAAATGATATCTCTGTGGAGCGCACTTCTTTAACGTATTAAGCAATTATTTGTCTAATGATAATACTTTTTATGAATATATATTTATATAGATAAAGAGAGGATGACTTTTACATATTTAGACACCCATATTTTAAAAAATATGTTTTTATTGTTAAGACAATGTAGTTCAAAATCACATTTGCAATAAAAATGATAATTGTTTCCTTACAAAGTAATATTGATCATTAGGAATACAATTGTTTTTTCAGTTTATACATTTAAAATTAATAATAAAGATGCTTTGACCAAACGCATTTCATCTTATAGCGACTTCTTCAGGGGTGTTTCTAAACAACATTTTTTCTCTTATTGAAAATGCTCTCAAAATTTGAGGAGATGTTTCCTTCTTAAGAGGTTATAGAAAGTGATCTTTTGATCAAACCAATTATTATACTAGATATAAATCTGGATTAAATTTGAAAGATTTGGGATTTAGATAAGGTAATTTCCACAGTATGACAACATTTAGTTGGATTCCCTAATTAGGACCATCTGATTGTTAGTATCAGTATTAGTATCCATAAAGAGGGCTTTTAGCTGTTACCAAGCTCCATTCAATTCTCCGGCAGCAATTCTATTTCCACAGTATGTCAAAATTTAATCGGATTCACCCTAATTAAGACCATCTAATTACTAGTATCAGTATTAGTGTCCAAAAAAGGGATTTTAGCTGTTATCAAGCTCCTTTCAATTCTCCAGCAGCAATCCTATATGTCTGCATACATGGGAATCCAAATGTAGATGGTCTTAATTAGGGTGAATCCGATTAAATTTTGTCATACTGTGGAAATAGGATTGCTGCTGGAGAATTGAAAGGAGCTTGGTAACAGCTAAAAGCCTCTTTTTGGATACTAATACTGATACTAGCAATCAGATGGTCCTAATTAGGGAATCCGACTAAATGTTGTCATACTGTGGAAGTTACCTTATCTAAATCCCAAATCTTTCAAATTTAATCCAGATTTATATCTAGTATAATAATTTGTTTGATCAAAATATCACTTTCTATAATCTCTTAAGAAGGAAACATCTCAAATTTTGAGAGCATTTTCAATAAGAGAAAAATTTTTGTTTAGAAAACACCCCTGAAGAAGTTGCTATAAGACAAAACGCGTTGGATCAAAGCATCTTTATTATTAATTTTAAATGTATAAACTGAACAAACAATTGTATTCCTAATGATCAATATTACTTTGTAAAGAAACAATTATAATTTTTTTTGCAAATGTGATTTTGAACTACATTGTCTTAACAATAAAAACATGTGTTTTTTTAAATATGGGTGTCTAAATATGTAAAAGTCATCCTCTCTTTATCTATCTATCTATCTATCTATATTCAGAAAAAGTATTATCACTAGACAAATATTTGCCTAATACATTAAAGAAGTGCGCTCCACAGAGATATCATTGCTATATATATATACAGGTTGAGTATCCCATATCCAAATATTCCGAAATACGGAATATTCCGAAATACAGACTTTTTTGAGTGAGAGTGAGATAGTGAAACCTTTGTTGTCTGATGGCTCAATGTACACAAACTTTGTTTAATACACAAAGTTATTAAAAATATTGTATTAAATGACCTTCAGGCTGTGTGTATAAGGTGTATATGAAACATAAATGAATTGTGTGAATGTACACACACTTTGTTTAATGCACAAAGTTATAAAAAATATTGGCTAAAATTACCTTCAGGCTGTGTGTATAAGGTGTATATGAAACTTAAATGCATTCTGTGCTTAGATTTAGGTCCCATCACCATGATATCTCATTATGGTATGCAATTATTCCAAAATACGGAAAAATCCCATATCCAAAATACCCCCAGTCCCGAGCATTTTGGATAAGGGAGACTCAACCTGTATATATATATATATATATATATATATATAAACACAGATTCCCAAGTGCGCTAATAATGAAGTGTAATTACACAATTCTTCCAGCGTTTATTTAGTCGGAAAATGTGGACTGGAGGATGTTTAGATCTGGGACCTGTAACAGACACCCCTCACCAAAAAGTCACCCAAACAAGAGGCCAACAGGCCAATTAATAAAAAGTTAATTTAATAACATATGATTAAACATATGAGTTTTGGTACACAATTCAAAATATAAAATTATATCCATAAAATACAGCCACAACCAACATGTCTGTAAGATGGATTCTGGATACTCCCTCACCTTTTTCAAGGTGCGAGCTCGAAGGGAGTATCTTCACAAACTAGGGTGCGATTTTTTGACTGACAACTACAACGCGTTTCGTCTTATCGACTTCATCAGGGGTAACGCATATAGGGAAAAAGGCTAATTTGCTCTTGATAAGTTTATATGGCAGATCGTAACCTCAAACTAGGGATTAATCAAAGTCTCCTTTATCTGGATTTAATAGGTGGAGATCCTATATTCGGGCTCCTAGCTGGAGCTTGAATGGTATTCCTTTTTAGATATAAAATCTATAGAATTATAGTGTTTTTGTAAACACTGCCTTAAAACTAATTAAACATAATTCCTTAAGAGCCATCTAAAAGAACTCTTGATTATAGTCCGTTGGGAATGCCGACAACCGTATGTCGGCGTTTTTGCAAACTGCTAAAGTATGGTCTCCAACTCTTATAATCAAGAATATTTCTGGTTCAAATGTTGACTCACGTAAAATTCAAGATTTATATAGCTGGTTTGACAATCACAGGGATATAAAAGATGCGACTTCCTCAATACGTCTCAAGGAATAAATCCTGGAGGAAATTTGGCTGTGTGTATAAGGTGTATATGAAACGTAAATGCATTCTGTGCTTAGATTTAGGTCCCATCACCATGATATCTCATTATGGTATGCAATTATTCCAAAATACGGAAAAATCCCATATCCAAAATACCCCCGGTCCCGAGCATTTTGGATAAGGGAGACTCAACCTGTATGTATATATATATATATATATATATATACATACAGATGGGTCCATGTTTATCTTAATTTTTAATAGGATTAACTGAGACTGGGCAATCGGACTTAATCCCCTGCTGTAATGACTTAATCCCCTGCTGTATTGTACTCTGCATCGTATTCCAGCTGAGAACAATAGATGAAGGGTTTATGTTAATAAACCATGTTGTGCCTAGGCGCAGCAAACTAGCCAAGATAACCGTGGACCCATCTGTATATATATATATATATATATACGTATATATTTAATTCTCAAGTGTATGCTGTTTGTTTTTGTATCTGCTTCAGGGTCTAATTCTGAGTCAGATAAATCATTCCATAAGGATACAAACAGTGATTTTTAGCATACAGCGCATGGACAGATGTGAATTTGCACATTCTTGCATACTTACAGTCATAGGCATGTGCAGCTAATTTTATTAGGGGGTGCACTGCCGTAGGGGTATGTTTAGCATGACCTTTTGGGCGTGTCTAGAAACACCTTCTGGGTGTGTCTAACATCACCCAGGGACATGTGTAGAACTATTTTACATTCTCTCAGTAAAATCACATGGCTTAGTCTAATTTCTCTCTAGTTCCTAATGATAAAGTAGATAATAGATATAATACACCACAGAGAAATAACATGAAACATAATGATGAGACCACCAGCCGGTACTGACTGTCCACTACGGCATAACCCTGAGTCCTATCCCGCTGCCCCCTATCACCTTATATACTTCCCCAACCTATCCCTGACCCAGTGGCGGAGCTAGCAAGTGGTGGGCCTAGGTGTATATGCCTTCCAATCCCCACCCCACCCCACACACACCCTTTCCACCCCACAGCACTACACCCTGATTTTGAGTGAGAACTCTGAAAAGTAAAGGAGATTTAGGGGCCCGACATTTTAGTTTTAATATAAAACAAGTAATCTTATAATTTACACATGTGCCCTCAGAGCCACATTTGCCTCTTTTCATGCCAACAGACCCCTCTCCTCTGCAGGACACCAGCATTTGTTACACATGTCCCCATGCTCACCCTTATGCACATTATGCCATACAGTATGAGCCAAAATTCAAATTATACCACACAGCATGATCCGAAATTCACATTATGCCACACAGTATGAGCCAAAATTCTTATTACGCCCCACAGTATGAACCAAAATTCACATTACGCCACACAGTATAAGCCACAATTCTTAATACGCCACACAGTATGAGCCGAAATTCACATTATGCCCCACAGTATGAGCCAAAGTTCATATTATGCCACAGTGTGAGCCAAAATTTTTATTACACCACACAGTATGAGATAAAATTAATATTACGCAACACAGTTCAAGCCAAATTTCTTATTAAGCCACATTACTCAGCAGCGATCGCAGTCTGAATTTCTTTGTGGAGTGCGCACGTGCTGCGGCCGCACTGTGCGTGCGCACCCCGGGAGCCCAGTGAGAGCTAAAAGCTTCTCAGGGCTGCAATCACCTCTGCCTGATTGACAGGCAGAGGCAGTTACGGGGCGGCAGGGGGCGTGCCAATGGCATTAGAACGCTGTTGGCAGGGCACGGTCCGGACAATGCAGGCATGTTCATACCATTGCTGCAGCCGCTGCGACCCGGGATGCAGTGGGTAGCTCCTCGTCAGCGCGCAGGAGCTAGCACATCTATGATCAGATCTGAATTAGGCCCTATGTATCTGATTATTTTTTCCCCCCAAGAATGTAACAGCTGCATAATGGCGAAAAGGAGCAATCTGGGAGATTGATGGATTATTCAGGGACTCAGGGATATTGCTGCTATTTCAGGGAGTCTCCTGCAGAATACAGGAGGGTAGGCAACTATGATAGTGGTGACAACAGACAGAGCACACTACTTATAAATGAAGTAGTGCTGAGTGCAGTGGGTAAAAGGAGATGGAGCATACTGCTTGTAAAGCTGTAGCAATGGACATACGATCATTAGTGCAAAATGGAAGGGAAACTTGAGAGTGTAACGCAGGGATGGGGAACCTTCGGTCCTCCAGCTGTTGTTGAACTACACATCCCATCATGCCCTGCAACAGTTTTAGCATGGCCAAATAGCAAAACGGTAGCAAGGCATGCTGGTATGTGTAGTTCAACAGCAGCTGGAGGGCCAAAGGTTCCCCACCCCTGGTGTAACGGGTGCTGCAGACTGGTAATGATGAAACTACAGAGAAATATGAGATACACTCTGGTGTAGCAGGGAAGCACTGAACACAACAAGGAATGCAGGGAGTTGGAAGCCAGAGGAGCCATATACTGTACACTATTGTTCACAGTGGAGTGTGCACAGGGCAGACAGCAGTGAGTGACTGGAGTCTGTTGACTGGTGTTGGTGAGTTTTGGTGAATCCGAGTGTCGGTGAATCTTGTATAAGTTTTGGTAGTCTTTACTTTTAATTGTGTGAACCCATTTTGTATAGCATGTTGTATTTTTCAAAGTTCTGTCAGTGTTTATTTCTGTGTGAGTGCAGTGTGCTTGGCTGTCCTTACAAGTGATAGCGTAGGTGTTCTTTTTCTGTGTTTATTTGTCATGTCTTTTTTTTTGTTTTCTGTTTGTATGGATGGGGTAGTAGAAATAGTGGAGAGGAATAAACCCAAGACTGGAAGAAATATACAATTCTCCTAAGATGAAAATATGTCAATAGCCACAAACAAATTATGAGGTATTGTGGGTGCAGGATTTTAATGCAGTGTGGTCATTGATGAGATGTGAGGCCCATTTCTGGAAAAAGATTTTCCAATATTAAAGGAAAGCTGAAAGAGAAAAAAGCCACAGCAAGGACAGACAGATGGTAAGCACCTACTCTCCATAGAACACTTCAATTACGAGCAATATTTGTTGAGAATATGTGCAGTGTAGATAGTTAAAGGCCTTAACATGCATGACTAAGAGGGTTTATAATCTGCAACTGCCCCTGACAGTGTGGGACCTCTAGAGTTGCACCAGGCGGCGGACTTTATTGAGCCCAAGCCCTAGGTGGGTAAAGAATGCCTGGAAGAAGCTTACACTTGCCTGCACACGATCCAAGCTCAGCAAATGAAAGAGCAGCAACTTGAATTTGCTACTGGCTGAGAGATATTAGAGAGTTGCAGATGGGTGGTCAATCAAAGGCTGCCATGTCATAACTCCCATCTCTCATAACTGCTTATATTAGTGGTAACAAGAGGGGCAAGTCAGTCCAGGGGCAACCAATAAGAGAAGACTTGTGGGAACAAGAGAAGTGGTAAAAGAAGAGAGAAGCTATATCAACATTGCAAAGAGGCAAACCTTCTGCAAAAGAGACTTGAGGGCTATGGCTGACTATCCCATAGCAGGAGAAGGTGTGTTTTGCAAAAAGCACAATAATAATTTTTTTACTGCCACCCATGTGAAGACAATGGGGTATATTTCAATGAAGTCCCCTAATGCCCACCATTACTTACTTCAAAATCCTCCCTAGGCCACCACGGATTTTTGACAATAAGTCTATGGGGACTGTGAAATAATTATTGACTTTAGGCCTTCCTGCATATTTAGACGGGTGCTCTAGTCTTCCCAATGGTATATTATATAGTTCTGGATGCTAGCCCTGTGCCTTATTTAAACTGCAGGAGCTGGTCCTGTTTCTGAAATTAATTTTGGAGACTAGGCTCATGCAGCTTCTTGAACTTGGACATTCGGCCCATTCTCCTATAGTAGTAAAATACCATTTTTCCTGTAAAAAGCTCTGTTTTTCCACTAGCACTTCAGTCGGAAAGGAACTTTGAGCAATAGCTAACTTATATGATGAAGTAAGGTTAAGGCAACAAGGTCAACACTGGTTTTGTAAAATCTGAACAAGATACCTTTTCAGTAGGAAGGTATTTAATTACTTCAATGACCTCATGGTCAGTCTAGCAGCTGTTCAGATGGCCTATCAAGGCAGCATGAAGTGTACGGAGATCAAAACCCTGGAGGAAGGTGGCAATAGACAGTTTGGAAGGTTGGAGTATGTAAAGATCATCTCTCAAGTTGTATAATATATTCTTTCAATCAGCAACTACATATCCACTGGGTTTTACCTAGGCACTTAATTCTATTTCTAGCCTGATGGCTGTAAAGTTTATTGGCTAATATTTTTCCTGCCCTATTTCCCAGTGTAAAGTACTTCTGCAGCATCTTTGCAGGGGCCATTTTCATGTTGGTAAGGAAGGGGTGTTGTAATTCTTTCCAGATACACCAATTTTTTTTAAGGGCTGGGGAAGGGTGGGAACAATTTTGGACTTTTGCTTATGTAAGGTGGAGTTCTACTGTTTTTATAGGTAAGACCCAGTTTGGATGGCAACTGCCCTTGAGGACTGCCATAAGGATGCATTAGTAAATAGTTTTTAATGAAAGGGAAGGAAAATGGGTCTCCTACAGAGTAACTACCTTGGTGCTATAATGGTGAAAGATCGAGACAGCTTACCTCCATTTAATGAGGGAGTTGTGGCTGTGGGCATTCACTGAGAAAAATGAACTATAAAGATATGTTCTCATACACTTATTCTTTTGGCTGTATATAGGGGGTCATTCTGAGTTGATCGCATGTAGCAACTTTTTGCTGCTCGTGCGATCAACTAGACGCCGCCTTTGGGGGAGTGTATTTTAGCATAGCAGGGCTGCGATTGCTTGTGCAGCCCTGCTATGCTAAAAGAGTTTTGTGTAAAACAAGACTAGCCCTGCAGTTACTTACCCTGTGCGATGGATCCAGCAATTGAGGTCCCGGAATTGACGTCAGACATCCGCCCTCCATTCGCCTGGACACGCCTGCGTTCGCTGTTCCACTCCCACAAAACGGTCAGTTGACGCCCCGGTACACCCTCCACCTGTCACTCTTCTTGTGATTGTGGCAGCAGTCGCTTTCATCGTTATTCCTGTCATTGCCCAGCCACGGCCGTTGCTGGGCAACGGCGCGTGCACAGTGCAGCCGGCGCAATGAGATCGATGGCGGAACACCGATGGATCTAGAGATCGATGGAGGGACACCGATGAAGCTGAGTATCTGTGGCAGAACACCGATGAGCCAGGCAAAGCTGCAAGCTGGATGGAACTCAGGTCAGAGGGAATCTCCTGGAGCAAGGTAACCTGGAAGCAGCTGAGAGCAAACAACCATACAGGGTATGACAATCATAGCACTGGTGACTAGGCAGTCCGTACCCAGCATTCTTATAGCAGCCAGTGTGCAGGGATTGGCTGGTATGATCAGCTGGACAGCAAGATGTTCATGATAGGCTCACTGGATTCAGATGACCAGGTCAAACATGGCAGCCCCTATGTTTGGTTTAGGAGGGAAACTATGTTTGTGTTACATGTGGCTGCAGATCTGCCACACTATGCAGTGGACGCAGACCACGATGATAGCAACTGGGCTTGGAGCGTAGTGACAGCTTGGACAGGCACTTGAGAGGTAAGAATGTCTGTTTAATTACCCAGACCGTGACAACACGACTAAGATGCTCGCCATGTGTAGAAATTCCCCCACTTAAGTACTTAAGATTGAGCATAATGATGCAGTGTGTGGAGTATTCTATAGGATCTCTGTCTTTTTCTTTTTGACCCATATTGACCACTTGCCTGGTGTGGTCACATAAGATGTGACAACACCAGACTGAGCTTTCCATGACATGGTCGCATCTGATGTGATCAAGCAGAAAGCCCACTGTATGGCTACTGGAAGATAATCTTCCTGCAGCTGACACTGTCAGTGGGATCTCCTGGCAGCTCTGCTTCCTAGTTCCTTCTCCTCTGTGCCTGCTGTGCTGCCAATCACTGCTGATTGGTCAGCCTGGCAGCATCCCTCACCCAGTGGCTAAAGAGGAAATGTTAAAAGCGGGTTTCCACTTTTTCTCTGGACCTCCAGAGGCTGCAGAGAGGAGCAGACACTGGGAACTTTGAATTTGAGATGGTCATGATGTTCTGATGGTGATGTTCCAATGTTTGATAAATAACAACAATATTTTACAAACATTATAATTTTTTTTAAATAAAATTATTTTGGATTAGTTTTATATATATGTTCTTGATCTAGTTCATTCATGAAAAAAAATCAATTTCTTGTCCATTTAAAAGGGTCAAAATTAACCTCTGGAGAGAAAGTAATTCCTGTGCTCAAAACTGTCACTTGTGCATCACTCATTTGTCGCATACTTAAATGAATAATCTTTAGTTTGTTTTCTACTTCTTCCATAAGATTCATCTTTTTTTTATGTCCTCTTCTGGTATTTTGTATTAGTTTGCGTGTCCCATTTGACTTGATTTAGGTTTCTTCTTCCCCTTTCTGATCTTCCTCCTGAGGTCTTTGATTTAATGCCATACCCTGGTTTTTTTCTAAAAAATCCCTTGATAAGTGTGATGGTAAACTATCCTTTAAAGAAAAGTATCTTCTAGATTCCTCCATACCTGATGATGTTTGATCTGAAGAGGTATATCCTTGTGAAGGTCTTCTCTCTTTTCCATCAAATCTAGGATTCCTATACATATTCCATTTGAATACCTAATACAAGGCATAATCTTTATCACGTGAAAATGTGTTTCTTTTGCGATCAACAATCCCCTTCTCATGGTCAGCAAGTTCTTTCTTATATTTCTCAAAAGTCAGTCGGAACTGTGATTCTTGTTCATATGTTTTGAACTTCTGGGCTAACTGATCTACTGTATGTCCTTAGGGCCTAATTCAGTATGAGTTGTAGTTTTGTGTAGCATCATTAAACTACAACTTCTTTCTCTAGCATGCAGGGGGCTGTCCAGCAAAGGGCAAGCCCGCCACACATGCTGGATCCCCCACCACTGCAATGCGAGTGCTTTGCTAAACAGTGTAGCTGTGAAGGCAGCCACCAGGCCACCAAGTTTTGGGTTGCAGTGGCTGCACGTGGCGTCACACAGCCACCATGGCCCGCCTCACAAAAGGTCCGGACATGCCTTTATTGTCCAGACTGCGCCGTCTCCACACCATGTTGCCACCTTGAAAATGCAGCAACACCTCCTGGTCGCTGCCCACCACCGTCGGGCACAGTTTAAGTCCTCACACATGCATGCAGTGGCATGCGTGCATGTGCAAAAGTGTGGAAATCTCAGAATAGCGATTTCCGTACTTATGTAATCCAACCTTAATCGGGCCCTTAGTGTATTGGTCTAGCATTAAATTATCATGCTTTATCAATACCAACTTTATGTCACGTGTACATTTTTTCAAGATTTCCTGCCACTCAATCCTCAAATTATCTGTGGCAAGTTCAAATGATGGAAATACCCTTGGTCTCAATCTTCTAGGCATTATTTTGTGTTTGATGTAATGTTCAAATGTTGTCATCTCCCACCATAAGTAATGTTTTAATTGCAATAAATCTTCATTCCAGTCTTGTGTTGATGTTGCTCCTTCAGATCCATCCTCTGGAAATATAGTATCCAGTTCATTTGTCCAGCGTTCTCGTTTATTACTGATTTTGGATGGGAGACTAAAATTAGCCATAATAAGTCCAATACTAGACCTCAACAATAATTGCAATATGAGTATATTCAAGTTCATGTAGGACAGTCAGAATCTGAGAAAAGATCATTCATTTATCCATATTGCTGCAGAACGGTCTCTATATACAGGGTTATTTACTTGGAGTTCTAAATATCACTAGGCTGGTGGGTCAATAGACATCTGAACTGGACAATGAAATCTATATACAGTAAATAAATACAAAAGCCCTCACTCACTCACTGACTGACTGACTCATCACTAATTCTCTTATATTCCAATATGTTAGGAAGCTAACACTTAACAAAGGTATTCTTCAGGTGGGAAATAGGAAAACAATATAATTAGGATTTTAATAAACATCCCCTAAGGGGAAGAAAAGGGGGTTGACATAATGACATCATTACAGATGCGTGGCTTGTGTTGCGTGAACGATAACACCAAAACAATCAGATCAAAATGTGGATTGCACCTCCAGTGTATAGAAATGCTTCTGTCATTTTTTACCCTACCTGCTATGGGGGCTCCTTAGGTAACGCTAAGAACCTTGGATTAATATTTACTTACATTAAGACGTCTCAAATTTACATCTCTTTAGATTTACCAAATTATTAACAGTCATTTATATGTACAACCGTGTAAATCAGAAATTCCCATACGAAGAACTGGTAGAACAGCCTTTATGTATATGTATATATTTTATATATATATATATATATATATATATATATATATTAGTGATGTGCACAGAAAATTTTCCGGGTTTTGTGGCTTGGTTTTGGATTCGGTTCTGCGCCCGTGTTTTGGATTCGGACGCGTTTTGGCAAAACCTCCCTTAAAATTTTTGGGCAGATTCGGGTGTGTTTTGGATTCGGGTGTTTTTTTTCCAAAAACAGCTTAAATCATAGAATTTGGGGGTAATTTTGATCCAATAGTATTATTAACTTCAATAACCATAATTTCCACTCATTTTCAGTCTATTCAGAACACCTCACACCTCACAATATTATTTTTAGTCATAAATTTTGCACCGAGGTCGCTGGATGACTAAGCTAAGCGACCCAAGTGGCCGGCACCAACACCTGGCCCATCTAGGAGTGGCACTGTAGTGTCAGACAGGATGACACTTAAAAAAATTGGCCCCAAACAGCACATGATGCAAAGAAAAGAGAAAAAGAGGTGCACTGTGGTCGCTGGATTATTAAGCTAAGTGACACGAACACCTCAATATCACAGGAATTATTTGTTCTAATCTAATGAATGGTATTATTGGTCCAAATCACTGTAAGAAAATGACAAAATCACAGGAATTATTTGTTCTAATCAATGGTATTATTGGTCCAAATCACTGGAAGAAAATGACAAAATCACAGGAATTATTCATTCTAATCAATGGTATTATTGGTCCAAATCACTGGAAGAAAATTACAAAATCACAGGAATTATTCATTCTAATCAATGGTATTATTGGTCCAAATCACTGGAAGAAAATTACAAAATCACTGGAATTATTTGGCAAGATCACTGTAATTAATAATTATAAATCACTGATATTAATTGGTAAAATCTCGCTATCGCCTGCCTAGTGAAGTGGAATCTAGATGGGATTTTGTACCGGGGACACAATAACTTCGTCAATTGTCTAAATACCAATGCATTAATGGCAGAAAACGGGCACATGTCAAACAGCGCACTGATTATACTGAGAACTGATTATACTGATCACTGATGATACTACGGAGAACTGACACTGAGCAGCGAGAACAGCACTGAACTATTATACTGTAGTATACTGGTCAATACAATGCAGCACTGACACTGAGCACAGATATTAAGCACTGATCAGGATACTAGAAGTGACACGGTGCAGCAAGATAACGCTATGGCCTACTGTACTGTACTACTATATACTGGTGGTCACCACAATGCTGCACTGTACTACTATATACTGGTCCCCCTAATGCAGCAAAGATATTGAGCACTGATCCGGAGAATAGAACTGAGTCTGACACAGAGCTGCAAGATACAGCAATGCACAACTGTACTGTACTACTATATACTGGTGGTCCCCACAATGCAGCACTGTACTACTATATACTGGTCCCCACAATGCAGCAAAGATATTGAGCCCTGATCCGGAGAATAGAACTGAGTCTGACACGGAGCTGCAAGATACAGCAATGGACAACTGTAATGTATTACTATATACTGGTGGTCACCACAATGCAGCACTGTACTACTATATACTGGTCCCCACAATGTAGCAAAGATATTGAGCACTGATCTGGAGAATAGAACTGAGTCTGACATGGAGCTGCAAGATACAGCAATGGACAACTGTACTGTACTACTATATACTGGTGGTCACCACAATGCAGCACTGTACTACTATATACTGGTCCCCACAATGTAGCACACTGAGCACAGATATTGAGCTTTTCAGGCAGAGAATGTAGCCAAATCCTCTCCGCTCAATCGACAATGCGCAAGTGAAAATGGCGGCGACGCGCGGCTCTTTATATGGAATCCGAATCTCGCGAGAATCCGACAGTGGGATGATGACGTTTTCCCCCGTTCGGGTTTTGCGTGTTAGGCGGAAAGAACGGAGGCTGCCTCTGACCCATGTAAACCACGTGAAGTTCGGGGGGGTTTGGATCTCGACGAACCGAACCTGCTCATCTCTAATATATATATATATATATATATATATATAGAAATAATTAGTTTACACAGAGAGCCCAGCAGTCACCTTACTAAGCTCATTCATCTCTATTCATCAGAACATAAATAAATAGATAAATAAATATTCTTAACCTGTGTCAGCTGCTTCTCTAGTGGTAATTTGTATGCTGTGTAGGTGAATGACTCACCTTTAAAAGCCATAAGTTAGATATCGGGTGAGCTTTAAACTTGGAAGCACAATTTTCATTTGCCCTGATGTGATAGCAATAGTCAGGTTCTAAAAGACAAGGTGATATATTAGGACTTGCAGTGAGATGGGGTCCCGTGAAGTTTGGGCTGCAAGCTTAAATGCATTGTACAAGCCATGAACTAAAACCCCATAATTTATTTATGTATGTATTTATTTATTTCTTTATTTATTTATGTTCTGATGTGCAGAAGTGAATGAGCTTAGTAAGGTGAGTGCTGGGCTCTCTGTGTAATATTATTTAAGCAATGTGATCACAGGCCATTGCACCCTGACCTTGGGGTGGTGAGTGCAGATGTGCACCCCATTTCTTCTGGATATGGCGAGTGCAGTGGTTCCCTGAATATATATATATCTATATATATATTCTCAGAGAACCAAACCCTACCGGATTTTATGCTCCGAGCCCAGATACGAGTCAAGCTCGGGTTTTCCCACCTGACTCGGAAACCAGAACGAGGCAAAACGTCATCATCCCGCTGATGGATTCTCGTGTGGTTTGGATTCCATATAAGGAGCAGCGCGTCGTGGCCATTTTCACTCTGGCATTGGAGAGTGTACAGAGAGGATGTGTCTCCATTCTCTCAGTGTCCGCAGTGACCCTGTCTTGTGCTGCAACTGTCCAGTCACAGTGGTTGTGTCCTCTTGCTGCCATATGCCCAGTGATGCTGTATCAGTTCAGTGTTGCTGTGTTGTCCTGCATCAGACCAGTGGTAGTGTCCTGTGCATCAGCCATCAGTCATTCCAGTGACCTGTCACAGTGGTATCCTCTGCTGCCATATGTCCAGTGCTTCTGTATAATAATAACAAGTCCCTTACAGTGTTGCTGTGTTGTCCTGCATCAGACCAGTGGTAGTGTCCTGTGCATCAGCCATAAGTCATTCCAGTGACCAATCACAGTGGTATCCTCTGCTGCCATATGTCCAGTGCTCCTGTGCCACATATTGTGTTATATAAATCCCAAAAAATAATGGAGAACAAAAATTTTGAGGATAAAATAGGGAAAGATCAAGAACCACTTTCTCCTAGTGATGAAGCTGCTGCCACTAGTCATGACATAGATGATGAAATGCCATCAACGTCATCTGCCAAGGCCGATGCCCAATGTGATAGTAGAGGGCTTGTAAAATCTAAAAAGCCAAAGTTCAGTAAAAAGACCCCCAAAAAATAATTGAAATCGTCTGAGGAGAAACATAAACTTGCCAATATGCCATTTACAACACAGAGTGGCAAGGAACGGCTGAGGCCCTAATCTATGTTCATGACTAGTGGTTCAGTTTCAGTGATGATGAAAGCCCTCATCCTCCCGCTAGAAAAATTAAGAGTTAAGCTGGAAAAGCAGTTGCCGGACGGGAAGAGGTGGCTCCTTCCACCATTTGCATGCCCCATGCAAGTGCTGGAAGGAGTACCCACAGTCCAGTTTCTTATATTCAAATTGAAGATGTCACTGTTGAAGACACCAGGATGAGGATATGGGTGTTGCTGGAGCTGAGGAGGAAGTTGACGATGAGGATTCTGTTGGTGATGTGGTTTGATAAAATGAGGCACTGGGGTAGACACCTGTTGCCCGTGGGATGAAGAAGCCCATTGTGATGCCTGGGCAAAATACCAAAAAAAGCCACCTCTTCGGTGTGGAATTATTTCTCCACAAATCTGGACAAAAGGTGTCAAGCCATGTGTTGCCTCCGTCAATCTGTAATAAGTAGAGGTAAGGATGTTAACCACCTAGGAACATCCTCCCTTATACGTCACCTGCAGCACATTCATCAGAAGTCTTTGTCAAGTTCAGAATCTTTGGGTAAGAGCGTAAGCAGTCCACTGACACCTAAATCTCTTCTTCCTCTTGTACCCAAGCTCCTGCAAGCCACACCACCAACTCCCTCAACATCAACTTCCTCCTCAGCCATGAACATCAGTAGTCCTTCAGGCCATGTCCCTAACAAGATTGATGAGTCCTCTCTTAACCGGGATTCCTTGGGAGGATCCTTGAGTGGTACGCCTACTGCTGCTGTTGCTGCCGCCGCTGCTGTTGTTGCTGCTGGGAGTCGATCGTCATCCCAGAGGGGAAGTCGGAAGACCACTTGTACTACTTCAACTAAGCAATTGACTGTTCAACAATCCTTTGTGAGGAAGATGAAATATGACAGCAGTCATCCTGTTGCAAAGCGGATTACTGAGGCCTTGACACTTATGTTGGTGTTTGACATGCGTCCAATATCCGCCATAAGTGCAGTGGGATTTAGACAATTGATGGATGTATTGTGTCCCCGGTACCAAATCCCATTTAGGTCCCACTTCACTTGGCAGTTGATACCGAGAATGTACAGAGACATCAGAAAAAGTGTCGCCAGAGTCCTAAAAATGCTTCAGTATCCAGTGTCCACTTAACCACGGACATGTGGACAAGTGGAACAGGGCAGACTAAGGACTATATGACTGGGACAGCCCACGGGCTAGATGTATTGCCTCCCACAGCAACAACAGCAGCAGCGGCACCAGTGGCATCATCTTGCAAATCCAAACTCGTTTCTAGGAAGGCTACGCTGTGTATCACCGCTTTCCATAAGAGGCACACCACTGACAACTTCTTACAAAAACTTAGGGACATCATCATGCATTGGACACTTAGACTCTCCTGGGGATTTGTAATATCGGACAATGCCACCAATTTTGTACGTGCATTACAACTGGGCAAATTCCAGCATGTCCCATGTTTTGCACATACAATTAATTTGGTGGTGCAGAATTTTTTGGAAAATGATAGGGGTGTACAGGAGATACTGTCGATGGGCCGAAAAACTGCGGGCCACTTTCAACATTCTGCCACTGCATGCCGAAGACTAGAGCACCAGCAAACTCTCCTGAACCTGCCCTGCCATAAACTGAAGCAAGAGGTGGTAACGAGGTGGAATTCAACACTCTATATGCTTCAGAGGATGGAGGAGCAGCAAAAGGCCATTAAAGCCTAAACATCCACCTATGATAAACGCAAAGGAGGGGGAATGCACCTGACTCAAGCACAGTGGAGAATGATTTCAACGTTGTGCAACCCTTTGAACTTGCCACACGTGAAGTCAGTTCAGATGCTGCCAGCTTTAGTCAGGTCATTCCCCTCATCAGGCTTTTGCAGAAGCAGCTGGAGAAATTGAAGGAGGAGCTAAGACGGAGCGATTACATTAAGTATGTGGGACTTGTGGATGGAGCCCTTCATTCGCTTTGCCAGGATTCAAGGGTGGTCAATCTGTTGAAATCAGAGCACTACATTTTGCCCACTGTGCTCGATCCTAGGTTTAAAGCCTATGTTGTATCTCTCTTCCTGGCAGACACAAGTCTGCAGAGGTGCAAAAACCTGCTGATGAGTAAATTGTTATCTCAAGCGGAACGTGACCTGTCAACAGCTCCGCCTTCAATGTCTTCCACCACTGGGGCTGCAAGGAAAAGGATAAGATTTCCTAGCCCACCTGCTGACAGTGATGCAGGGAAGTCAGGAGCGAAAGCTGACATCTGGTCTGGATTGAAGGACCTGCCGACGATTACTGACATGTCACTGAGTATGATTCTTTCACCATGGAGGATTATGTGAGTGACAGCATCCAAATAGGCATGTCAGACAGTCCGTATGTATACTGGCAGGAAAAAGAGGCAATTTGGATGCCCTTGCACAAACTGGTTTTATTTTACCTAAGTTGCTCCCCCTCCAGTGTGTACTCTGAAAGAGTGTTTAGTGCAACCGGTAACCTTGTCAGCAGTCGGCGTAGGAGGTTACTTCCACAAAATGTGGAGAAGATGATGTTCATCAAAATAAATTATAAATTCCTCTAGGAAGACCTTGACCAGCAATTGTCTCCAGAAAGTGCACAGGGACCTGTGATGGTGGATTCCAGTGGGGAAGAATTAATACTTTGTGAGGAGGGGGATGTACACAGTGAAAGGGGTGAGGAATCAGAGGGTGAGGATGAGGTCAACATCTTGCCTCTGTGGAGCCAGTTTGAGCAAGGAGAGATTGTTTGCTTCTTTTTTGGTCTGGGCCCAAAGAAACCAGTCATTTCAGCCACAGTCGTTGAAATGATTGGTTTGATAAAGTGTGCATGTCCTGTTTATACAACATAAGGGTGGGTGGGAGGGACCATGGACAATTCCATCTTGCACCTCTTTTTCTTCTTTGCATCATGTACTGCTTGGGGCTAATTTTTTTAAGGTGCCCTCCTGTCTGACACTTCCGTATATGTCCTGTGGTACTGCCATATAATTCCAGTAATACTGCCGTATATATGTCCAGTGGTGCTGCCATATAATTCCAGTGATATTGCCGTATAATTCCCATGATATTGCTGTATAATTACAGTGGGGATTGTTTGTGTCGCTTGACTTAGTCATACAGCTACCTCAGTGCAACTTTTAGGCCTAAAAACAATATTGTGAGGTGTGTGGTGTTCAGAATAGACTGGAATTGAATGTTATTGAGGTTAATGATACCATAGGATCAATGTTACCCCAAATTCTGTGATTTTAGCTGTTTTTATTTAAAAAATCATCCAGATCCAAAGCTAAAACCAAAACACGAAAGGGTGGTTTTGACAAAACCAAGCCAAAACCAAAACACGAAAGTGGAATTAGAACCAAAACCAAAACACAAAACATGAAAAGTGCCAGCCGCACATCTCTATAAGTTAGTAGCATAAATAGCGGCTTTAGTATGCTGTGGACTGGAAGCGCTATATGTTCCATGGCTCATGGAATGCACGCCGATACCCAGAACCGGAAGTGACATAGCGTAGCGAGCCAGAGTGCTATTGGCTCAACGGCAGTAGCCAGGGTAACCAGAGACGCAAGGAAGGGTTCCTAAGCGCTTCAATAGACATATACTATGTCGATGGAAGTATAAAGTACAATGCCATATTGAATAATATAAAGTAATATATAATAAATAATAATAATGCCACTCCTATTGTCCATCTATGATGCCAATGTAAAGTCACAAACGGGGGGCACACAATGGGTGGGTAGGCATATAAGGGGCAAAGAGGTAATTAAATACTAACATTCAAAAAACATATACAATAAGACAAGCCATTGCACCAATATGTAAAACACTGTATATAAAAAAGCAATATATTTAATAAGGAAATTTTTCTTACAAAACTACTGTCTGCCCTCGCAGCCCTATCGCAAAAAAATATTGCAAGGGTTAGCATCATTAAGGCCTCATGGTGCAACATTATCTAACTCGTTGATCCACTGCACTTCATTCAAATTGCCTCAATAGTTTCTCACGGTCTCCTCCTCGCATAGGTTTTGGTATGTGGTCAATGAGCATACATTTTAAACTTGACACTGCATGTCCATTAATAGCAAAATGTTTTAAGTCAGGCTTATCCAAAGTTTTTGAGGCCAGTGCCACCCTTATAGATATCCTGTGGTTCGCCATGCGGTCTCTAAATTTGTGTTTGGTTATGCCTACATAATAATACCCGCACGGGCAAACAACAATGTACTGTAGATTACATGGTCCATTTTACAATGTAATCTGTGTCGTATCTTCATTTTGACCCCACTATGGGGATGTAGAAAACTTTCACCTGCCAACATTGATCTGCAGTTGGTGCAATTCGGGCACCTATAACACCCCGTCTTCATCTTGGGCAACCAGGATTCAATCGATGTACTCGGTTGAAGAGTAGGTCTCATCAGGAATTGACATAAGTTCTTCCCATGCCTAAATGCACACATCGGTGGTTTGTGACCTAGTGCTTTAAATACTGGGTCTGTTGCAATAATTGGCCAATTCCAATGTATTAACTGCTGTGAACATTTAGATGAAACATCATAAGTAGTGGAAAAAATCATGCGATTGGTATCCACTTTTGGCTTGGACTAAGTTTCGTGGGAGTGCCTATACTCTGCTTTTTTAAAGCATCTGTCAATTGTACAAGCTGAGTAGCCACGTTCCAAAAATTTGACTTTCATCTGCAAAATTTGTTCTTCGGTTGTAGCAGTCAAGGTATTATTCCAAAGCACCCGCATTAATTTGGAGATCAGTAGGCTGTCCTTCAGATGATTCGGGTGGTGACTAGATGCATGTAACAAGGTGTTACGGTCAGTCTCTTTCTTGTAGAGAGTGGAGGCCAAAGAACCATTGTGTCTAAAAGCCGTGACATTCAAAAAATGTACATTGTCATTATCTATATGAAAGGTAAAATGAATCAGGCTGCTGAGGGAATTTAAGAACCCCACCATCTCTTGGAACTCTGTGTCCATGCCAAGCCACACAACAAACACATCATTAATGTATCTACCAAAATAAAGCATTTTTGACCCAATATAAATTCACATTCGTATTTATGCATATATAAATTTGCATAAGAGGGTGCCAAATTTGAGCCCATAGCGGTCCCATTTCACCGGATATAGTAGTCAGTGCCATACAAAAAAATTATTTTTTTTGTTAACCTATTCCAGCCAAATCTAATAGAAATTCCATTGGTGGTCCCTCATGTGTGCCATTGCACAGTGCTTCTCTCATAGCCAAAAGGCCCAAATTGTGTTGTTTAACAGTGTATAGTGACTATATATCCATAGTGGCTAATAAAGCTGTTTTAGGAAAAGCTCCAATAGATCTTATTTTATCCAAAAAATCATGGGTGTCCCTGATATAGCTTGACATAGTTTTCACATGAGGTTGTAAGAATGTATCTATAAAAATAGCCAGTGGCTGTAACAGCGAACCCATTGCTGATATAATTGGTCACCCAGGTGGGTCGATCAATGATTTGTGTATTTTGGGCAACATATATATGATTGGATAAACTGGGTGTTCTATCTTCAAGAATCCCACCACCCATTCATCCAACCAACCAACCAACCAACCAACCAACCAACCAACCACCCACTTTGTGTAGCAAAAGTCAGTCATCACATCAACTTGTCTCTTGATGCTAAAAATAGGATTATTTGTGAGTTTCTCATAGGTCTCACAATCTGATAATTGTCTACGGATTTCACAGTCATATGCGTTACAGTCCTGCACCACCACCGCCCCTAATCAGGACATAATAATCTTACATAATATGAACTGGGGCACTGTAATGTGATATACTACAAACTGGATACACTGTATGGCATAATATGAATTGGAGGTACTGAACATCTGTTGCAGAGAGGTGTCTCTCTAGAAGTATTGGTAATGGGGCCCCTTTAAAATGTTGCTATTGGGCCCACAAAGTACTGGCTATGCCCCTGCCTGAAATTTTATTTTTTGGGCCCAGAGCTTCCTCAGCCCCAACCTCGTCATTTTAATAGGCCAGCATGAGTATGCAGGCTATGCCTGGGGGAGTGTTGGCAGATTGCTTACTATGGTTAGCAATGCAACCTCCAAAATGGCTCTTTGCCCAAGTAGCTCCTTATGCACTTTTACAGGCTCAACCAGTTGCATATCTATACTTTGGGCCAATCTTGTTCTAGTGCCCTGAGATACTCTGGTGGCATTAGAAATTGTATGCAGATGACAGCTCATGCTGTCCAATTGCTCTGTTTATTTTTTCATGAATGCCACCTGTATTTGTCTGAAACTGTCAAGTGACATAGCCAAGTCCTCTACAGATGCACATTGAGGTGTATGTGTACCTGGCACTGGGGGGGGGGGGTATATGTGTACTTTGCACTGGGGGGCAAATGTTTACCTGGCACTGGGGGTATATGTGTAGCTGGCACTGGGTGGGCATATTTCACACTTGGGGTAAGTGTGTAGCTGTCACTGGGGGGGCATATGTGTATCTGGCACTGTGGGGGAATATCTGGCACTAGGGGCATATGTGGCACTGGGAGCACAGGCCTAGCAACAAGCATTACCCCCTGGTTACAAGCACAACACCCAGCTCATGAAATCCCTGGCAACAAGCATTACCCCCTAACAACGAGCATGACACCCAGTGCATGAAACCCCTGGCAATTAATATTACCCCCGGAAACAAACTTGAAACCCACCACATGATACCTCTGGCAACAAGCATAACACCCAGTGCATGAAACCCCTCACAATGAGCATGACACCCTGACCATGAAAACCCCTGGCACTGTGCATAGAACCAAGAGCATGAAACCCCTGACAACGAGCAGGTAATTTAAAAGTAATTAGAAGCCTTACTGTAGGACTTAATGTGTAATGGGCATTGCAGTGTGTGGCATAATGTATCACGGACATTGCGGTGTGTGTCATAATGTGTCACAGGCATTATGGTGTGTGGTATACTATATCACGGGCATTGTGGCATGTGGTATAATGTCTCAGGGGCATTGCAGTGTGTGGCATAATGTTTAACAGGCATTGTGGTGTGTTGCATAGGGTATAACGGGCATTGCGGTATGTGTCACAGGCATTACGATGTGTGGTATAGTATATCACAGGCATTGTGGTATGTGGTATAATGTCTCAGGGGCATTGCAGTGTGTGGCATAATGTATAAGGGGTATTGCAGTGTGTGGCATAATGTATCATGGACATTTCAGTGTGTGTCATAATGTGTCACAGGCACTGTATGTGCTATAATGTATCAGGGGCATTGCAGTATGTAACATAATGTATAATGGGCATTGCGATGCATGTCATAATGTGTCACAGGCATTATGGTGTGTGGCATATTGTGTCATTGGCATTAGTGTGTGGCATAATGTCTAAGGGCCATTGCAGTATGTGGCATAATGTATAATGGGCATTACTGTAAGGAGGAAAAATGACAAATAATGTAGGGGGCATGAATCAGGATTATTTTTTTTGTGTGGTGGCCAACCTCTGGGCGTGCAGGTAATTAGAAGCCTTACTGTAGGACTTAATGTGTAATGGGCATTGCAGTGTGTGGCATAATGTATCACGGACATTGCGGTGTGTGTCATAATGTGTCACAGGCATTATGGTGTGTGGTATACTATATCACGGGCATTGTGGCATGTGGTATAATGTCTCAGGGGCATTGCAGTGTGTGGCATAATGTTTAACAGGCATTGTGGTGTGTTGCATAGGGTATAACGGGCATTGCGGTATGTGTCACAGGCATTACGATGTGTGGTGTAGTATATCACAGGCATTGTGGTATGTGGTATAATGTCTCAGGGGCATTGCAGTGTGTGGCATAATGTATAAGGGGCATTGCAGTGTGTGGCATAATGTATCATGGACATTTCAGTGTGTGTCATAATGTGTCACAGGCACTGTATGTGCTATAATGTATCAGGGGCATTGCAGTATGTAACATAATGTATAATGGGCATTGCGATGCATGTCATAATGTGTCACAGGCATTATGGTGTGTGGCATATTGTGTCATTGGCATTAGTGTGTGGCATAATGTCTAAGGGCCATTGCAGTATGTGGCATAATGTATAATGGGCATTACTGTAAGGAGGAAAAATGACAAATAATGTAGGGGGCATGAATCAGGATTAATTTTTTTGTGTGGTGGCCAACCTCTGGGCGTGCAGGTTGCAAAACTGGGGTATAAGGTAGTCTTTTCCTGCAATGCCATGCCCCTTTATGCAAAGCCACGCCCATTTCAGCAAGATCATGCCCCTTTTTTGAAGGGGCGCGCGCAGATTCATCGCTTTACTAGGGCCAATTACGGGTGGGGAGGGGGGGGGGGCACCAGAGAATGTTTTGGCTTGGGGGAGAAAAATTTCTAGTTATGCCCTTGGTGTGATGCATAAATTCGAAGACTTTTGGGTGCAACTGGGTGATCTTTTTTCAAACTGTAAAAGTCACATCCTAAAACTTTGATACCGGTTGGATAGAAACTTGCATGCTTCCTGGTGCAAATTCTCGTGAGAATTTGCATGTGTGTTACGTTTGTGACTGTAAACTCACACTCTATTACATTTGTGAGTTGTGGAGTAAACTCGCACCTTCAAAAAGTGCGAGAAGGTGTGAGTTTTACTTGTGCACACACAACTTGAACCCAATTACATTTAGCTCCAGTTTTGGCAGGATAGCAGGTAAACTTAGCTTTGAGTAATGCAGACAAAGTGTGGTTGGAAGTGCTGATGAAAATAAACAGAGTCCAGGGGGGAAATTAACTAAGATTTTTTTGGGAGAGTTTACAAATTGCCCCTTACTGCCCCTAATCACTTTCACATTTACTAACAAGCGTTTTGGCTTGCGCAATGTCTTTCAATGGTGTATGTAGTCAAATTTTGGAATGTACAATTTGTGTCGATTTTGCTGTTTTGTTGACATGGGAATTCACACTTGAAAGTGCTATAAGTTGCACTTGAATGCCTTAGAAGTTACATGCAACCACAAACCAACTCATGCCACAATTTGCATCTCAATTCGCACCACAAGTCGCTGTAAAGCATCAAAATCCCCAAACACTTTCCAATTGGTCAGAAAATGCACATGCTACAGTGACATCATCATTTTGTTATAAAAAATGCCCACAAACCACCAGGAAAACGTACAATGGTGGCATTTGTTGTGCAGTGTGCTTGAGGTGGCTGCACAGTTGTTGGAAAGGAGTTATACATATTTTGAAATTGGGTTCTGGGACTGCAAGTTGTCTTGTGTTTTTCTGTTGTGTTGGTCCTTTTTAAAGTGTTTCTTGTTTTTGTCCTGTGTCATTTTAAGCTTTGTCTTGTCATTGTTTGTGGTGTCAAAGAGTTTTGTGTGTGTGAGAGAGTAGGTGGTGGAGGGTCTTATTATTATTATTATTTTATATTAGTATTAAGTGTATACTATTGTGATGGAAGAGGATTTTGGGAGCAGGGGGGCTGAGTCTGATGTGGAGGATGTGTCTGTTCAGCAGTCTGTGGCTGACACAGAGTGTTAGGTAGACTGTAGATAATCAGGTGTCTGTGGCCTTACATATGAGTAGAATCTGGCCCTAGTCAAGGGAGTCATGCGCCATTATGACTACCTTTATGGCTGCTACTAATTCAGGACCAGTAGCCAGAGGAAGTATTCTCTATGGCACCAAATTATGGAGGAGGTCAACTGCTTCAGCACACTCTGGAGTTGTCCAAAAAATGCTATAAAAACACACGTCATGTGATGTAAGGTGTAAGATGTAAGATGTAAGGTGACCACAGAGTCCAGGCTGAGTAGGCTGAGTGGCACTGGATACCTCTTCTGGCAGGAGTGGCTGGAGTGTAAAGAGCCACTGGGGGTCATAATGCCCCCAGAAGTGGTTCAGGTGCTCCATGTGCAGCACACAGATGCTCCACAAACAGCGTGTGTAATATGGTAATGCTAACCTTTGTCATGTTAGTTTAATGTGCTCAGTGTGTTTGCAAATTTTGCTTATTATTATTCTGTATTTATCCCAAATTCTGCACAGTGCTTTACAAATAGTAACGTGTTTTGTGTTGGCCTGGGAATGTAATTTAGTCACAATAACAAAAATATATGCCTTCACAGACATTTTTTGTAGCCCATCTTGTATTTGGTTAGTTTTGAAAAGAAATGATGACCATTATTATTATTATGAAAGAAAAAGGCAGATTTATTTTTTGTGTCTTCAGTAAATGCATTAAAACTCAGTTGCCATCTGCAAAATGTTTTACATTAGTCCTATACAAACTAACGTTTTTTGTGTGTTCTTGTTATGGTTAGGCCAATGTAGAGATGTAGCCAAGCTCATTGTGGCTACATCTTACTGCGATTGCACCTTATTAGGCACGACCATATGTACATCTGGGATGCACATGCCACAGTGGCAAATGCCACAGCCCATGCTCATTTAGCGCAGATGTAGCCACAATGAGCAAGGCTATATCTGTACATTGGATGCCATTCATTATTTTTGCAAAATGTCCATGCAAGTGTGTTGTTTTTTTAAAACTCCCACTTTGAATATATCATCACAAGGAAAACTGATAAAGCGAAGAGAAAAGTGTAGCGCCCACCCCAAAGCCAGGATCAACATCAGCCAGGTAAGTACATTTGCAGTATTGTGTTGAAGTAAGTCACAAAAAAACAGCATTATCTATGAATTTAAACAAGCTACTTTTCTTTGAGGGTCCATCTGGCAGATGTCCACCACCACTGTCTTCTTCAGTGAGGAGTGAGGATCATCACCAAGTGGAAGGGCTATCTGATCGCACAGCTTGTGATCAGGTCTGAATCAGGCCCCAAATTATATGCTTGAACTAAAGCAGTTATTATTATCTTGTTTTGTTAAAAATATTTTTTCTACATTTTTATGCTGACCAAACAACTTTGTTAAAATTATGTTGATTACAAAGCATTGCTGTTTATATTATGCTGATTATTACGCATTTAAGGCTACTTTGGACTGAGTTTTGTAAATGTATTTTTGTTTTATTTTGTAGTTGTCATGTATATTTATTAGAGATGAGCGGGTTCGGTTTCTCTGAATCCGAACCCGCACGAACTTCATGTTTTTTTTCACGGGTCCGAGCGACTCGGATCTTCCCGCCTTGCTCGGTTAACCCGAGCGCGCCCGAACGTCATCATGACGCTGTCGGATTCTCGCGAGGCTCGGATTCTATCGCGAGACTCGGATTCTATATAAGGAGCCGCGCGTCGCCGCCATTTTCACACGTGCATTGAGATTGATAGGGAGAGGACGTGGCTGGCGTCCTCTCCGTTTAGAATAGATTAGAGAGACACTTGATTTACTAATTTTGGGGAGCATTAGGAGTACTCAGTACAGTGCAGAGTTTTGCTGATAGTGACCACCAGTTTTATTTATAATCCGTTCTCTGCCTGAAAAAAGCGATACACAGCACACAGTGACTCAGTCACATACCATATCTGTGTGCACTGCTCAGGCTCAGGCCAGTGTGCTGCATCATCTATTATCTATATATAATATTATATATATCTGATTATCTGTCTGACTGCTCAGCTCACACAGCTTATAATTGTGGGGGAGACTGGGGAGCACTACTGCAGTGCCAGTTATAGGTTATAGCAGGAGCCAGGAGTACATAATATATTATATAGTGAGTGACCACCAGACACACAGTGCAGTTTATTTAATATATCCGTTCTCTGCCTGAAAAAAGCGATACACACAGTGACTCAGTCAGTCACATACCATATCTGTGTGCACTGCTCAGGCTCAGGCCAGTGTGCTGCATCATCTATATATATTATATATCTGTCTGACTGCTCAGCTCACACAGCTTATAATTGTGGGGGAGACTGGGGAGCACTACTGCAGTGCCAGTTATAGGTTATAGCAGGAGCCAGGAGTACATAATATTATATTAAAACAGTGCACACTTTTGCTGCAGGAGTGCCACTGCCAGTGTGACTAGTGACCAGTGACCTGACCACCAGTATATATAATATTAGTAGTATACTATCTCTTTATCAACCAGTCTATATTAGCAGCAGACACAGTACAGTGCGGTAGTTCACGGCTGTGGCTACCTCTGTGTCGGCACTCGGCAGCCCGTCCATAATTGTATATACCACCTAACCGTGTTTTTTTTTTCTTTCTTTATACATACATACTAGTTACGAGTATACTATCTCTTTATCAACCAGTCTATATTAGCAGCAGACACAGTACAGTGCGGTAGTTCACGGCTGTGGCTACCTCTGTGTCGGCACTCGGCAGCCCGTCCATAATTGTATATACCACCTAACCGTGGTTTTTTTTTCTTTCTTTATACATACATACTAGTTACGAGTATACTATCTCTTTATCAACCAGTCTATATATTAGCAGCAGACACAGTACAGTGCGGTAGTTCACGGCTGTGGCTACCTCTGTGTCGGCACTCGGCAGCCCGTCCATAATTGTATATACCACCTAACCGTGGTTTTTTTTTCTTTCTTTATACATACATACTAGTTACGAGTATACTATCTCTTTATCAACCAGTCTATATATTAGCAGCAGACACAGTACAGTGCGGTAGTTCACGGCTGTGGCTACCTCTGTGTCGGCACTCGGCAGCCCGTCCATAATTGTATATACCACCTTACCGTGGTTTTTTTTTCTTTCTTTATACATACATACTAGTTACGAGTATACTATCTCTTTATCAACCAGTCTATATATTAGCAGCAGACACAGTACAGTGCGGTAGTTCACGGCTGTGGCTACCTCTGTGTCGGCACTCGGCAGCCCGTCCATAATTGTATATACCACCTAACCGTGGTTTTTTTTTCTTTCTTTATACATACATACTAGTTACGAGTATACTATCTCTTTATCAACCAGTCTATATATTAGCAGCAGACACAGTACAGTGCGGTAGTTCACGGCTGTGGCTACCTCTGTGTCGGCACTCGGCAGCCCGTCCATAATTGTATATACCACCTAACCGTGGTTTTTTTTTCTTTCTTTATACATACATACTAGTTACGAGTATACTATCTCTTTATCAACCAGTCTATATATTAGCAGCAGACACAGTACAGTGCGGTAGTTCACGGCTGTGGCTACCTCTGTGTCGGCACTCGGCAGCCCGTCCATAATTGTATATACCACCTAACCGTGGTTTTTTTTTCTTTCTTTATACATACATACTAGTTACGAGTATACTATCTCTTTATCAACCAGTCTATATATTAGCAGCAGACACAGTACAGTGCGGTAGTTCACGGCTGTGGCTACCTCTGTGTCGGCACTCGGCAGCCCGTCCATAATTGTATATACCACTTAACCGTGGTTTTTTTTTCTTTCTTTATACATACATACTAGTTACGAGTATACTATCTCTTTATCAACCAGTCTATATATTAGCAGCAGACACAGTACAGTGCGGTAGTTCACGGCTGTGGCTACCTCTGTGTCGGCACTCGGCAGCCCGTCCATAATTGTATATACCACCTAACCGTGGTTTTTTTTTCTTTCTTTATACATACATACTAGTTACGAGTATACTATCTCTTTATCAACCAGTCTATATATTAGCAGCAGACACAGTACAGTGCGGTAGTTCACGGCTGTGGCTACCTCTGTGTCGGCACTCGGCAGCCCGTCCATAATTGTATATACCACCTAACCGTGTTTTTTTTTTCTTTCTTTATACATACATACTAGTTACGAGTATACTATCTCTTTATCAACCAGTCTATATATTAGCAGCAGACACAGTACAGTGCGGTAGTTCACGGCTGTGGCTACCTCTGTGTCGGCACTCGGCAGCCCGTCCATAATTGTATATACCACCTAACCGTGGTTTTTTTTTCTTTCTTTATACATACATACTAGTTACGAGTATACTATCTCTTTATCAACCAGTCTATATTAGCAGCAGACACAGTACAGTGCGGTAGTTCACGGCTGTGGCTACCTCTGTGTCGGCACTCGGCAGCCCGTCCATAATTGTATATACCACCTAACCGTGGTTTTTTTTTCTTTCTTTATACATACATACTAGTTACGAGTATACTATCTCTTTATCAACCAGTCTATATATTAGCAGCAGACACAGTACAGTGCGGTAGTTCACGGCTGTGGCTACCTCTGTGTCGGCACTCGGCAGCCCGTCCATAATTGTATATACCACCTAACCGTGGTTTTTTTTTCTTTCTTTATACATACATACTAGTTACGAGTATACTATCTCTTTATCAACCAGTCTATATATTAGCAGCAGACACAGTACAGTGCGGTAGTTCACGGCTGTGGCTACCTCTGTGTCGGCACTCGGCAGCCCGTCCATAATTGTATATACCACCTAACCGTGGTTTTTTTTTCTTTCTTTATACATACATACTAGTTACGAGTATACTATCTCTTTATCAACCAGTCTATATATTAGCAGCAGACACAGTACAGTGCGGTAGTTCACGGCTGTGGCTACCTCTGTGTCGGCACTCGGCAGCCCGTCCATAATTGTATATACCACCTAACCGTGGTTTTTTTTTCTTTCTTTATACATACATACTAGTTACGAGTATACTATCTCTTTATCAACCAGTCTATATTAGCAGCAGACACAGTACAGTGCGGTAGTTCACGGCTGTGGCTACCTCTGTGTCGGCACTCGGCAGCCCGTCCATAATTGTATATACCACCTAACCGTGGTTTTTTTTTCTTTCTTTATACATACATACTAGTTACGAGTATACTATCTCTTTATCAACCAGTCTATATATTAGCAGCAGACACAGTACAGTGCGGTAGTTCACGGCTGTGGCTACCTCTGTGTCGGCACTCGGCAGCCCGTCCATAATTGTATACTAGTATCCAATCCATCCATCTCCATTGTTTACCTGAGGTGCCTTTTAGTTGTGCCTATTAAAATATGGAGAACAAAAATGTTGAGGTTCCAAAATTAGGGAAAGATCAAGATCCACTTCCACCTCGTGCTGAAGCTGCTGCCACTAGTCATGGCCGAGACAATGAAATGCCAGCAACGTCGTCTGCCAAGGCCGATGCCCAATGGCATAGTACAGAGCATGTCAAAACCAAAACACCAAATATCAGTAAAAAAAGGACTCCAAAACCTAAAATAAAATTGTCGGAGGAGAAGCGTAAACTTGCCAATATGCCATTTACCACACGGAGTGGCAAGGAACGGCTGAGGCCCTGGCCTATGTTCATGGCTAGTGGTTCAGCTTCACATGAGGATGGAAGCACTCAGCCTCTCGCTAGAAAACTGAAAAGACTCAAGCTGGCAAAAGCACCGCAAAGAACTGTGCGTTCTTTGAAATCCCAAATCCACAAGGAGAGTCCAATTGTGTCGGTTGCGATGCCTGACCTTCCCAACACTGGACGTGAAGAGCATGCGCCTTCCACCATTTGCACGCCCCCTGCAAGTGCTGGAAGGAGCACCCGCAGTCCAGTTCCTGATAGTCAGATTGAAGATGTCAGTGTTGAAGTACACCAGGATGAGGAGGATATGGGTGTTGCTGGCGCTGGGGAGGAAATTGACCAGGAGGATTCTGATGGTGAGGTGGTTTGTTTAAGTCAGGCACCCGGGAGACACCTGTTGTCCGTGGGAGGAATATGGCCGTTGACATGCCAGGTGAAAATACCAAAAAAATCAGCTCTTCGGTGTGGAGGTATTTCACCAGAAATGCGGACAACAGGTGTCAAGCCGTGTGTTCCCTTTGTCAAGCTGTAATAAGTAGGGGTAAGGACGTTAACCACCTCGGAACATCCTCCCTTATACGTCACCTGCAGCGCATTCATAATAAGTCAGTGACAAGTTCAAAAACTTTGGGTGACAGCGGAAGCAGTCCACTGACCAGTAAATCCCTTCCTCTTGTAACCAAGCTCACGCAAACCACCCCACCAACTCCCTCAGTGTCAATTTCCTCCTTCCCCAGGAATGCCAATAGTCCTGCAGGCCATGTCACTGGCAAGTCTGACGAGTCCTCTCCTGCCTGGGATTCCTCCGATGCATCCTTGCGTGTAACGCCTACTGCTGCTGGCGCTGCTGTTGTTGCCGCTGGGAGTCGATGGTCATCCCAGAGGGGAAGTCGTAAGCCCACTTGTACTACTTCCAGTAAGCAATTGACTGTTCAACAGTCCTTTGCGAGGAAGATGAAATATCACAGCAGTCATCCTACTGCAAAGCGGATAACTGAGTCCTTGACAACTATGTTGGTGTTAGACGTGCGTCCGGTATCCGCCGTTAGTTCACAGGGAACTAGACAATTTATTGAGGCAGTGTGCCCCCGTTACCAAATACCATCTAGGTTCCACTTCTCTAGGCAGGCGATACCGAGAATGTACACGGACGTCAGAAAAAGACTCACCAGTCTCCTAAAAAATGCAGTTGTACCCAATGTCCACTTAACCACGGACATGTGGACAAGTGGAGCAGGGCAGGGTCAGGACTATATGACTGTGACAGCCCACTGGGTAGATGTATGGGCTCCCGCCGCAAGAACAGCAGCGGCGGCACCAGTAGCAGCATCTCGCAAACGCCAACTCTTTCCTAGGCAGGCTACGCTTTGTATCACCGCTTTCCAGAATACGCACACAGCTGAAAACCTCTTACGGCAACTGAGGAAGATCATCGCGGAATGGCTTACCCCAATTGGACTCTCCTGTGGATTTGTGGCATCGGACAACGCCAGCAATATTGTGTGTGCATTAAATATGGGCAAATTCCAGCACGTCCCATGTTTTGCACATACCTTGAATTTGGTGGTGCAGAATTTTTTAAAAAACGACAGGGGCGTGCAAGAGATGCTGTCGGTGGCCAGAAAAATTGCGGGACACTTTCGGCGTACAGGCACCACGTACAGAAGACTGGAGCACCACCAAAAACTACTGAACCTGCCCTGCCATCATCTGAAGCAAGAAGTGGTAACGAGGTGGAATTCAACCCTCTATATGCTTCAGAGGTTGGAGGAGCAGCAAAAGGCCATTCAAGCCTATACAATTGAGCACGATATAGTAGGTGGAATGCACCTGTCTCAAGTGCAGTGGAGAATGATTTCAACGTTGTGCAAGGTTCTGATGCCCTTTGAACTTGCCACACGTGAAGTCAGTTCAGACACTGCCAGCCTGAGTCAGGTCATTCCCCTCATCAGGCTTTTGCAGAAGAAGCTGGAGGCATTGAAGAAGGAGCTAAAAGGGAGCGATTCCGCTAGGCATGTGGGACTTGTGGATGCAGCCCTTAATTCGCTTAACAAGGATTCACGGGTGGTCAATCTGTTGAAATCAGAGCACTACATTTTGGCCACCGTGCTCGATCCTAGATTTAAAGCCTACCTTGGATCTCTCTTTCCGGCAGACACAGGTCTGCTGGGGTTGAAAGACCTGCTGGTGACAAAATTGTCAAGTCAAGCGGAACGCGACCTGTCAACATCTCCTCCTTCACATTCTCCCGCAACTGGGGGTGCGAGGAAAAGGCTCAGAATTCCGAGCCCACCCGCTGGCGGTGATGCAGGGCAGTCTGGAGCGACTGCTGATGCTGACATCTGGTCCGGACTGAAGGACCTGACAACGATTACGGACATGTCGTCTACTGTCACTGCATATGATTCTCTCAACATTGATAGAATGGTGGAGGATTATATGAGTGACCGCATCCAAGTAGGCACGTCACACAGTCCGTACTTATACTGGCAGGAAAAAGAGGCAATTTGGAGGCCCTTGCACAAACTGGCTTTATTCTACCTAAGTTGCCCTCCCACAAGTGTGTACTCCGAAAGAGTGTTTAGTGCCGCCGCTCACCTTGTCAGCAATCGGCGTACGAGGTTACATCCAGAAAATGTGGAGAAGATGATGTTCATTAAAATGAATTATAATCAATTCCTCCGCGGAGACATTGACCAGCAGCAATTGCCTCCACAAAGTACACAGGGAGCTGAGATGGTGGATTCCAGTGGGGACGAATTGATAATCTGTGAGGAGGGGGATGTACACGGTGATATATCGGAGGGTGAAGATGAGGTGGACATCTTGCCTCTGTAGAGCCAGTTTGTGCAAGGAGAGATTAATTGCTTCTTTTTTGGGGGGGGTCCAAACCAACCCGTCATATCAGTCACAGTCGTGTGGCAGACCCTGTCACTGAAATGATGGGTTGGTTAAAGTGTGCATGTCCTGTTTTGTTTATACAACATAAGGGTGGGTGGGAGGGCCCAAGGACAATTCCATCTTGCACCTCTTTTTTCTTTTCTTTTTCTTTGCATCATGTGCTGATTGGGGAGGGTTTTTTGGAAGGGACATCCTGCGTGACACTGCAGTGCCACTCCTAGATGGGCCCAGTGTTTGTGTCGGCCACTAGGGTCGCTAATCTTACTCACACAGTCAGCTACCTCATTGCGCCTCTTTTTTTCTTTGCGTCATGTGCTGTTTGGGGAGGGTTTTTTGGAAGGGACATCCTGCGTGACACTGCAGTGCCACTCCTAGATGGGCCCGGTGTTTGTGTCGGCCACTAGGGTCGCTAATCTTACTCACACAGCTACCTCATTGCGCCTCTTTTTTTCTTTGCGTCATGTGCTGTTTGGGGAGGGTTTTTTGGAAGGGACATCCTGCGTGACACTGCAGTGCCACTCCTAGATGGGCCCGGTGTTTGTGTCGGCCACTAGGGTCGCTAATCTTACTCACACAGCTACCTCATTGCGCCTCTTTTTTTCTTTGCGTCATGTGCTGTTTGGGGAGGGTTTTTTGGAAGGGACATCCTGCGTGACACTGCAGTGCCACTCCTAGATGGGCCCGGTGTTTGTGTCGGCCACTAGGGTCGCTAATCTTACTCACACAGCTACCTCATTGCGCCTCTTTTTTTCTTTGCGTCGTGCTGTTTGGGGAGGGTTTTTTGGAAGGGACATCCTGCGTGACACTGCAGTGCCACTCCTAGATGGGCCCGGTGTTTGTGTCGGCCACTAGGGTCGCTTATCTTACTCACACAGCGACCTCGGTGCAAATTTTAGGACTAAAAATAATATTGTGAGGTGTGAGGTATTCAGAATAGACTGAAAATGAGTGTAAATTATGGTTTTTGAGGTTAATAATACTTTGGGATCAAAATGACCCCCAAATTCTATGATTTAAGCTGTTTTTTAGTGTTTTTTGAAAAAAACACCCGAATCCAAAACACACCCGAATCCGACAAAAAAAATTCGGTGAGGTTTTGCCAAAACGCGTTCGAACCCAAAACACGGCCGCGGAACCGAACCCAAAACCAAAACACAAAACCCGAAAAATTTCAGGCGCTCATCTCTAATATTTATATGCTGCAAAAAAAATTCTTGGTTCAATTTGTCAGCTGAACAAATACCCGTATGTTTCATTGCTATTTCTATGGTTAGAAACAACCAAAGTTGTTATTATTTGTGTTTGAGTCTTAATTCTGTCTAAATTTACAAACATAAATACCACATTAATGTGAATTCACTAACATTATATGGTGGTGATAAACAAATAAATCCTGTTGTAAACTAGTTTTTTTTTTTTTGGTTCCTTGCAATGATTTTTTAATTTAAAGCCTGTTCTTATGCAATTAGTTATTTGGAAACATAACGCAATTTAAAAGAAGTGTAAACTGATTTTTTCTACATTTTATGGGTTACAAATAACACACAGACATATCAGTGAAAGTATATGGGCCAAATACAGTCACACAATTTATCGCTGAGTGACATGGGTACTGTCAAGCAATCTTTCAGAACTAGCTGCAGCACACCATTCAGGAGGGACTACATGCTTTGCACCTGAAGTACAATCTTTCCTAGGATATGCATTTCACCACAGGTGAGGAAAAACATTAATTAGTGAAGGCAATACATATGTAAATTAATACTTTCTTGGTACATAGGGGGTCATTCTGAGTTGATTGCTCGCTATCAGTTTTTAGCAGCCATGCAAACGCTTTGCCGCCTCCCACTGGGAGTGTATCTTAGCTTAGCAGAAGTGCGAACGAAAGGATCGCACAGCGGCTACAAAATAATTTTGTGCAGTTTCAGAGTATCTCCAGACCTACTCAGCGCTTGCGATCACTTCAGACCATTCAGTTCCTGATTTGACGTCACAAACACCCCCGGAGTTCACCCAGCCACGCCTGCGTTTTTCCTGGCACGCCTGCGTTTTTTCGAACATTCCCTGAAAACGGTCAGTTGACACCCAGAAATGACCACTTCATGTCAATCACTCTGCAGCAGCCAGTGCGACTGAAATGCATCGCTAGACCTTGTGTGAAACTACATCGGCCTTAGTGAAAGTACGTCGCGCGTGTGCATTGCGCCGCATACGCATGCGCAGAAGTGCCATTTTTTTGCATCATCACTGCGCAGCGAACATTTTCAGCTAGCGATCAACTCGGAATGATCCCCATTGTGCAGTAATTTGTTCTATTAAGGAAACACATTTTAAAGATAACAATGTTGTCTAATGTACCAGTTCTGGTTGATAGGTCAACAGTCAATAGGATGACACTTAATATGTTGTCACCATATTGCTGACATGCATATGGTTGACATAGTCATAGGTCGACAGGTTATAATGGTTGACATGACAATGGTCAACATAACATATGGTTGACATGAGTTTTTTTGCTATTTTTTTGCATTTTTTCAGCTTCTTTACCATACACGTGGACTCTAATTGGGAATGGTAACCTGTGCCAAGCAGGTTAGTCAGACCTGATCCTTGTTTTGTGAATTCGGAAGCCGGCCGATTATCGATCAATTGCGCATGTGTACGGATTGTAGTACACATTCGTGAGGCCAAACAGCAAAAAAATCCAGTGACTTTTTTGTAGAGATGAGCGCCTGAAATTTTTCGGGTTTTGTGTTTTGGTTTTGGGTTCGGTTCCGCGGCCGTGTTTTGGGTTCGAACGCGTTTTGGCAAAACCTCACCGAATTTTTTTTGTCGGATTCGGGTGTGTTTTGGATTCGGGTGTTTTTTTCAAAAAACACTAAAAAACAGCTTAAATCATAGAATTTGGGGGTCATTTTGATCCCAAAGTATTATTAACCTCAAAAACCATAATTTACACTCATTTTCAGTCTATTCTGAATACCTCACACCTCACAATATTATTTTTAGTCCTAAAATTTGCACCGAGGTCGCTGTGTGAGTAAGATAAGCGACCCTAGTGGCCGACACAAACACCGGGCCCATCTAGGAGTGGCACTGCAGTGTCACGCAGGATGTCCCTTCCAAAAAACCCTCCCCAAACAGCACATGACGCAAAGAAAAAAAGAGGCGCAATGAGGTAGCTGTGTGAGTAAGATTAGCGACCCTAGTGGCCGACACAAACACCGGGCCCATCTAGGAGTGGCACTGCAGTGTCACGCAGGATGGCCCTTCCAAAAAACCCTCCCCAAACAGCACATGACGCAAAGAAAAAAAGAGGCGCAATGAGGTAGCTGACTGTGTGAGTAAGATTAGCGACCCTAGTGGCCGACACAAACACCGGGCCCATCTAGGAGTGGCACTGCAGTGTCACGCAGGATGTCCCTTCCAAAAAAACCCTCCCCAATCAGCACATGATGCAAAGAAAAAGAAAAGAAAAAAGAGGTGCAAGATGGAATTGTCCTTGGGCCCTCCCACCCACCCTTATGTTGTATAAACAAAACAGGACATGCACACTTTAACCAACCCATCATTTCAGTGACAGGGTCTGCCACACGACTGTGACTGATATGACGGGTTGGTTTGGACCCCCCCAAAAAAGAAGTAATTAATCTCTCCTTGCACAAACTGGCTCTACAGAGGCAAGATGTCCACCTCATCTTCACCCTCCGATATATCACCGTGTACATCCCCCTCCTCACAGATTATCAATTCGTCCCCACTGGAATCCACCATCTCAGCTCCCTGTGTACTTTGTGGAGGCAATTGCTGCTGGTCAATGTCTCCGCGGAGGAATTGATTATAATTCATTTTAATGAACATCATCTTCTCCACATTTTCTGGATGTAACCTCGTACGCCGATTGCTGACAAGGTGAGCGGCGGCACTAAACACTCTTTCGGAGTACACACTTGTGGGAGGGCAACTTAGGTAGAATAAAGCCAGTTTGTGCAAGGGCCTCCAAATTGCCTCTTTTTCCTGCCAGTATAAGTACGGACTGTGTGACGTGCCTACTTGGATGCGGTCACTCATATAATCCTCCACCATTCTATCAATGTTGAGAGAATCATATGCAGTGACAGTAGACGACATGTCCGTAATCGTTGTCAGGTCCTTCAGTCCGGACCAGATGTCAGCATCAGCAGTCGCTCCAGACTGCCCGGCATCACCGCCAGCGGGTGGGCTCGGAATTCTGAGCCTTTTCCTCGCACCCCCAGTTGCGGGAGAATGTGAAGGAGGAGATGTTGACAGGTCGCGTTCCGCTTGACTTGACAATTTTGTCACCAGCAGGTCTTTCAACCCCAGCAGACCTGTGTCTGCCGGAAAGAGAGATCCAAGGTAGGCTTTAAATCTAGGATCGAGCACGGTGGCCAAAATGTAGTGCTCTGATTTCAACAGATTGACCACCCGTGAATCCTTGTTAAGCGAATTAAGGGCTGCATCCACAAGTCCCACATGCCTAGCGGAATCGCTCCCTTTTAGCTCCTTCTTCAATGCCTCCAGCTTCTTCTGCAAAAGCCTGATGAGGGGAATGACCTGACTCAGGCTGGCAGTGTCTGAACTGACTTCACGTGTGGCAAGTTCAAAGGGCATCAGAACCTTGCACAACGTTGAAATCATTCTCCACTGCACTTGAGACAGGTGCATCCCATCTCCTATATCGTGCTCAATTGTATAGGCTTGAATGGCCTTTTGCTGCTCCTCCAACCTCTGAAGCATATAGAGGGTTGAATTCCACCTCGTTACCACTTCTTGCTTCAGATGATGGCAGGGCAGGTTCAGTAGTTTTTGGTGGTGCTCCAGTCTTCTGTACGTGGTGCCTGTACGCCGAAAGTGTCCCGCAATTTTTCTGGCCACCGACAGCATCTCTTGCACGCCCCTGTCGTTTTTTAAAAAATTCTGCACCACCAAATTCAAGGTATGTGCAAAACATGGGACGTGCTGGAATTTGCCCATATTTAATGCACACACAATATTGCTGGCGTTGTCCGATGCCACAAATCCACAGGAGAGTCCAATTGGGGTAAGCCATTCCGCGATGATCTTCCTCAGTTGCCGTAAGAGGTTTTCAGCTGTGTACGTATTCTGGAAAGCGGTGATACAAAGCGTAGCCTGCCTAGGAAAGAGTTGGCGTTTGCGAGATGCTGCTACTGGTGCCGCCGCTGCTGTTCTTGCGGCGGGAGTCCATACATCTACCCAGTGGGCTGTCACAGTCATATAGTCCTGACCCTGCCCTGCTCCACTTGTCCACATGTCCGTGGTTAAGTGGACATTGGGTACAACTGCATTTTTTAGGAGACTGGTGAGTCTTTTTCTGACGTCCGTGTACATTCTCGGTATCGCCTGCCTAGAGAAGTGGAACCTAGATGGTATTTGGTAACGGGGGCACACTGCCTCAATAAATTGTCTAGTTCCCTGTGAACTAACGGCGGATACCGGACGCACGTCTAACACCAACATAGTTGTCAAGGACTCAGTTATCCGCTTTGCAGTAGGATGACTGCTGTGATATTTCATCTTCCTCGCAAAGGACTGTTGAACAGTCAATTGCTTACTGGAAGTAGTACAAGTGGGCTTACGACTTCCCCTCTGGGATGACCATCGACTCCCAGCGGCAACAACAGCAGCGCCAGCAGCAGTAGGCGTTACACGCAAGGATGCATCGGAGGAATCCCAGGCAGGAGAGGACTCGTCAGACTTGCCAGTGACATGGCCTGCAGGACTATTGGCATTCCTGGGGAAGGAGGAAATTGACACTGAGGGAGTTGGTGGGGTGGTTTGCGTGAGCTTGGTTACAAGAGGAAGGGATTTACTGGTCAGTGGACTGCTTCCGCTGTCACCCAAAGTTTTTGAACTTGTCACTGACTTATTATGAATGCGCTGCAGGTGACGTATAAGGGAGGATGTTCCGAGGTGGTTAACGTCCTTACCCCTACTTATTACAGCTTGACAAAGGGAACACACGGCTTGACACCTGTTGTCCGCATTTCTGGTGAAATACCTCCACACCGAAGAGCTGATTTTTTTGGTATTTTCACCTGGCATGTCAACGGCCATATTCCTCCCACGGACAACAGGTGTCTCCCCGGGTGCCTGACTTAAACAAACCACCTCACCATCAGAATCCTCCTGGTCAATTTCCTCCCCAGCGCCAGCAACACCCATATCCTCCTCATCCTGGTGTACTTCAACACTGACATCTTCAATCTGACTATCAGGAACTGGACTGCGGGTGCTCCTTCCAGCACTTGCAGGGGGCGTGCAAATGGTGGAAGGCACATGCTCTTCACGTCCAGTGTTGGGAAGGTCAGGCATCGCAACCGACACAATTGGACTCTCCTTGTGGATTTGGGATTTCAAAGAACGCACAGTTCTTTGCGGTGCTTTTGCCAGCTTGAGTCTTTTCAGTTTTCTAGCGAGAGGCTGAGTGCTTCCATCCTCATGTGAAGCTGAACCACTAGCCATGAACATAGGCAAGGGCCTCAGCCGTTCCTTGCCACTCCGTGTGGTAAATGGCATATTGGCAAGTTTACGCTTCTCCTCCGACAATTTTATTTTAGGTTTTGGAGTCCTTTTTTTACTGATATTTGGTGTTTTGGTTTTGACATGCTCTGTACTATGCCATTGGGCATCGGCCTTGGCAGACGACGTTGCTGGCATTTCATCGTCTCGGCCATGACTAGTGGCAGCAGCTTCAGCACGAGGTGGAAGTGGATCTTGATCTTTCCCTAATTTTGGAACCTCAACATTTTTGTTCTCCATATTTTAATAGGCACAACTAAAAGGCACCTCAGGTAAACAATGGAGATGGATGGATTGGATACTAGTATACAATTATGGACGGGCTGCCGAGTGCCGACACAGAGGTAGCCACAGCCGTGAACTACCGCACTGTACTGTGTCTGCTGCTAATATATAGACTGGTTGATAAAGAGATAGTATACTCGTAACTAGTATGTATGTATAAAGAAAGAAAAAAAAACCACGGTTAGGTGGTATATACAATTATGGACGGGCTGCCGAGTGCCGACACAGAGGTAGCCACAGCCGTGAACTACCGCACTGTACTGTGTCTGCTGCTAATATATAGACTGGTTGATAAAGAGATAGTATACTCGTAACTAGTATGTATGTATAAAGAAAGAAAAAAAAACCACGGTTAGGTGGTATATACAATTATGGACGGGCTGCCGAGTGCCGACACAGAGGTAGCCACAGCCGTGAACTACCGCACTGTACTGTGTCTGCTGCTAATATATAGACTGGTTGATAAAGAGATAGTATACTCGTAACTAGTATGTATGTATAAAGAAAGAAAAAAAAACCACGGTTAGGTGGTATATACAATTATGGACGGGCTGCCGAGTGCCGACACAGAGGTAGCCACAGCCGTGAACTACCGCACTGTACTGTGTCTGCTGCTAATATATAGACTGGTTGATAAAGAGATAGTATACTCGTAACTAGTATGTATGTATAAAGAAAGAAAAAAAAACCACGGTTAGGTGGTATATACAATTATGGACGGGCTGCCGAGTGCCGACACAGAGGTAGCCACAGCCGTGAACTACCGCACTGTACTGTGTCTGCTGCTAATATATAGACTGGTTGATAAAGAGATAGTATACTCGTAACTAGTATGTATGTATAAAGAAAGAAAAAAAAACCACGGTTAGGTGGTATATACAATTATGGACGGGCTGCCGAGTGCCGACACAGAGGTAGCCACAGCCGTGAACTACCGCACTGTACTGTGTCTGCTGCTAATATATAGACTGGTTGATAAAGAGATAGTATACTCGTAACTAGTATGTATGTATAAAGAAAGAAAAAAAAACCACGGTTAGGTGGTATATACAATTATGGACGGGCTGCCGAGTGCCGACACAGAGGTAGCCACAGCCGTGAACTACCGCACTGTACTGTGTCTGCTGCTAATATATAGACTGGTTGATAAAGAGATAGTATACTCGTAACTAGTATGTATGTATAAAGAAAGAAAAAAAAACCACGGTTAGGTGGTATATACAATTATGGACGGGCTGCCGAGTGCCGACACAGAGGTAGCCACAGCCGTGAACTACCGCACTGTACTGTGTCTGCTGCTAATATATAGACTGGTTGATAAAGAGATAGTATACTCGTAACTAGTATGTATGTATAAAGAAAGAAAAAAAAACCACGGTTAGGTGGTATATACAATTATGGACGGGCTGCCGAGTGCCGACACAGAGGTAGCCACAGCCGTGAACTACCGCACTGTACTGTGTCTGCTGCTAATATATAGACTGGTTGATAAAGAGATAGTATACTCGTAACTAGTATGTATGTATAAAGAAAGAAAAAAAAACCACGGTTAGGTGGTATATACAATTATGGACGGGCTGCCGAGTGCTGACACAGAGGTAGCCACAGCTGTGAACTACCGCACTGTACTGTGTCTGCTGCTAATATATAGACTGGTTGATAAAGAGATAGTATACTCGTAACTAGTATGTATGTATAAAGAAAGAAAAAAAAACCACGGTTAGGTGGTATATACAATTATGGACGAGCTGCCGAGTGCCGACACAGAGGTAGCCACAGCCGTGAACTACCGCACTGTACTGTGTCTGCTGCTAATATATAGACTGGTTGATAAAGAGATAGTATACTCGTAACTAGTATGTATGTATAAAGAAAGAAAAAAAAACCACGGTTAGGTGGTATATACAATTATGGACGGGCTGCCGAGTGCCGACACAGAGGTAGCCACAGCCGTGAACTACCGCACTGTACTGTGTCTGCTGCTAATATAGACTGGTTGATAAAGAGATAGTATACTACTAATATTATATACTGGTGGTCAGGTCACTGGTCACTAGTCACACTGGCAGTGGCACTCCTGCAGCAAAAGTGTGCACTGTTTAATTTTAATATAATATTATGTACTCCTGGCTCCTGCTATAACCTATAACTGGCACTGCAGTAGTGCTCCCCAGTCTCCCCCACAATTATAAGCTGTGTGAGCTGAGCAGTCAGACAGATATATAATATATATAGATGATGCAGCACACTGGCCTGAGCCTGAGCAGTGCACACAGATATGGTATGTGACTGACTGAGTCACTGTGTGTATCGCTTTTTTCAGGCAGAGAACGGATATATTAAATAAACTGCACTGTGTGTCTGGTGGTCACTCACTATATAATATATTATGTACTCCTGGCTCCTGCTATAACCTATAACTGGCACTGCAGTAGTGCTCCCCAGTCTCTCCCACAATTATAAGCTGTGTGAGCTGAGCAGTCAGACAGATATATAATATTATATATAGATAATAGATGATGCAGCACACTGGCCTGAGCCTGAGCAGTGCACACAGATATGGTATGTGACTGAGTCACTGTGTGCTGTGTATCGCTTTTTTCAGGCAGAGAACGGATTATAAATAAAAGTGGTGGTCACTGGTCACTATCAGCAAAACTCTGCACTGTACTCTACTGAGTACTCCTAATGCTCCCCAAAATTAGTAAATCAAGTGTCTAAACGGAGAGGACACCAGCCACGTCCTCTCCCTATCAATCTCAATGCACGTGTGAAAATAGCGGCGACGCGCGGCTCCTTATATAGAATCCGAGTCTCGCGATAGAATCCGAGCCTCGCAAGAATCCGACAGCGTCATGATGACGTTCGGGCGCGCTCGGGTTAACCGAGCAAGGCGGGAAGATCCGAGTCGCTCGGACCCGTGAAAAAAAACATGAAGTTCTGGCGGGTTCGGATTCAGAGAAACCGAACCCGCTCATCTCTACTTTTTTGATCGCTTGCCATATGCAAGTTGATTGACAGGAAGCCAGCATTGGGGGGTGGTTACTGCCCATTTTTTGGGAGTATCAGGAAAATTGCTAGCATGGCCAAGCGTTTTCAGGGAGGGTGTGTGACGTCAGCTCCAGCCCCGATCAGCCTGATTCTATCGCACTGTATGAGTACGTCCTGGGCTATGCACAGACTGGAAAATTCATTTAATGTTGAGTGAGTTGCAAATGGATTTGCAGCTGACCAGTGATCACTGAGAATTTCGCAAGGCAAACACAGACTTGCATGGGGAGGGTTTTTACCCTGTCTGGGTGGCTGCTATCTGATCGCAGACCTCTGCAAATTCGCAGAGGAGCAATCAGGTCTGAATACCCTCTTTAGTGCAATTGTAGTAGAGCAAGGCATCTTGCCTGAAGCATGAGAGTGAAGTGAGGCATGCGAGTGAAGCGAGCATGGTGACGGTACATGGTACACCAATTGGGGTTTCATGAGCTGAAACCTACAAATTGACACCAAGAAAGCAAAAAAATTGTGTCAACCATTTCATGCATTGACCATTTCCCTGTCGACCTTTTGCTTGTGTTGACCTTTTTCCCATGTTGATCATTTGGGGTTGACCAGGACACTGTCGACCTTTTCATTGTCAACCTAAAGTTATTATACCACACCAATAATATACTTATTGTGAAGTACTTGGATTTCACTGAAGCCCTAGCCTGCCTCCCACTATTTGTTAGCAAGATGAAATTAGCCAGCTGTCTGTGTGTTGCATAATCCAGTGGTCATTGATTAAACACATATTATGCAACATGGAGCCGCCAAACACAATGTTGCAGGTCTTATCAATTCTACACAACATAGTTCCTCTAGATCTATCAAGACAATGGAAACTAGTTTTTAATAGCCCAAATGTACTGTACGTTCTATCACAGATCAAGTGTACTTAATGTATGTGCATAATTATACTTGTGCTCTGCAGGACTATCAGGAAGTGACAATGGAGTTAGAAGCCAGGAGAAACAAGAAACATCCATACCCCGGGTTCCCTGTAAGGAAAAAAGATTTATTTGAAGGTCAACATGACAATATTTATAGGTGTGTAGTGAGGAAGTAACCAGAGGAATGTTTACTTACCTATCAGCCATGCCTCCAGTATTTGTCCCACCTCAAACAAAGCACACAGGGATGACTGACTGAGGATAAGGGAATCATGGCATGTGCCAGGAGAGCTGACCACAATGCTCATGATTCTTTGTTTTGCATCTCAAACCACCTGCACATTGGTGGAATATGTGTGGTGCAATTAAGGAACAAGTTTGCTCTTGCCCTAGGAGGTCTCAGCTCAATGTGCATACAGTCTATTGCACCCAGGACATTTGGCATGCCTATGATCCTATAAAAAGCTAACATGACATCATGCCACTGTGACTCTGACTAAGGAAGCAGATATTCAGTAGGTGCTGGAGAGGGTCATGAGTGTGTCAAGGACTTGGCCCGGGTAGCATGAGAAGGTGGCTTGGGACATCCCTACCACCCTCCCTGCCACTAGTGTGTGTAGACGTTCTCTGTATAGAGTAGTGCGTGTTTGTGTATGCATATACTATGTAGAAGCTACCCTACAGTCACTCCATGATACTGGGTATACACCTGTCCCCACCTCTCTCTGCCACTGGGTGCTCATATACCTCCACCTTCCCTATGTACCCACCTTCCTCCATCCCCTTCCTGCATCTGGGTGCTCAGATTCCCCCACTGCCTCTGAGTTGCTCCACTACCCCTTTCTCTCTCCCTGTCAGTTACTGGATGCTCACCTCCCTTACTGCTACTGGGTAATCACCTATCCCCACCTTCCACTGAACTCACCTGCTATCATCCCCCCCTGCTAATGGGTACTCACTTCCCACCTGTCCCTGCTATTGGGTACTCATATTTCCCCACCTTCCCCTGTACTCACCTGTTAACATCCCCTTCAGGTCAAGCAATACACCTCTGGCAACGAGCATGACACCTAGGGCATGAAACCCCTGGCAATGAGCATTAGGGAGATTCTCCATGATGAACGGGACAGCTACACAAATTCAAATGACATACATCTCCAAAATACCAAGATTTTAGTGGGTCTTAATTTATAGGGTAAGGCAGTGGTTCCCCAACTTTTTTAATCACGCTCGCTACAGTATCCAAATTTTTTTCATGGCACCCCTAGGCCAAAAGTTTATCGAGAAATTTAGAAAAAAATATTAAAATAAGTAAATGATGTTTATATGTCATACATACATTCAATTGTGTTGTGAGGGACAAGATTTGCTTGTCTTTGTCCACATATATTATGATTGGCAGCTACCCGCTCTAGTTTTGCCTATTACATTGACAATAAATAGTTTGAATTGGTCCTGGACCTCCAACCTCAGGCACCCCTGCAAGTGTCTCGGGGTACGGCACACAGTTTGAGATCCATTGGGGTAAGGAATTGCTACTAAGCAATTAAGTTTCATATAACAATAATTTCTTTACAGACCAGTTTAAAAGGAAATCATTTTTAAAAGCATGTGCTGCACGGAACTTTATGTTTGCTTTCTGGAGAATCACCCATTACACCCCTGGCAACGAGCATGGAACCCAGAGCATGAAACCCCTGGCAACAAGCAGGTATTTTAAAAGTAATTAGTAAGCCTTACTGTGGGGCATAATGTGTCAGGGACATTGTGAAGTATGGCATAATGTGTCACAGGCATTACGGTGTGTGGCATAATGTATCACGGCATTGCAGTGTGTGACATATTGTGTCAGGGGCATTGCGGTGTGTGGTATAATGTGTCAGAGGCATTGTGGTGTGAGGCATAATGTATCACAGGCATTACGATGTGTGGCATAATTTATCACAGGCATTACGATGAGTGACATAGTATGTAAGGGGCATTACGGTGTGTGGTATAATGTGTCACAGGCATTCCGGAGTGTGGCATAATGTGTAAAGGGCATTACAGTGTGTGGCATAATGTGTAAGGGGCATTGCGGTGTGTGGCATAATGTGTGTGGCATAACGTATTACTGGCAATACAATGTGTGACATATTGTTTAATGGGCATTACGGTGTGTGATATGTGTAATGGGCATTATTGTGTGTGGCCTAATGTGTAAGGGGCATTAATAAAAGGGGCAAGGATCAGTATTTTCTTTTCTGTGGAGGCCAATGTCTGGGCGTGCAGGTTACAAAACTGGGGTAGTCTTTTCCTGCAATATCACGCCCCTTGCAGTGAGGCCACGCTCCTTGCAGTGAAGCCACACACCCTTTTTTGGAGCACCCGCAGATTTTTTCCTTGTCAAATGGCAACTGGGAGAGGGGGGGGCGCCATAAACTTTTTCGGCTTAGGGGAGCAAAATTTTTAGTTACGCCACTGTTGGTGGACTTTTATTAGCATTCTGCATATTCTCCTTATTCTCATACATATTCTCATACATTCCCAGCAGCATCACTCTCAAACAATTTTTATGACTTGGTGCTCTGGCTTTCACTTTCATCAGTTACATCCTTATTACTTGCAAAATGTACTCCCTTCTATGTTTTTTCCTTTTAATTTTTTAGACCACAGAGACAATTTCTCAGTCATTTAATTCTTTTATCTTTGGTACCACATGTTTGTTGTGTTTCACTTGGTCACATGACACATCCAAGTGTCCATCTGTGCACAAGGCACATCCCCATACTCAAAGGCATTCCTCTATTAGCTGCTTTTCTGTGCATTTTTACTACCTGTGGTGTGGCCCTGCCCCCAGCTCTGCAAAAGCAGTGTCTGACTGTAAAACTGAGGCAGAGCTGTTGTTGCCTTATCTCTCGTGTCCCTGTAGCTCCAGGGATCTCCAAAAAGCTGGTGAGTGTTAATTATAAAAAGGATTACAATAAATAAAGTAGATGTTCATGTTATAAATATCTTCTTTGTATTATTCTAATTATTTTTATATAAAATCTCAGTAGTTTGACTGCATGTCCCTGATTGACTGCACATCCCTAATTGACATGGTAGAAAGAACAGATGGGGCCTAAAGTCTTGATCTAGACATCACCACTGGAACATACTACTTTGGCTTGCCATAGTACATATCAAAATGATCTGCATCTGTGCCATGTTGCTTTGTCGACACTGACTCATGTTATAAACCACACCACTATCTTAATTTTTTAAGCATTAAAGAAGGACAGTGTGGTGTGCCTCAGAATTGACATCAAATCAAGTCTTAAGCATCCACACTTCCCCCTTGCATATGAATGATGGTACCACATCATGGGCCAAATGTAATAGAGTGAGAGTTTCAAAAAGTGATAGATTTTATTAGAGATGAGCGGGTTCGGTTTCTCGGAAACCGAACCCCCCCGAACTTCACCCTTTTTACACGGGTCCAAGGCAGGATCGAACCTTCCCGCCTTGCTCGGCTAACCCGAGCGCGCCCGAACGTCATTATTCCCGCTGTCGGATTCTCGCGAGATTCGGATTCTATATAAGCAGCCGCGCGTCGCCGCCATTTTCACTCGTGCATTGGAGATGATAGGGAGAGGACGTGGCTGGCGTCCTCTCCGTTTATTGTTGAAGTTGATTGGTTTATTTCTTAATTGTGGGGAGAACTGGGGAGCAGCTGTTAGGAGGAGTACAGTGCAGAGTTTTGCTGATAAGTGACCACCAGTTTTTATCCATTCTCTACCTGAAAAAAACGCTCCATACCATATCTGTGCTCAGTGTGCTGCATAATATATCTGTGCTAAGTGCTCACACTGCTTAATTGTGGGGACTGGGGAGCAGCTGTATTATATAGCAGGAGTACAGTGCAGAGTTTTGCTGACAGTGACCACCAGTATACGTTGTCTGCCTGAAAAACACTCCATATCTGTGCTCAGTGTGCTGCTTTATTGTGGGGACTGGGGACCACCAGTATAATTAATATTATATAGGAGGAGTACAGTGCAGAGTGCACTGCTGTACCTACCTCTGTGTCGTCATCCATTAAGTATACTATCCATCTACATTCTATACCTGTGGTGCATTTTAGTTTAGCAGTTTGCTGACACAGTGACCACCAGTATACTATATATAGCAGTACGGTAGGCCACTGCTGTACCTACCTCTGTGTCGTCATCCATTAAGTATACTATTCATCTACATTCTATACCTGTGGTGCATTTTAGTTTTGCAGTTTGCTGACACAGTGTCCACCAGTATACTATATATAGCAGTACGGTAGGCCACTGCTGTACAAACTCTGTGTCGTCATCCATTAAGTATACCATCCATCTACATTCTATACCTGTGGTGCATTTTAGTTTTGCAGTTTGCTGACACAGTGACCACCAGTATACTATATATAGCAGTACGGTAGGCCACTGCTGTACCTACCTCTGTGTCGTCATCCATTAAGTATACTATCCATCTACATTCTATACCTGTGGTGCATTTTAGTTTTACAGTTTGCTGACACAGTCACCACCAGTATACTATATATAGCAGTACGGTAGGCCACTGCTGTACCTACCTCTGTGTCGTCATCCATTATGTATACTATCCATCTACATTCTATACCTGTGGTGCATTTTAGTTTTGCAGTTTGCTGACACAGTGTCCACCAGTATACTATATATAGCAGTACGGTAGGCCACTGCTGTACCTACCTCTGTGTCGTCATCCATTAAGTATACTATCCATCTACATTCTATACCTGTGGTGCATTTTAGTTTTGCAGTTTGCTGACACAGTGTCCACCAGTATACTATATATAGCAGTACGGTAGGCCACTGCTGTACCTACCTCTGTGTCGTCATCCATTAAGTATACTATCCATCTACATTCTATACCTGTGGTGCATTTTAGTTTTGCAGTTTGCTGACACAGTGATCACCAGTATACTATATATAGCTGTACGGTAGGCCACTGCTGTACCTACCTCTGTGTCGTCATCCATTAAGTATACTATCCATCTACATTCTATACCTGTGGTGCATTTTAGTTTTGCAGTTTGCTGACACAGTGACCACCAGTATACTATGTATAGCAGTACGGTAGGCCACTGCTGTACCTATCTCTGTGTCATCATCCATTAAGTATACTATCCATCTACATTCTATACCTGTGGTGCATTTTAGTTTTGCAGTTTGCTGACACAGTGTCCACCAGTATACTATATATAGCAGTACGGTAGGCCACTGCTGTACCTACCTCTGTGTCGTCATCCATTAAGTATACTATCCATCTACATTCTATACCTGTGGTGCATTTTAGTTTTGCAGTTTGCTGACACAGTGACCACCAGTATACTATATATAGCAGTACGGTAGGCCACTGCTGTACCTACCTCTGTGTCATCATTCATTAAGTATACTATCCATCTACATTCTATACCTGTGGTGCATTTTAGTTTTGCAGTTTGCTGACACAGTGACCACCAGTATACTATATATAGCAGTACGGTAGGTCACTGCTGTACCTACCTCTGTGTCATCAAGTATACTATCCATCCATACCTGTGGTGCATTTCAGTTGTGCGCAGTAAATATAGTAGTAGGCCATTGCTATTGATACTGGCATATAATTGCACACATTAAAAAATGGAGAACAAAAATGTGGAGGTTAAAATAGGGAAAGATCAAGATCCACTTCCACCTCGTGCTGAAGCTGCTGCCACTAGTCATGGCTGAGACGATGAAATGCCATCAACGTCGTCTGCCAAGGCCGATGCCCAATGTCATAGTAGAGAGCATGTAAAATCCAAAACACAAAAGTTCAGTAAAATGACTCAAATATCAAAATTAAAAGCGTCTGAGGAGAAGCGTAAACTTGCCAATATGCCATTTACGACACGGAGTGGCAAGGAACGGCTATGGCCCTGGCCTATGTTCATGGCTAGTGGTTCAGCTTCACATGAGGATGGAAGCACTCATCCTCTCACTAGAAAAAAGAAAAGACTTAAGCTGGCAAAAGCACAGCAAAGAACTGTGCGTTCTTCTAAATCACAAATCCCCAAGGAGAGTCCAATTGTGTCGGTTGCGATGCCTGACCCTCCCAACACTGTACGGGAAGAGCTTGCGCCTTCCACCATTTGCACGCCCCGCAGTCCAGTTCCTGATAATCAAATTGAAGATGTCACTGTTGAAGTACACCAGGATGAGGATATGGGTGTTGCTGGCGCTGGGGAGGAAATTGACAAGGAGGATTCTGATGGTGAGGTGGTTTGTTTAAGTCAGGCACTCGGGGAGACACCTGTTGTCCGTGGGAGGAATATGGCCATTGACATGCCTGGTCAAAATACAAAAAAAATCAGCTCTTCGTGTGGAATTATTTCAACACAAATGCGGACAACAGGTGTCAAGCCGTGTGTTGCCTTTGTCAAGCTGTAATAAGTAGGGGTAAGGACGTTAACCACCTCGGAACATCCTCCCTTATACGTCACCTGCAGCGTATTCATCATAAGTCAGTGACAAGTTCAAAAACTTTGGGTGACAGCGGAAGCAGTCCACTGACCACTAAATCCCTTCCTCTAGTAACCAAGCTCCTGCAAACCACACCACCAACTCCCTCAGTGTCAATTTCCTCCTTACCCAGGAAAGCCAATAGTCCTGCAGGCCATGTCACTGTCAAGTCTGACGAGTCCTCTCCTGCCTGGGATTCCTCCGATGCATCCTTGCGTGTAACGCCTACTGCTGCTGGCGCTGCTGTTGTTGCTGCTGGGAGTCGATCGTCATCCCAGAGGGGATGTCGGAAGACCACTTGTACTACTTCCAGTAAGCAATTGACTGTCCAACAGTCCTTTGCGAGGAAGATGAAATATCACAGCAGTCATCCTGCTGCAAAGCAAATAACTCAGGCCTTGGCAGCCTGGGCGGTGAGAAACGTGGTTCCGGTATCCATCGTTAATTCAGAGGCAACTACAGACTTGATTGAGATACTGTGTCCACGGTACCAAATACCATCTAGGTTCCATTTATCTAGGCAGGCGATACCGAAAATGTACACAGACCTCAGAAAAAGACTCACCAGTGTCCTAAAAAATGCAGTTGTACCCAATGTCCAATTAACCACGGACATGTAGACAAGTGGAGCAGGGCAGACTCAGGACTATATGACTGTGACAGCCCACTGGGTAGATGTATTGCCTCCCGCAGCAAGAACAGCAGCGGCGGCACCAGTAGCAGCATCTCGCAAACGCCAAGTCGTTACTAGGCAGGCTACGCTTTGTATCACCGCTTTCCATAAGAGGCACACAGCTGACAACCTCTAACGGGAACTGAGGAAGATCATCGCAGAATGGCTTACCCCAATTGGACTCTCCTGGGGATTTGTGACATCGGACAACGCCAGCAATATTGTGCGTGCATTACATCTGGGCAAATTCCAGCACGTCCCATGTTTTGCACATACATTGAATTTGGTGGTGCAGAATTATTTAAAAAACAACAGGGGCGTGCAAGAGATGCTGTCGGTGGCCCGAAGAATTGCGGGCCACTTTCGGCATTCAGGCACCGCGTACAGAAGACTGGAGCACCACCAAACATTCCTGAACCTGCCCTGCCATCATCTGAAGCAAGAGGTGGTAACGAGGTGGAATTCAACTCTCTATATGCTTCAGAGGATGGAGGAGCAGCAAAAGGCCATTCAAGCCTATACATCTGCCCACGATATAGGCAAAGGAGGGGGAATGCACCTGACTCAAGCGCAGTGGAGAATGATTTCAACGTTGTGCAAGGTTCTGCAACCCTTTGAACTTGCCACACGTGAAGTCAGTTCAGACACTGCCAGCCTGAGTCAGGTCATTCCCCTCATCAGGCTTTTGCAGTAGAAGCTGGAGACATTGAAGGAGGAGCTAAAACAGAGCGATTCCGCTAGGCATGTGGGACTTGTGGATGGAGCCCTTAATTCGCTTAACCAGGATTCACGGGTGGTCAATCTATTGAAATCAGAGCACTACATTTTGGCCACCGTGCTCGATCCTAGATTTAAAACCTACGTTGTATCTCTCTTTCCGGCAGACACAAGTCTGCAGAGGTTCAAAGACCTGCTGGTGAGAAAATTGTCAAGTCAAGCGGAACGTGACCCATCAACATCTCCTCCTTCACATTCTCCCGCAACTGGGGGTGCGAGGAAAAGGCTAAGAATTCCGAGCCCACCCGCTGGCGGTGATGCAGGGCAGTCTGGAGCGAGTGCTGACATCTGGTCCGGACAGAAGGACCTGCCAATGATTACTGACATGTCGTCTACTGTCATTGCATATGATTCTCTCCACATGGAAAGAATGATGGAGGATTATATGAGTGACCGCATCCAAGTAGGCACGTCAGACAGTCCGTACGTATACTGGCAGGAAAAAGAGGCAATTTGGAGGCCCTTGCACAAACTGGCTTTATTCTACCTAGGTTGCCCTCCCTCCAGTGTGTACTCCGAAAGAGTGTTTAGTGCAGCCGGGTAGACACACCAGGTGGGGTAAAACAAATGATTGAGGATCTAGGTAGACTAGAGGAATGGTCAAGAGTCTGGCAATTACAGTTTAATGCCAAAAAATGCAAAATCATGCACTTGGGTCTCAAAAATCCTAAAGCTAAATACAGTATTAATGACACTATACTGGAAACTACTGAGGAGGAAAGGGATCTAGGAGTCACTATTTCAGATGACTTAAAGGCAGGTAAGCAATGTAACAAGGCAATGAGGAAGGCTAGTCAGATGCTTGGCTGCATTGGGAGAGGAATCAGCAGCAGAAAGAAAGAAGTAATAATGCCACTATATAGGTCATTGGTACGGCCTCATCTAGAATACTGTATTCAGTTCTGGAGGCCATATCTTCAAAAGGATATTAATACATTAGAAACTGTACAAAGGAGGGCAACTAAAATGGTGCATGGCCTACATCACAAAACATACCCAGAAAGACTAAGAAATCTCAATATGTATAGTTTGGAGCAGAGAAGCGAAAGGGGGGACATGATAGAAACTTTCAAATATATCAAGGGTTTTAACAAAGTCCAGGAGGGAAACATTCTCCAAATGAAGAGAAGCAATAGGACACGAGGACATGCACTGAGACTGGAGGGGGGGAGGTTCAGGGGAAATTTGCGGAAAAATTATTTCACAGAAAGGGTAGTGGACAAGTTTAATAGCCTCCCATCAGAGGTGGTAGAGGCTAAGACAGTAGAGCAATTTAAACATGCATGGGATAGACATAAGGATATCCTTACAAAGAAATAAGGATCAAATAAGGTTAGAGATAAAAATAATATATAAAAAAAAAAAGGGGCAGACTAGATGGGCCAAGTGGTTCTTATTTGCCGACAAATTCTATGTTTCTATGTTTCTCACCTTGTCAGCAATCGGCGTACGAGGTTACTTCCAGAAAATGTGGAGAAGATGATGTTCATCAAAATGAATTATAATCAATTCCTCCGTGGAGACATTCACCAGCAGCAATTGCCTCCAGAAAGTACACGGGGACTTGAGATGGTGGATTCCAGTGGGGACGAATTAATAATCTGTGAGGAGGGGGATGTACACAGTGAAAGGGGTGAGGAATCGGAGGATGATGATGAGGTGGACATCTTGCCTCTGTAGAGCCAGTTTGTGCAAGGAGAGATTGATTGCTTCTTTTTTGTGGGGGCACAAACCAACCAGTCATTTCAGTCATAGTCGTGTGGCAGACCCTGTCGCTGAAATGATGGGTTCGTTAAAGTGTGCATGTCCTGTTTATACAACATAAGGGTGGGTGGGAGGGCCCAAGGACAATTCCATCTTGCACCTCTTTTTTCTTTCATTTTTCTTTGCATCATGTGCTGTTTGGGGACAATTATTTGGAAGTGCCATCCTGTCTTGATTGACACTGCAGTGCCACTCCTAGATGAGCCAGGTGTTTGTGTCGGCCACTTGTGTCGCTTAGCTTAGCCATCCAGCCACCTTGGTGCGCCTCTTTTTTCTTTGCATCATGTGCTGTTTGGGGACAATTTGTGCCATCCTGTCTTGATTGACACTGCAGTGCCACTCCTTGATGGGCCAGGTGTTTGTGTCGGCCACTTGTGTCGCTTAGCTTAGCCATCCAGCCACCTTGGTGCGCCTCTATTTTTCTTTGCATCATGTGCTGTTTGGGGACAATTTTTTGGAAGTGCCATCCTGTCTTGATTGACACTGCAGTGCCACTCCTAGATGGGCCAGGTGTTTGTGTCGGCCACTTGTGTCGCTTAGCTTAGTCACACAGCCACCTTGGTGCGCCTCTTTTTTTCTTTGCATCATGTGCTGTTTGGGGACAATTTTTTTGAAGTGCCATCCTGCCTGACACTGCAGTGCCACTCCTAGATGGGCCAGGTGTTTGTGTCAGCCACTTGTGTCGCTTAGCTTAGTCACACAGCCACCTTGGTGTGCCTCTTTTTTTCTTTGCATCATGTGCTGTTTGGGGACAATTTTTTGGAAGTGCCATCCTGCCTGACACTGCAGTGCCACTCCTAGATGGGCCAGGTGTTTGTGTCGGCCACTTGTGTCGCTTAGCTTAGTCACACAGCCACCTTGGTGTGCCTCTTTTTTTCTTTGCATCATGTGCTGTTTGGGGACAATTTTTTGGAAGTGCCATCCTGCCTGACACTGCAGTGCCACTCCTAGATGGGCCAGGTGTTTGTGTCGGCCACTTGTGCTGCTTAGCTTAGTCACACAGCGACCTTGGTGCACCTCTTTTTTTCTTTGCATCATGTGCTGTGTGGGGACAATTTTTTGGAAGTGCCATCCTGCCTGACACTGCAGTGCCACTCCTAGATGGGCCAGGTGTTTGTGTTGGCCACTTGTGTCGCTAAGCTTAGTCACACAGCGACCTTGGTGCGCCTCTTTTTTTCTTTGCATCATGTGCTGTTTGGGGACAATTTTTGGAAGTGCCATCCTGTCTTGATTGACACTGCAGTGCCACTCCTTGATGGGCCAGGTGTTTGTGTCGGCCACTTGTGTCGCTTAGCGTAGCCATCCAGCCACCTTGGTGCGCCTCTATTTTTCTTTGCATCATGTGCTGTTTGGGGACAATTTTTTGGAAGTGCCATCCTGTCTTGATTGACACTGCAGTGCCACTCCTAGATGGGCCAGGTGTTTGTGTCGGCCACTTGTGTCGCTTAGCTTAGTCACACAGCCACCTTGGTGTGCCTCTTTTTTTCTTTGCATCATGTGCTGTTTGGGGACAATTTTTTGGAAGTGCCATCCTGCCTGACACTGCAGTGCCACTCCTAGATGGGCCAGGTGTTTGTGTCGGCCACTTGTGTCGCTTAGCTTAGTCACACAGCGACCTTGGTGCGCCTCTTTTTTTCTGTGCATCATGTGCTGTTTGGGGACATTTTTTTGGAAGTGCCATCCTGCCTGACACTGTAGTGCCACTCCTAGATGGGCCAGGTGTTTGTGTCGGCCACTTGTGTCGCTTAGCTTAGTCACACAGCGACCTTGGTGCGCCTCTTTTTTTCTTTGCATCATGTGCTGTTTGGGGACAATTTTTTGGAAGTGCCATCCTGCCTGACACTGCAGTGCCACTCCTAGATGGGCCAGGTGTTTGTGTCAGCCACTTGTGTCGCTTAGCTTAGTCACACAGCCACCTTGGTGCGCCTCTTTTTTTCTTTGCATCATGTGCTGTTTGGGGACAATTTTTTTGAAGTGCCATCCTGCCTGATACTGCAGTGCCACTCCTAGATGGGCCAGGTGTTTGTGTCGGCCACTTGTGTCGCTTAGCTTAGTCACAAAGCCACCTTGGTGCGCCTCTTTTTTTTTTATTTGCATCATGTGCTGTTTGGGGACAATTTTTTGGAAGTGCAATCCTGTCTTGATTGACACTGCAGTGCCACTCCTAGATGGGCCAGGTGTTTGTGTCAGCCACTTGTGTCGCTTAGCTTAGTCACACAGCGACCTTGGTGCACCTCTTTTTTTCTTTGCATCATGTGCTGTTTGGGGGCAATTTTTTGGAAGTGCCATCCTGCCTGACACTGCAGTGCCACTCCTAGATGGGCCAGGTGTTTGTGTCGGCCACTTGTGTCGCTTAGCTTAGTCAAACAGCCACCTTGGTGCGCCTCTTTTTTTCTTTGCATCATGTGCTGTTTGGGGACAATTTTTTGGAAGTGCCATCCTGTCTTGATTGACACTGCAGTGCCACTCCTAGATGGGCCAGGTGTTTGTGTCGGCCACTTGTGTCGCTTAGCTTAGCCATCCAGCGACCTCGGTGCAAATTGTAGGACTAAAAATAATATTGTGAGGTGTGAGGTGTTCAGAATAGACTAGAAATGAGTGGAAATTATGGTTATTGAGGTTAATAATACTATGGGATCAAAATGACCCCCAAATGATTTAAGCTGATTTTTAGGGTTTTTTGAAAAAAACACCCGAATCCAAAACACACCCGAATCCGACAAAAAAATTTCGGTGAGGTTTTGCCAAAACGCGTCCGAATCCAAAACACGGCCGCAGAACCGAATCCAAAACCAAAACACAAAACCCGAAAAATGTCCTGTGCACATCACTAGATTTTATAAGGATTTGCAGCTTTTTTTAAAGTGGCAATCATTTACACAGCAAGATCAACCTGGTTTTGCAGCGTAAATGATTGCCACTTTAAAATAAAAGTGAAAAACCTTACCATATCTCTCACTTTCTGAAACTCTCACTCTATTACATTTGGCCCCTGAACTTTTAATCATCTTTTAAAGTCCTGACATCTTTTCTTGATCTCCTCAATAAAGTATGTTATCACAGCCATGCAATGACAAAAGCAATGATGACAGATGGCAAGCTTGGTACTTATGTTAAGCTTAAAAATACATTAAAACCTGTACATGCAAAGCATTTTATTCAATTTAATAAAGCTATTCTTTTTTTTTTAAAGAAAGATGTTGATGTTAGAATTCTAACTTTCCTTATATGCAGCTGGAAAACCTGGTATTTGCATTATGTAAACCTGGGTCAACTCATATAACAGGAACCTTAATGCATTTTACATGCCACACTTTGGAGATTCTTACATTCAGTTACTAGTATCATAGGCAAATGAAGGGGGGTTTCCGGTTGCCCGGAAACCCCCTCCTCTTGGGTAGTGGCTCAAATTATGACAACAATAGCAATGGTATATAATATGATTACTAGAGCTGCCACCACATCATGCAGTTTAGAAGACAGAGCATAGTTACTGTAGATGTCCAGTGGTAGCAGCTTCTTCTACCAAATTGCGGTGTGTGTGGATGTGAGTCCTCAATCAGTGACCTGGACCAGAGAGTAGCTACCAGGAAGAAGAGACAGGTGCCTTACCATGAGGTGGGAGAATATGTGCTTAGAAAGTGCAGTACTGGTTCTATTATATTTGTATATTTACCTATTATATTATATTTAACCGTTTCCTGGCTACTTATTTATGTTATTTCAATGTGTTTGATACAGTCTATACCTTAGACCATCTATAGTGTTAAATATTATTACTGTATTCTGCAGGTGTGTGAGATTTTGGATTGCATTTGGAAACCCTCCTTTAGAAACCCTGCGTTTGCCACTGAGTATTAGGTTGTTTGCGATTTCTTTTTCACACCATTATAATCAACTAGCTGAAGTACCCGGCATTGTCCATGTTTAAACCTTCAAAGTTTTAAGTTATCAATGTGTTTGATTTTCTGTCAACACTATAAAAAAAATTAGCAGCTAGCAGCTCTTACAACACACCTACCAGGTGGCTGCCCAGTGTCTTATTTTTGGAGGAGGGGTGGAGGGGTAGTGGTGGTGGAGGTGGTGGTGGTGGGGGGGAGGTAATCAGTAGCCCTAATCCTAGTCTTCGGTTTTATAATCACTTTTACATTTGTGGGATAGGTTTATAGTTATCATTCTGTTATCAATATTGCTGTTTCAAGGTCTTTAGGTACACAATAGCTTTTGTCTCCAATATTTATTTCTATCAGTTACTTTAGTTCTTTGATTTATGGTTATTTCAGTTAGTTATTTTAAGTCATTAAACTATGATTATTTCTGTCAGTTATTACCGGTCATCCAAATCCATCCAGTGAAAGGCCCAGGAAAGGCTCACTAGTTCAAAGTTCTGACTGGTAAACAGTAACAGAAGGTTTTTACGGGGTCTTCCACCTCATGGCTGAGTTGCTGTTGTTTCTAAATGCTTCCACTTTATAATGAGTTCACTTACAGTTGACTGTGGAATATCAGCAGGGATGCCATTTCATGCACCCTCTTATTGCAAAGGTGGCATCCTTCCTATCACAGTACCACATTTATGGTCTTTGAGCTCTTTAGAATGACCCATGATGTTTGCAAATGGAGACTACATGGCTAGGTGCTTGAGTTTATACACCTGTTGCAATGGGTTTGATTGAAACACCTGAATTCAGTAATAAACAGGTGTGGCCAAATACTTTTGTTCATATAGTGCAGGCATGGCCAACCTGTGGCTCTCCAGCTGTTGTGAAACTACCAGTTCCAGCATACCCTGCCACAATTCCACTACTAGGGACTGCTAAAACTGTGGCAGGGCATGCTGGGGTGAGTAGTTTCACAACAGCTGGAGAGCAACAGGTTGGCCAGGCCTGATATAGTGTATGTCTGCTGGGATCCAGTGTTACCAGTCTGTGAAGTTTTCATCCAAAACCATCCAGTGGAAGGCTCAGAACAGGCACCCTGGGTCAAGGCTCTGACCAGTGTACACCACCGGAAGATCCGACTGAGAACCTAACCCCCTTAAAACCTGGCCAGGATCCAACTGGACCATCTCGCATTGGTTTCATCCCAATCGGTGCAGGGTTGTCTAAATTCATGACTGTACAGACAAACAAACAAAACCGACCTATTAAGTTTAAATATAGGATGTTTTCCTTTTCATCATACTCCATTAATCATAGTATCAGTATTTTAGATGTATACAGTTACACAGTGTGTGGCTGGTGGAAGTTGCATCATGCCAATCACTTCTTGCTCAGGAAGTGTACTGTTTTATATATATATATATATATATATATGTGTGAAAAAAGGATAGTATAGCGCCACTTGTGAGGTTAAATCTCAGTAAAAGAATGTATGAATATATTAGAAATTTCTGTTATCAAAGCTTTAAGCCCACGTAACCTTTCAAAATGGTGTCTGCCTACCCCTAAAAATACAAAACTGGTATGGTAATGTTAAAAGGTATAAAACTGGGGGGATAGGGGTACTGGCGACGAGTGTGGCTAAAAACTATGTTTTAAAAGCTTAAAATTAGAAGCCAAAAAAATTCTAAAATTTATAAAAATATTTTTAATATATATGAGAGTAAAAACAGTTTCCAAGAATGGTTTAAAAAAAAACAAGAATAAAAAACTTTTGTCCATAAATGAAAAATATAAATACACTTAAAAGGATAGGAATTCAAAACTTAGCTTGTAAATAGTGGGTGGTCAGTATAATCCCAACGCGTTTCGTCTCAACAGACTTCTTCAAGGGGGAAGAAGTCTGTTGAGACGAAACGGTTGTGCTTAAACCATTCTTGGAAACTGTTTTTACTCTCATATATATTAAAAATATTTTTAGAAATTTTAGAATTTTTTTGGCTTCTAATTTTAAGCTTTTAAAACATAGTTTTTAGCCACACTCGTCGCCAGTACCCCTATCCCCCCAGTTTTATATATATACATATATATATGTTGTTGGAAAGATCTGGCTTCTCTGTGTCCTTATTTAAAAGGTTCTAAACTCTTACTTAAACCTCTAGAAGTTACAATGGAGGAGATATTTCGTACCATGGCAAATTTGTTGTCCAGAGGACAGAGGAACAAATGTTACAGCTGTGACTCAGTCATTGGAAGGGTCAGCTGCAGGGCATTTAATGAAAATGTCTGCCTCAGATGACCCAGAGGCATATTTATTGATATTTGAGAGGGTGGCACAATGTTTAAAATGACCAGCTGCTATTTGGGCTGATAAAATTACCCGAATCTCACTGGTGAAAAACAGAAAGCATGGCAGGGTGTTTCCTGCCCTTCCTTTTGAAAAAGCCACCCTGTTGTGCCCAGAAACAGGACACAAGCATTCTTTGGACTTCTTCCGGCTGACGGTGAACCGCTTGTCACACTGCTACACAGACTTCCAGTGTCCGTTTCCTCTGTACACATTATTGGCTACCTGCCAGCTGTTCTCGGTACTCCAAGGAGCATGGTCTGTGATTGCCAGATGAGTTCTGGTGGACAAAGGTCAGAGACATGAACGCATGGACACAGTTGTATGCTCACTGCCTAATAACTGCATCAGCCAGCTCACACCCACAGTGGTATGCTCACTGCCTAATAACAGCATCAGCCAGCTTGCACCCACTTCATTGTAAGTGGAACAACGAAAAGAAGCAGAGCTCTTGGTATGCAACAACCAGGATGTGTTTTCTCCTCTGCTGTGGGGCACCACCTTGGTTGGACAAACTGGTGAAAAATTTGGTAAGTAGCCGGTATCTAACAACTCTACAGCTAATTAAGGGGTATTGGAAAATTCCCTTAAGTGAGACCACCAAGGAGAAGACTGCCTTCCAACTCTCGATGGCCTGTATCAATATAAAATACTTCCTTTTGGTCTTCATGGGGCACCAGCAACATTCCAGCACACCATGGATCGCCACATAAGGGGTTCATTGTGGCCTATTTAGATGACATTGTCATATATACCATAGATTGGGAAACAAACGTGCCCAAAGTCCAAAAGTGCTGGACAACTTAAGACAGCACGGGGTTATGGCTAATACAGTCAAGTGTACTACTGGTCTTTCAGAGGCCAATTACCTTTAGTGTGTGGTTGGCAATGGACAAGTGAAACCCCCAACTATGGAAAGTGGAGGTGGTTAAGTCCAGGCCAAGACCCTCCAGCAAGAAACTATGTTGTAGTGCTAAAACCCAGCTAGGTAGCTCATCCCATCATAGGTAACCAGGTTGTGCAGTTCAGGCCCCCTCCCCCAATATATTCATTCTGAAATGTAAATATTTGTTAATTGGGACCAATTAGATCCCTCATATTAGTTATGTCATTAATTGAGCCAATCTGAGCTATATATCTCGTATTAAGCAGTCTCTGTCACAAGAACTCTGCTTAAATCAATAGGAAATCGTGGGTGTGTTTTATCCTAACCCCACTCTGATCCTAATATAGGCAGATGCAGGGACATATCAACAAGGGGGCGGATAGAGCTACAGCACCAGGCCTCCACATAAAAATAGGCACATCATCATGACAGCATGATGATGATCAACCACCAGCTGGCCACATGGTCAGCCATAAATCACAAGTGTTAAAATTATATTTCTAATTTCCTCATAAAATGATGCAATTTTTCTTTATGCTAATAGCAAGACATTGGGACTGATAGTGTTTTAATTAGTGTAAATTATGTGTTCTGATTTAAAAGTAACATAGCTGGCTGTTTGAGAAATGTCACTTATGTAATACATTCTTGAAGAACATTTTGCAGCATTGTCATTGCAGCCGCATGCAGGTTATTTAGAAATTTATGCAAGTGTACATGTATGCAGGTATTGCTATCTGAATCTTTGAATAAGATAATAATGTAGACTATTTTGAAACCATTTCTACCAATTTAATTTTTAGGACTGACATTTTTTTTGTATTTGTGTGGAATTGACAAAACAATCCAGTAGTAGGACAGAGCAGTTTGTAAATGGTTGTGTTTTTCATTGTCAACACTCTTGGCCTAAAACATATTGCAGTTGTTGTGTTTCTCAAGTGTATAACTAATAACTGGATTATTTTTGATTCGGAATGCTCCGGAATGCTATTTCTGAACGTCTTTTGTAAAATGACAGTATTATGGAACTGCCTGTGGCCTGTTTACAGTGAAAAGGTCCTGGGGATTCCATGCTGTGCTCCAGCATCAGTGCCTATCGACTGCACTGGGCCACGACCCCTCCTGGCTAATGCTGCCTACGGTCCCCCTCCAATCCATAGTACCCAGCTCTGTTGCATCGCAATATCACAATGTCACGTCGGGCGCACTCTCCACAAAGGGGGACGCCAAGGAGGAGCATGCGGCATTGTTTTGGAGCCTGGACAGTGGTAACCGCAGCTGGCCGGGTACCCCTGACCATGAACAGGTTCTGTGGCATAAGTTGCATTATTACTGCATGTGTGGGGCATAATATGATATTGGGCAGTACTGTGGGGGAGCAATATGGTGTCATGTACTTTACAGTGTGGAGCATAATATGGTGTCATGCTAATTACCATCTTAACACATGTGGCCCTGAGTTTCCTGGCTTCACTCTAACACACTATGGAACTGGTTGGATATGTGATATTGGAACGTGTTTATTTAAGAGCTGGGAATCTGTAGTGGTAGCTTGTGACATAGATAACAACGGTAATTGTAGGTAGATGTGGATTTATGTTGGTTAACCTGCCACAAATCATAATCGGTTTATAGTAGTATTGTTCCAATAGTATAGACTAGCATTGTGAATTAATGGCTACATTATGATAAAACGGTGATATAGCATAGACAGCATATAATATGTAATGTTTATTGAGGTACTGAATTAGTGTTTAACGGTGGATACATTTGATAGAGATGCAATAGTGAAATAATCACATATGTACAGTATTATACACTGTATTGTAGTTTATACATTCTGGAATACTATATAGTGGAGTCTTTTTGAGATATATCACAAAGTTATAGGTTCAGGTTGGTTGGTAAAAGAAAATAGCCTATTACGGCCTAATAAAAAATGCCATGTACTTAAACCTTGGAGACATAGCATTGTGACATTATTATATTCTTGTGAAGTTTGTATGGTGTAGGATGTTATCATAACTATAATTATAGGCTGAAATCAATGTTTTGGAGGATGGATTAAGATGTAGTTACAGAGTTTGCTAGCCAGAAAAGTGGCCTAGACAAATGAGACCTTATGGAATGTTGTCTGAACACATGGCTACCCATCCTACACACATCCCCACACTGGCTATTCCTTCCTGTGTACTGTATATGTATCTCACTCTCTTTCACACACACACACACACACACACACACACACACACACACACACACACACACACACACACACACACACACACATCTATCTATCTATCTATCTATCTATCTATCTATCTATCTATCTATCTATCTATCTATCTATCTATCCATGCTTTCTGGCAGCCATCTTCCTTTGTTCACACTTGTCTCTCATACTCTTTCTTGCATTGTTTTCACTCTTATATACTGTAGTTTAAACCTATGAAAGTATTGTATGGTATTTAAGATGTGCAAATAATGTTAAATGATATATGTGAATATTATTGAGGGCCAATTGTAATGAAAATACATTATAGCTTACCACATCTGGTGTGCAGTCTTTCTTGAATATAATTATCTTAATGATTTTAAAAGTATATTTCCAGGTACAACCTTTGTTAGTAAGTTATTAAATGCCACACAATTAGTGATTAATTATAAATTATTAAATTAAATAGTATATTTGTTTTTTTATATAATAGTCGAAAAACAAACACTCTTTTCCAAATGCAATTTAATCTTTGTTGGGTTGCCGTAACTAGGGTAATGCCAATGGTGCTCAGTGGAAAGGGAAGGGAAAGTTGGAAATCAAAAAACAGTGTCCTGTTTTTGATCCCTTTTTCCAGTTGATTAATCTCTATCGAAATCTGCAGTCGAGATACTCCTATATATTGGACCCGAACTTCTGGATCTACCAGAAATTTCTGGAAATCTTAATAATTAATTAAAATATTTTAAGTCACTTTTTACACCTTGGTAGCCATTCTCTCAAAATGGCAGTGCGTTCCAAATTTATGTTCCACCGTCATCACTTAAACATAGTGCTGAGCTCTTTAGACACTCTTCTATGTTCTTATTATATCTCCTCAATAAGGCCACATATGTCCCTATTCACTTCTTTATTAAACATTCTACACTATGTGTATTATCGGACCTTTCCCGATCTCAAAATGGCGGTGCGTTCCACCTCCCATTTTTTAAGATGGCGGTGCGTTCCACCAGTGTCATCACCATTCACAATTGAAACCACTTCTAAATATGGGTCTAAAATACGTGCTTTATACATCTCACAATGGAGCTTAAAACTCGTTTCTAGCACTCCGCTTCCCGGTATCCCCGCCAGCTACGGCGCTAGCAGCGGGCACTTTATCACATACAATGGCGGTGCGTTCCACCAGTCCATTGCACGAAGCGGCGGAAGTGATGCGTCAAAGATGGCGATGTGTTCCACCTGTTCATTAGACGGCGGTGCGTTCCAAATTGCGTTCCACCGCCGTCTTATTACTAGTCTTCACTTTTAAACCTTTTTTCCATTTAATTCTGCACTTGTATTCACTTCATTCCAATCTGCACTACTATCTAAGCACTCAAGTATTTTATAAAAATGTCTTCTTTGTCTCAATCCTGTGAATAACATACACATCACTACAGGAAGTGATGTCAGATAGACTAGTCATGTGCAATTACCATTTGAATGGTGTAAATAGAGCATTTTAGGCCCACTGGTCTTATCCCCTTGAAGAAGTCCAGACTTTGACAGACGAAACGCGTTGGGACTGTTCTGCTGCTGAACTCCTCAAATGGACAGATAAGCGTTTGAACTTTTAATTTCCTGTACGCATGTTCTCTGGCTATTTTATATCCATTGGGACTGTTTGCTGTTGTGTACCCTTTTAGATGGACAGATAAGCTTTTAAAAAACGTTTTGGCTTGTACGTGTGTTGTCTAGCCATTGTGTGTCTTTGTATATTAAATTGGTATTATGTTATTTTTAAATGTCTGGGCTACTAAATATGTTTAATTGGGAATAAGCATGTTTCCTAATTTATCGCCCTCCACTGCAAATGACATTATTTGATTGTGAGAACGGTACACACTATGTTTTGTCGTGTTTTTCACTTTACATGTTAATCCAAAAATGATGAACACTCGTTGGAAGTTCTTGTAAAACCAGATAAGTGTTCTTGGTTATTATCACACCCACCTGGCTATTTCCTCTATAATTCGTTATTACACTCATATGCGCTTATTTTCTTTACTACCTATTTTTGTTTATGTGTATACCATACACAAATTTTGTATTATGAGCCGCTACTCTTAAAGGGGTTAAGGAGTGTTTTTTTAATATTATCTTATCACTACACACCTGTACTAAAGCGCCTAGGTCTCTACTACTCTCTCTCTCTCTCTCTCTCTACATATATACATATACCACCATGGTACTGAACGAAATGAAAAATGTGGAATGGAAGGAATCATACCTATGGGTGACCATTGACGTACAATCATTGTACACTTGTATAGAACACAAAAAAGGAATTGATGCAAGCAGAGAGTACCTAAACAAAGACGACTCCCTCACAGATCGCCATAAGAAATTCATCTGCGACCTAATGGAATTTATCTTAACCCATAATTATTTTAAATTTTTAGATAAATTTTACTTACAACAATGCGGTACCGCCATGGGTACTATTTTCGCACCGAGCTTCGCGAATTTGTTCATGGGACAGTGGGAGGAGAAACACGTTTACGCCACACAGCACTTTAAAGGAATCAATCATCATGTACAGGAGGTACATTGATGATATCCTGATCATATGGGATGGAAGTATAGAATTATTTATGGACTTTTTTAAACTTTTACTAACCAACGATTTTAATCTTTCATTTACTTGCAATCTGAATAAAACCTCTATTGAATTCTTGGACTTGATTCTGACCGGAGTACAAGGTACGGTTTCCACCAAAAATTACATCAAATCTGTGGATAAGAACAGCTACCTACACTATAAGAGCAATCACTCAACAAAATGGAAAGATAATATACCATATTCTCAATTTCACCGAATCAAGAGGAACTGCAATCAAACCAAAGACTGTGAGGAACAACTGGGAATATACAGAAAAAGGTTCGAGGAAAAGAGTTACCCCAAAGCAATCCTTGACAAAGTGGTCACTAAGACAAGAAATCTTGAGAAAGACAACTTGCTGACATACAAGGACAAGACAGAGAAAAAAGAGGCGGTTTCATTTATAACGACCTACAGCAATCATGAACAGACCATCAGGACATCATTAAGAAACCACTGGCCCATACTTCTCATGGACCCAATCCTTAAGGGAATCCTCCCGACCCAACCAGAACTCGTGTTTCGGAAACCAAGAAACCTCAAAGAAATCCTTGCACCCAGCATGCTAAGGGAACTGCCATCTGAAGGTAACAAGCATACTCTACCCAAATGTACTAGATCATATAAATGTGGACATTGCAACATTTGCAAGTACCTCAACCCCAACAGAAAAACCTTTAGTACTACGGACGGCACCCAGGAGTTCAAAATTAAGAAATTTATGAACTGCAACATCACATCAGTCATATACCTAATTGAATGCACGTGCCACAAGAAATACATAGGCAAGACAAAAAGAACTCTCAAAATTAGGATACAAGAACACATTAGAAGTATCAAAAAGAAACTGGAGACTCACTTGCTCTATAGACATTTTAAACTGGAACATAACTCCAATCCAGAAGAGATGTCCTTCAAAGCCATTGAACATGTGACCAGCGGTGACAGGAGAGGAGACCTGGCCAAGAAGCTCTCCCAAAGAGAAATGTTTTGGATTTTTCAATTAAAAACCATACACCCCCTGGGCTTCAATGAAGGATATGAAATTGCACCTTTTCTCTGACAGAAGCATCAACACTCAAGCATATATGGATTTGTATATTTATTATTCTTCGGCACTTTGCACCTTAATAATTGTAGAATGTCAATTTTTCCTAATAAAAACCTGTTACTGTGTGAATAAGTCATTCCGCCAATGAATACAGTCAGACCGCACTGGCACACGCCCAATCTCGCCCGATCTTGGAAGCTAAGCAGTGTTGGGCCCAACCAGTACCAAGTGGGGAACCACTTGAGAAGATTGGGTACTGTAAAGTAAGGGTAGACCAGTAAACTCGTAACGGTAATACTAGAGGGAATATTGACACACAGCTAACTCTCTACTAGCACAGATATTATCTAATTTCTTAATTATGTTAACTATGTGCATTGTCTAGTTGCACATACATGCATAACTACTATTTCACCATATCCACATAAACGATCAATGTGTTATTTATCTTGAGCATTATGTCACGCACCCCCTATTGTTCTCTCTCTATACCTCCCACCTCATTCCAGCACTTATGCACTAACTAATTGAGGGTCACCACTCTTAATTAGATATTATAAGTATACTCTCATTCCACAATTCACCTAATATTACCTAATAAGCTACCTATATTCCCCTTGTTCTGTACAAGGGTGCATAATATTCTTTTTAGCATATCTAGCTTAATTCTATTTAATATGAGGATGCCTTTATTAATAATATGTAAACTCTGTGTTTAAATAACATAATCCGTTTTTGTGTATAAAAAGATTGGGAGTACTATGTATGTTACATACCCAATCTACATGTATTGATATCAGCCTTTCTAAAATAAGCTAACTCTCACACAAGTTTATTACAATAACAGCAAACTAACTTTGACATTTGTTTTATTCATTTGAGCTGCTCCTGCTCCTTAATACAAAGACATGTCCGCGATTTATGGGCTCCTTAAAGATGGCCGCCGCATGTGTTGAAAGCATGTCTAAAACCATTTCAAAGATGGCCGCCGCATCTCTACATATCCTGCCCCAATCCACGATCTCCATAGAAGACATAAAGTACCCGCCCAACCGGAAGAAGGGCAGGAGGACTCATACGCCCAACCAGAAGATGGGCGAGGCAGTGACACTGCAATGACATTTCCCGGAAGTTGCGCGTACTGCGCATGCGCAGTAAGAGTTTATGGACACAGGAAGTGGGGCGGAAATGACGCGAAAAGCATCCTGAATTGATGCTTTATGTTTTTCGATGTTTTTTCTCATATACTGGTCTCATTTTAGTTAGTTAAAACTATATTTAGGCTTATTATTATTAGCAGCCCAATCTCCTACTTACATTGATATTAAACTTTGTGGGAAAATACTGAGTGTGAATACCTACAGGAAGTGATGTCACAGCCACTTATCCTTAATCATAGCTGCTATAAATAAGAGTGTTCGCATACTAGTCCCTCACCCCTTGATGAAGTCTGAAGGACGAAACGCGTTGGGTGTACCTCTACTGACTCTCCATTCTACAGATAAGCGCCACTCTCTTATCTTTAAAATATTTATTACCAGTGTTTATATATTTTTTATTTTTATTTTTATTAATTCTTTTTGATCTTGGGTTCTAGCTAAATTTATACATTTTTATTCAGTCATTTTTGTATGCTGTATTTTTTAAGCTTTTACCCTCTATATATATTATATATTTTTTATCCCATATCATGTTTTAAATTGTACAAATAAATATTGTGTTATTTTTTATAAACCGTATCCTGCAATATTCTTCATTTTTATATTAATATATTAGACACTGCAAGTCACAGATACCCCTATCCTCCCCTTTTTTCCATATATATATATATATATATATATATATATCCAAATGAACAGAGGGCACTCACCAGGCTTCACAATAATGATGAAAGTGAATTTATTGCTTCACAGAGCGACACACAGGCAGTTGTCGATGTTTTGGGCCCAGCATGGCCCTTCCTCAAGACCAGGTGAAGAAGCAAGATAATAAATACCTGGTGTTTTCCATTACCAAATCATACTAGACCAAATATGTCCCTATTTTCAGACTTAGGAAGATGGCATTATATATATATATATATGTCCTGGATAGACTAAATCAATGCTATTAATATAATTCTCCTCTCCTGCGTATTGTACCTATTTTAGACTCTCCAAGTTAAGATACCTGTGTTTGCTCTCATTGCTATGTACAAACGGTGTAATGACATAATTTGGGAAGTGAACCCTGCCATAGAAAGTCTATTATGGCTAAACCTACAACTTCAGGGGGATTGGGACTCACTATCCTCCAATCCAATTATCTGACATGTCAACATGATCATATTGTATCCTGGCACTCTACTCTGGGGACTACAAAGTTGATAGACATTGAAAATTCCTCCTTTCGCAGGGGGAGGGTTGACACAATAGTCTGACTCCCCAAGGCCTACAGACTAGCCTTTGGCATATCCAGGTTTGGCTTTTACACTTATAACACAGGTGTGGGATAGACTACAAACCAGTTACAATCTCTTCTTATACACATCCCCTGTGACCCTATTGTGGGATCATCCTATGTGTCCTCCTGGATGTGGTGGAGGCATGGCTTCTTTTAAGCAGAATTTAGGTATTAAGTGATTCACTCATATCAAAGGAAGATTTTCCCTCTTGAAAGTGCTGTACAATTGGACCTTGTGGTTGCACTGTTGAACGCCCGTGGTCTAGGAAATATATTACTAGCCTGAGAATGGCAAGTTGACAAGTTTCTAGCAGCATGGTCCTTCTGTTTACACTTGCAATCTCTCTGCATTGCCGGACTCTGCTGATTCATATGTTCCCTTCCACTGTCCTCTTTTTTCTACCTCATACTTGTCTCTTTTAATTTTTTGTTACACACAAATTAATAACCTAGAAGTACTTTACTTTACTTAATTTTTTCTTTTATTTTCCTTTTCTCTTTTTGGGTTTATAATATTATCACCCATGTGCGTATATAACTTAGGAAACTACATCATTATGCTCCTTGGTTTGACAACGGTGTTTGGTGAACTCAAGAAAAGGGGACATTAACTTGACAGACGATGGATCAAGACGAACCAGATCGAGGATGCCAAAACTAATCAAGCATATTGGAAAATATCAATCAACAATAACCCACAAGAAAACAGAGTTCCTTTCAAATGAGATTATGGCAGCACACACTAGGCCACCTCAGCTTTTCTGTACAGTGGAGATGCTTTGCAAGCCAGCATGCTTGCAGCCTGATGAAACTCCCAGTCAAGATGCAATGAGTTTTCAAAATTCTTTGCAGATAAAGTATCCACCATCCAGGGTAGAATCCCCACTGTGCCACCAATAGAATGCCATTGTGCCTAGCCATGCCAAGTAGTACACGTAGAACTCAGATGTAGTCATGAAAAAAGTGGCTACATCTGAGTTCTGCCTATGGGGGTGGGGGAGTAATGCACAACATAGGGGGGGCGGGATTACACACACACCAAGCTGCATCTTTTGCTGCCCCATATACTTTGTATGCAGCACGGGTGCATCTAAGATGCACATGCACAGAGGCGTGCGCGTGAATCTTGGCATACGAGCCGCATTCGTGCCCAGAGGTAGCCACAATGAGTGTGGCTTCAACTTTACATCTCCCAGCAGCCCTTGCACTTCCCAGCAGCCCTGGAGCCTTCGAGCAGCCCCTGGGACTCTGAGCAGCCCTCTCCACAGTATAAAGATGGAGGGGATACTACCGGGAGCTAAGGCGGACCACCAGACAGGTGAGTGTCTTTTTTATAATCTTGCGCTGTGGGGCTTTCAGCACTTAAAACCCTGTGACCGTTTTTTTTTAAATTGAATACTGCTGTTATCAGAAGCATGCATACCTATGGTGATCCAAAATTGGGCGCAAGGTAAGCAAGGATTTCTACCTAGCTAAACCTCATGCGCATTTGTATTCTCCCTTTGAGTTCTATAAGGAGAAAATATTATCATTATTATTATTATTACTTATGTTATTAAAATATTATTATAATTATTATAATTATAATTATTATTATTATTATTATTATTATTATAATACTATGTTGACTGCTATTTATTTATGTACATTGGTCTGCTGCAATAAAAAATACATTTGTTTTTAAAAAAAATGCGCTTGCCAACTCTGATTTCGTTTTTGTCATTTCTATGTGCACAACTGCAGGAATGGAGATTCCCATTGGATTTATAAAATGGTAAACAACAGTTGTGTGGATTTGATTACTGTGTATTTTCTATGAAAAATTAGACATTCACATGTATTAACAATACTGTTAAACTATACTGTTTTGTATTTGGCACGCCATTACATTAATCTAGATACAGTATATAAAAGGCAAAAAACTCACTGATTGACTCATGACGAAAGCTCTTAAACCACAAGGCCTACAATCTTGAAATTTGGCAGGTAGCTTCGCCTTAGGTCCCAGGTTCTTGCTAGGAACCAGTTTTACAAAGGTCACTGCCCAGCGACAGAAATCGCCAAAAAGGATGTGTGTATGTATGTATGTATGTATGTATGTATGTATGTATGTATGTGTATATGTATGTTTCAGCATAACTCCGGAATGCCTGCAGCAATTTACACCAAACTTGGTACACATATGACTTACAATCTGGGAACAAACACTGTTGGGGTAATACACCCCTAGCGGTGAGGCATCAGCACAGAGTATTTCAGCAGACAGCATAACTCTGGAATGTCTGGAGCAATTTACGCCAAACTTGGTATACATATGACTTACAATCTGCAAACAAACTCTGTGGGGGTAAGACACCCCTAGCACCCCTGGGGTGGGACAGCAGCACAGAATATATCAGGAGACAGCATAACTCCGGAATGCCTGGACCAATTTACACCACACTTGGTACACATATGATTTACAATCTGTGAATAAACACTGTGGGGGTAAGACACCTCTATCACACCTAGGGGTGAGGCAGCACAGAGTATTTCAGCAGAAAGCATAACTCTGGAATGCCTGGTGCAATTTACACCAAACTTGGTATACATATTACTTACAATCTGGGAACAAACACTGTGGGGGTAACACACCCCTAGCTCCCCTAGGGGTGGGCCAGCAGCACAGACTATATCAGGACATGCATGATATGTCAGTGATGACAGGACTTCATGTGACAATGGCAGTGACATGATGTGAGGAGGGGAATGGAGGTAGCAGGAAGCCACACACTGAGAGTTATATAGTGGGAGGAGCAGGGTCCCAAGAAGCACAGACTATATTAGGAGATGCATAATATGTCAGTCAGGACAGGGTTGCATGTGACAGGTGCAATGACATGATGTGAGGAGGGGAATGGAGGTAGCACAAAGCCACACACTGAGAGTTTTATAGTGGAAGAAGCAGGGTCCCCCAGCAGCACAGACTATATCAGGAGATCCATAATGTGCTGCACTATATAAGAAACTGTAAATAAATAAATCATTTCACAGGGGCACTGACACGATGTAAGGAGGGGAATGGAGGTAGCAAGAAGCCACATACTGAGAGTTGTACAGTATAGTGGTAAGAGCAGGGTCCCTTGGGGGACCAAAAAGGGGTCAGGCCACTACAGAAAGTTGGGCAGGGAAGCAAGATATGCCTGTATACTAGATCTCCAACCAACGTAAATTAACAAACAACTATAATTTTTATTCACCATCCTCATCCCATAGCAAAGAACGGGTATTCAGCTAGTATGTGTATAAATATGTTAATGCAACTTTTGTATATATAACTAACACTGTCAAGGTTTCTCTGTAAGTTATAGTTTTCCATAATATACCTATGGTCATCTGGCATAGCCCTGATGTTGAAATACTACTTTTTGAATTGGACGTATTTGCTATATTTCTGTCAAAAATACACATTAGAAACTAATTATCTGCGCTGATGTGTTTTATATGTACACTGAATTGAAAAAGGTGTTTTTTATCTAATAATAAATTAGTGATATTTAGACTGGTCGTTTAGAGATTTTTTTTACTAGGATGATTTACTGTAGGACAGTTATTTGGTTTCGAATTGTGTTCATGTGAGTTTGGCTCTTTTTCAGCTACAGCAGATATATACCTAGACATATCCAGTGTACAAAGAAAACACTTGACAACTATACAGTATATTGATTTTCTGAAATACACATGGCATACTTAAAATAAAACAATTCTATGTTTGTAATATAAAAATGTGTCAAACTCTAACTTGCTGAGCATGTTTGGCAGGGATAAAACAAAATTGTTGGGTACAGCACATATAGCATGCTCAGAACAAACTCTTCAATTTATTAGCTGACAGACAACTGAGTAGTCAATAGGTAAATTATATAGGTATTAATAACATGTTTAAGTCAGCTATCATTTTGAATATGAGAAAGCTTCATTCAATAGTTAATAGTACTTTTATTTGTGCACAGCAATTAGTGAAGTTTAGACCAGATATTGTAAATATATGTCTGAAGTGTGGAATGTATAATCCTGGCCTTTTTTGCTATGATTAATAGCTAAGGGAAAATTAGAAGGTTTTTGAGAAAAATAATGGGCTGGTTAAGTATAATCACTTCTAAAAGTCTCATTGTGAGCTCAGAGGCTATTATTTTTAATTACTGTGCTCAACTTGATTCAAATGTGCAGCAAAATGCTAGCTTTATTGGGATTACTTTGTGTTTACAAAGAAAACTACTACTATCTAGCATTGGAACAGTAAAATAGTTTCTACTTTTGAAATTATAAAAAGCATGTTATACTAGATGATTATTGAATATTTTAGGCCAAATGCAGAGTTGAATGCAATTCAGCCACAACTGCTCTTGTATTGTTCTCATCAACAGAAATTGGGCCGACATCACACACCATCCACCCATTTTTTCAATATTTACCCTCCAGAGTCCCACGTCAGCAGCAGTGCTGCAGAAACCACTTGGAAAATGGCACGGCAGCCACTTTCCTGGCTTTTTTGCTACTGGACAGTTGGAAAAAAGTCTAGTGTGCATGCGTATATCTCTGGTAAATTGGTGCAGTGACCATTTTCCTGAAGACATGTGCATGCGCACTAAACTGCGATAGTGCTAGGGTTTCCTAGTGACCCTAGGTTCCAGAGTCTATTGCTAGAGTCTAGTGAGGAGGGGGCCCCGGATGGAGACTACACACAGAACTCCATCTCTCTTGTTGTACCCCTGAACATTAGTAGAGTAAAATGCTAAGTGGCAGGGATTTCAATGCATTCAGCCAACCAGAAGCGAATGGTGCTAATCATAATATATTCACACTTTGCACTAAGGGTTGAGCACCCATAGGTTATCTTACTCCAAACTAAAATGTATGTGTATTTCTTGGGGTTACCATGTGACACATTTTGTGTTTAAAATGCCCTCACTGTACTTTAGCCATGTTTACATGTACCCACACAATCACACAAATGTTTGTAAGCACCAAATGCATCCCAACTGGCATGGCTTATAATAAATAAGAATTTTCATGCACATGCATCTCTAACCACTTAACTGGTTAATATTTTTTTTAAAAATCAATTCTAAATTGTTGATTTTTTTATGATTTAGTTAGGTATAAAAGTATTTAACAATAATTTCATAAAAAATAAAATGGTAACAGCTCTGTGTGAAGACACTAACAGGAGGAGGCTGCAGAGAGCACTTAGCCTTGTCTTCATCCAACAGATCTATACACAATTCATGGAGCTTTGAGAACTGAAGATCACCAACTGTAAGTGCATTCAGTACTTCTGATTGGACCATATGTGAGGAGGGGAGACTTCATAAAGGTGTAACTGCTTTGAGCCCCGTGGTTCTTAGCTGAAAGAGGAGCAGACATTTCAGGAAAGGCACAGGTGAATTAAGCACTGGGCCCCTGCAGTAGCATTGTGCAGGATCACTGTGATCAGTCAATGATTAATCATAACCTCCTCACCAGTAGTGGATGTGGGAGGTGGAGACTAGGGGTGGAGACGGGACTGTTCTGCTCCATAGGGACCAACAACAAAGTCTTCTATTCCATCTCAAATATGCACTTTGTAGCTTTGCGATCAAACCATTGTTTGTTTTGTTTAAGCAGACCTCATTAATGACTGCATTTTCTTCCTAAACTGTATAATGTAGTGAACCACTGAGGTTTCATGGGTAATCAGTTTTTCTTCCCAGTCTTCTTTAAATAGATCCAAAGGGCTGAATACCTGGAACACATAAAGGATTTCAAAGAATAAGAAGTCAGGTATTTCATTGACAGCTTTCAAAGTCTATTCTGTAGGACTCCACAAAAGGTTCTGAGAGTATTTGTTTGAGGCTGCCATTAACACATTCACACAGACCATTAATTTGTACATGGTAGGGGCTAGCTATCGTGCATTCTAATGGCATCTTTTTTGCAGAGGCTCTGCATAAGGTTAGACATAACTTGGTAAGCTGAACAGGAAACTTTTCCTTTGGGAACCCTACTTTGCTTGGAAAAAATAGTCATAAGGGCAACAGCTACTTTGTCAATATGTAGTAGAAATCCATAGCTTTTGGGTACCCAGTGGCATAATCCACCACAATGAGAATGTATTATTTCCTTGAGATACTAAGAATGATCAGGGTCCCATCGATATCTACAGAACCCCATTCAAAGAGCTCTGACATGATGGTAAAGGATATAAAAGAGACACATATCACATCTTCATGCTTTCCAACCTTCTGACAAGCATGGCAGTAGTGACAGGAATTGGCTATTTCAGTCAGCATTCCTTAGTTAGTATAAAAATGTATACTAAGCATGACCTAGTTTTATCTGTGCTAAAATGCCCTTCCAAGAGGAATTAATATACTCTCAACATCACTTCTCTATACTCTCAACATCACTTCTCTATATGTCTCTGGTACAACAAGTTATCTCAGTCACTCCAACTTCTTGCAATCTTTTGTCTACTTTCTCTATAGAGGCTTCTTCCTTCCAAAAATACCCACTCCTGCTCACTCAGTGGAAGGATCTTCTGCATATCCTTTCAGGAAGTGTAAAAAGGGATCTGTCTCTTGGGCATGGTGGAAAGACTGACATCTAACATGCTCGTTAGTGCCTGGGTAAGTGAATTTTCAGGGTCTGCAAGAATGAGAGTGAGAGTGAAGCAATATTTGTCAATAATCACTATTACTGACAATGTAATTCGCCTTCCCCCCAGTGGTTAATGTGGAGCATTTATCCTGTGCTTCTTGCTGTCACATGACTACGGCTAGCACAGGAAGCATAGCTAGTAAAGTTTTCTTAGACATTCCTAAGTCTGAAATGTTTGCTTACATCTTTTCTCATCAGTCCCCAGAACCTGTGAACCAACCTGACCATTATCCACAACATCAGAATGAATAACATCATTACAAGGTAAGGTTGAACCTATTTTTTCCTAATCAGCCTGGGGTACCTATGTAGAAATTATTGCTGCTGGTCAAAATTCAAGAAACACTATCTTTAATTATCCTCAGAGTTAGCGTTGAATCAACTGAAGTTCCACTAGGAGATCACTAGCTCTCCAGAAAAGTTAAATAAACAAAAAATGTATAAACACTTTTAATTTTAAAAGAAGGATTTGTTTTATCAATATACATATACATATAAAATTACAATCCACACAGCTGGCATTTTTTACATTACATATACACCATTTAAAGACACTTTAAAATGATTCACCCCTATTTAATGTATTTCATCAGCATAAAACACGTTGCAGAGAGACGTCGCTACTGTAAACAATTTAGTATTATTAACCATCTGGCTTCTTCTCAAATATTAAATTTTACCTATGAAGAAACATTGTATTTAATTACCCCTCAACAGCATCAAAGATATCTAAATCAGTTTTTTACTTAGAACACATTCTGCCAAAATCATTTCCCAATAACACAATTGTAGGGCGATTATGCAGAATGCCAAATCACATCTATCCCTGATCCACAGTACAAGTAAGCACTTGCTTTTGGCATGGCAAGATGAAACTCACCAACGCCTCATACAGAAAAAGTATTTCCCTAGATAACACAGCTCAAAAAAAATAATGTTTTTTTTTTCTATAATTAAGGATACTTGAATGAATTTAGGGTAATTTGAGGGTGCCGATTCCAAATATGCAATTGGTTTTCCCAGATTGGCTCTATTTTTTGAGATATTTCATATACCCTGAAATTGCATTTTTCCCATAGGTGCTTTAGACCTGCTTGTCTTAGTAGTTGTGGGTTGATCACCATTGTGTACTTGCTGCATCTATACTTTTAGTTACTTGATTCTTTGTTCACAAACATGTTTTTCCAGGCAAACATGAGTTTATCTCGAAGACCTTTCTTAAATTATCCTGATGTACTTTGTTACATTTGTGGCGAATACACATTCCTCAAGCAAAGAAAAGTAATCATTGAATTTGTGAAGCAAGCCTATCTTGCATATTTTGGTACTGTATAAAGCTTGGTGATCAAGATAAGCCCTGTGCTCCCCACAAAGTCTATAAAACTTGCATAGACAATCTTTGCCAGTAGACATTTGGAAACTAAAAAAGTTTGAACTTCAGTGTGCCTATGTTGTGGAGGGAACACAAAAACCACTTGTCACAACTGAGGGCCTGAGCTGACGGGAGGCAGCCTCAGTTGTAGGGGCTGAGATGTACCGGAACCTGGGAGGTTGTATCAGACCCCTGGACATGTAAGTAACATGAATAATAACTGCCCGAAGGCGTGACCACGACAACTTGGATAAAAGTCAATGATGTTTATTATGACAACTCCGCAACACAGCAGCAGTAAAAGAAAACGTAAAAAGTCAGCAAAGAATAAATACAGTTCCTGGGTACTACAGGATGGCAGGAGCCACAGGGCACTGGTAGTGTGAGATAGTTCTTATGATCTTCTAGATGGAAAGTCCTTACCAGGCCCGACTGTAGCAATGGAGATAACCCAGGATTGTGCCAGCTGGTGTTCCAGGAAAAGCTGGGTTGCTGAAGATAAAACAGCTGCTGTGGATACTGGCTGGAACCAGACTGTTGTTAGCACGGAGTGGATACTGGCTGGAACCAGTTAAATAATAAATGAACTTGGGAGCGATGAAATATGAACTGAAATGTAGAACTTGAGAGCGGATAAATAATAATACCGGTGGAGAGTGGTAAAGTGTAGAAAGGACACCGGCCCTTTAAGGGAAGCTGTACTCTGCTGGAAGCTGAGCTGGAAGCAGGTAATGTTGTAGCTGGAAACAGATGAATCCACAATGGATTGGAGAGTCAGGCTACACCGCAGGTGGAATGCTGGTGCGGGTCTCTATGGTGGAAGTCTTGAGACAGGAGCTGGAACCTGGAAGACAATCACAGGAGAGAGACAAACAGGAACTAGGTTTGACAACCAAAGCACTGACGCCTTCCTTGCTCAGGCACAGTGTATTTATACCTGCAGAAAGGAAGGGATTGGCTAGGCAATTATGCAGATTATCAATACTGAGAACAGATTGGTGGAAATGATCAGCTGACAGAATCCAAGATGGCTGCGCCCATGCAGACACTTGGAGGGAAGTTTGGTTTGTAATCCATGTGGTAATGAAAACAGTAATGGCGGCGCCGGCCACCGGAGACAGGAGGCGCCAGGCTGACAGATGCACATCCAACCACGCGGACACAGCAGAGGCCGCGGCTGACGTAATCGCCACTCAGACACTCTGCATGCAGAAGTTCAGGGACGGCGGCGGAGGCCGCGGGAGACGCCATGCCAGGTGTAATATGGCGTTTACTGTGACAGCGTCCCAGAGTGACAGGAGAGGATACAGGAATGTACACATCAGGATAACAGATGGGATCCGGTCCTGGAGCGCTGAGCCAGCCTTAGGAGGCATCTGATGGGTAAGAAATGGCGTCCAGATACCCGGATCGTGACAGCACCCCCCCCCTTTAGGAGTGGCCCCAGGACACTTCTTTGGCTTTTGAGGAAACTTGGAATGGAATCTCCGGACCAAGGCAGGAGCATGGACATCAGAAGCATTGGTCCATGAACGTTCCTCAGGACCATAACCCTTCCAGTCAATAAGATATTGTAGTTGACCGTAACGGTGACGTGAGTCCAGGATCTTGGCCACTTCATACTCAACGCCTCGTTGAGTTTGGACTTTCGGAGTTGGAGGAAGTGAGGAATGAAATCGATTCAAGATCAGCGGTTTCAACAGGGAAACATGGAATGTCCTGGGTATTTTTAAGAAGGGAGGCAACTGGAGTCTGTAAGCAACAGGATTGATGACTTGTTCAATCTTGAAAGGACCGATATAGCGAGGTGCAAACTTCATACTGGGAACTCTTAACCTCAAATTCTTCGTGGATAACCATACCCGATCACCCACCTTGAGAGCAGGAACTGCTCGACGCTTCTTATCCGCAAACTTCTTGTACCTGAACGATGCCTTGAGCAGAGCTGATCGTACGCTCTTCCAGATATTGGCAAACTGATGCAAGGTGATATCCACTGCGGGAACAGAAGTTGCTGGAAGCGGTTGGAACTCAGGGACTTTAGGGTGGAATCCAAAGTTAGTGAAGAATGGTGTTGAAGCAGATGAAGAATGATACTGGTTGTTATGACAGAACTCGGCCCAGGGAAGTAATTGAACCCAGTCATCTTGAGAGGAGAACACATAGATGCGGAGGAAGGCCTCCAAGTCCTGATTCACCCTCTCGGTTTGACCATTGGTCTGAGGATGGTAAGCCGTGGAAAACTTTAGCTTGACTTGGAGGACTTGACATAAACTTCGCCAGAATTTGGCTGTGAATTGAACTCCTCGATCTGAGATAATTTCTTCAGGAAGACCGTGTAGTCGGAAGATCTCTTGTATGAATACTTGAGCCAACTTGGAAGCTGACGGAAGACCGGTGAGAGGAATGAAGTGTGCCATCTTGGTGAACCGGTCAACTACCACCCAGATGGTATTGAACTTGTTGCACATGGGTAAGTCTGTAATGAAATCCATCGACAAGTGGGTCCATGGTCGACGGGGAACGGATAGTGGAACCAGTTGCCCCGCAGGCGACTGGCGGGATACTTTATGTTGGGCACACTTTGGGCAAGATGCAATAAACTCCAAGACGTCCTTTTTCAGAGTTGGCCACCAATAGGACCTAGAGATAAACTCCAGGGTTTTTTGGATACCTGTATGTCCGGCAAAACGGGAAGCATAAGCCCAATGCATGAGCTTCTTCCTTAGCATCGGCTTCACAAAACTTTTCCCTGATGGGGGTGTAGAGTCCATCCCTACCGTGGAGAATGCCAACGGATTTATAATAGGATGCTTGTCTGAAGACTCTGACTCATTTTCTTGCTCCCATGAGCGGGAAAGGGCATCGGCCTTGCGATTCTGAGAGCCCGGACAGAACTGGAGTTTAAAGTCGAACCTGGAAAAGAAAAGTGCCCATCTGGCCTGACGAGGGTTGAGACATTGTGCGCCCTTCAGGTATAAAAGGTTCTTGTGGTCTGTAAGTATGGTGATTGAATGAGAAGCTCCCTCCAACAGATACCTCCACTCTTCTAGAGCGAGCTTGATGGCTAGCAACTCCTGGTCGCCAATGGCATAGTTGCGCTCAGCTGGGGAGAACTTCCGGGAGAAGAAACTGCAAGGGTGTAAATGGCCATCTTTAGCCCTCTGAGATAACACCGCTCCTACTCCAACGGAGGAGGCATCCACCTCTAAGATGAAAGGAGAGTCGATGTCAGGCTGTTTCAGAACAGGCGCAGAGATGAACCTTTGTTTTAAAAGATGAAATGCTTGCATGGCTTCTTCAGACCACTTGGACGGGTTAGCACCCTTCTTAGTGAAAGCAGTAATAGGCGCCACAATGGTGGAAAAATCTCGTATAAACTTTCGGTAATAGTTGGCGAACCCTAAGAACCTCTGGACCCCTTTGAGGGTTAAGGGTACCGGCCAATTTTGGATTGCTTGTAGTTTCTCAGGATCCATCTCTAGTCCGGAACCGGACACAATGTACCCTAGAAACGGAATGGACTTGACTTCAAAGACGCATTTTTCTAATTTGCAATAGAGATGATTGACACGGAGACGGGACAGAACCTCCTTAACCCAAAAACGATGTTCCTCTAAATCGTTGGCAAAAATGAGGATATCGTCTAGATAGACCACGACATGACGGTATAGAATGTCTCTGAAGATCTCATTGACAAAATGCTGGAAGACAGCTGGAGCATTGCTCAATCCGAAGGGCATGACGAGGTACTCATAATGTCCGTCACGGGTGTTAAAGGCGGTCTTCCACTCGTCACCCTCACGGATCCGGATGAGATTGTATGCACCTCGCAAGTCCAGCTTTGTAAAGATGGTAGCTCCGCTAACTCTGTCAAAGAGCTCAGTAATCAGGGGTAAAGGATAACGGTTCTTGATGGTAATGTCGTTCAAACCTCTGTAGTCGATGCACGGCCGCAGACCACCATCTTTCTTTTTTACAAAAAAGAAGCCTGCGCCGGCTGGAGAAGAAGAAGGTCGAATGAACCCCTTTGCTAGGTTCTCTTTAATATATTCCTCCATAGAATGCGTCTCAGGCAGAGACAACGGATAAGTTCGGCCTCGAGGTGGAACCTTCCCTGGAACGAGATCAATCGGACAGTCCAATTCTCTATGAGGAGGAAGGATATCAGCAGAAGCTTTACTGAACACATCCGTGAAATCTTGATATGGAGGAGGTGGAACATCAGACGACCTGGGGGAGGAAGAACAGACAGGCAATACTTTAAACAAACATGTCTCAGCACAGGAGGAACCCCATGCCAGGATTTGCGTAGTCGTCCAATCAATTGTAGGATTGTGAAGACGGAGCCATGGAAGGCCCAGGACCACAGGATGTGTGGCTCTTGGAATCACTAAAAAAGAAATAAGTTCGGAATGAAGAACTCCCACTCTCAGACGAACTGGTAGAGTCCTTAAAGAAATAACTGCATCAAAAATTTGGCTGCCATCCACGGCAGTTAAAGAAATGGACGAAGGAAGTCTCTCGGTGGGTAGGGACCACCGTTTAACATAGGCTTCGGTAATAAAGTTCCCAGCTGCTCCGGAATCAAGGAGGGCAATGACGTTCCGATAACGTTGAGCAACTTGAAGCGAGACTGGGAGATTACAATCTTGAGGAGATGGAGAGGAGATCATTACTCCTAGCCGGCCCTCTCCTTGGCGAGCTAGGATTTGGAGTTTCCCGGACGTTTGGGACAGGCATTAATGGTGTGAGACGGAGCTGCACAATAGAGACAGAGAAACTCGGAGAGGCGTCTTCGGCGCTCAGCAGGAGTTAAACGGGAACGGCCAAGTTGCATGGGCTCATCTTTAGATGGTGACAGTTGACGAGGAGGAGGAGCAGAAGATTTTGGAGCAGATGATCTTCCACGCTCAGTTGCTCTCTCTCTGAAACGTAAATCAACTTTCGTGCAGAGTGAGATTAGCTCATCTAACTTAGAAGGTAAGTCTCTGGTAGCTAACTCATCTTTAATACGCTCAGATAAGCCATGCCAGAATGCAGCATACAGGGCCTCGTCGTTCCACGCCAGTTCGGATGCCAGGATCTGGAACTGTATCAGATATTGTCCTACAGTACGTGACCCCTGGCGTAAACGGAGAATCTCGGATGAAGCTGAGGTTACCCGGCCTGGCTCGTCGAAGATGCGCCTGAATGTTGACACGAAGGCAGTGTAGGAATATAGCAGGGTGTCGGACCTCTCCCATAACGGTGATGCCCAATCAAGGGCTGAGCCACTGAGAAGAGAAATAATGTAGGCAATTTTTGTACGGTCACTGGGAAAATTGCCAGGTTGTAGCTCAAACTGAATCTCACACTGGTTAAGAAATCCCCTGCAGAATCTTGGAGATCCGTCAAATTTTGCTGGCGTTGGAAGATGAAGACGTGGAGCAGAAATGGGTAAGGTGGGTGGGGTTATAGCTGGAGTCACTGTGGTTGACGCACCAGACGCGCCTGATCCACGGAGAGTTGTCTGAATCCCATCCAGCCGAGTAGAGAGATCCTGGAGACAGCGGATTATGTGGCCCTGTGCAGCCTCCTGATGTTCTAGTCGGGCTGCCAGTTCTTGCATCGGCCTGGCCGCTTGATCCTGGTCTCCGGCTGGATTCATTAGGTCAGTGCTTACTGTCACAACTGAGGGCCTGAGCTGACGGGAGGCAGCCTCAGTTGTAGGGGCTGAGATGTACCGGAACCTGGGAGGTTGTATCAGACCCCTGGACATGTAAGTAACATGAATAATAACTGCCCGAAGGCGTGACCACGACAACTTGGATAAAAGTCAATGATATTTATTATGACAACTCCGCAACACAGCAGCAGTAAAAGAAAACGTAAAAAGTCAGCAAAGAATAAATACAGTTCCTGGGTACTACAGGATGGCAGGAGCCACAGGGCACTGGTAGTGTGAGATAGTTCTTATGATCTTCTAGATGGAAAGTCCTTACCAGGCCCGACTGTAGCAATGGAGATAACCCAGGATTGTGCCAGCTGGTGTTCCAGGAAAAGCTGGGTTGCTGAAGATAAAACAGCTGCTGTGGATACTGGCTGGAACCAGACTGTTGTTAGCACGGAGTGGATACTGGCTGGAACCAGTTAAATAATAAATGAACTTGGGAGTGATGAAATATGAACTGAAATGTAGAACTTGAGAGCGGAGAAATAATAATACCGGTGGAGAGTGGTAAAGTGTAGAAAGGACACCGGCCCTTTAAGGGAAGCTGTACTCTGCTGGAAGCTGAGCTGGAAGCAGGTAATGTTGTAGCTGGAAACAGATGAATCCACAATGGATTGGAGAGTCAGGCTACACCGCAGGTGGAATGCTGGTGCGGGTCTCTATGGTGGAAGTCTTGAGACAGGAGCTGGAACCTGGAAGACAATCACAGGAGAGAGACAAACAGGAACTAGGTTTGACAACCGAAGCACTGACGCCTTCCTTGCTCAGGCACAGTGTATTTATACCTGCAGCAAGGAAGGGATTGGCTAGGCAATTATGCAGATTATCAATACTGAGAACAGATTGGTGGAAATGATCAGCTGACAGAATCCAAGATGGCTGCGCCCATGCAGACACTTGGAGGGAAGTTTGGTTTGTAATCCATGTGGTAATGAAAACAGTAATGGCGGCGCCGGCCACCGGAGACAGGAGGCGCCAGGCTGACAGATGCACATCCAACCACGCGGACACAGCGGAGGCCGCGGCTGACGTAATCGCCACTCAGACACTCTGCATGCAGAAGTTCAGGGACGGCGGCGGAGGCCGCGGGAGACGCCATGCCAGGTGTAATATGGCGTTTACTGTGACAGCGTCCCAGAGTGACAGGAGAGGATACAGGAATGTACACATCAGGATAACAGATGGGATCCGGTCCTGGAGCGCTGAGCCAGCCTTAGGAGGCATCTGATGGGTAAGAAATGGCGTCCAGATACCCGGATCGTGACACCACTCTGATGACTGCTATTTTTGTGCTGTCAATGTTAAAGGTTTCAATAAACACAAGAAACAGAAATGGGAATACCCTGAATTAGAAGCAGCGTTTTTTAAAGCAATAAATGTCAAAAGTTTACCATGTTTATATGTTGTTTCATTCAATAAATATTCATTTTGAGTGTCTTGAGTTTCTTTTGAAGTGATTTGTAGTAATTTCTATATGCTAAGCTACACAGTTCTGCATATTTAAAACTTAATATGTGTTTTACTGTTTTTCATGGGGTACCCAATTATCTCAAGAAGTAGAGCCAATCTGGGAAAATCAATGTCATATTCAGAATCAGCACCGTAAAATTACCCTAAGAAGACTGAAAAATTCTTGACTATAGGCATAGTGTTGACCAGTGTAATCTGCACAGGATACACTAGTGCTGAATGCAAAAGAATAACAAATGTACCTGTGTTTTTCAAACCCACATTTACCTGGTCACTGAGAGTGAATGATTGCAGATTGTCCCTTGCACACTTTAGGGTCCCTTAAATGGAAAGAAAGGCTGTTGGCAGGAACCCCCACTGGAGATGGTGTAAGTTTCTTTTCCTCTAGACAGGTGAAACTGATGTGTTCCATTTTGTTTAGTGATGAGCGGGTTCGGTTTCTCGGAAACGGAACCCCACTGAACTTCACCCTTTTTACACGGGTCCGAGCCATACTCGGATTCTCCCGTATGGCTCGGTTAACCCGAGCGCGCCCGAAGGTCATCATCCTGCTGTCGGATTCTCGCGAGATTCGGATTCTATATAAGCAGCCGCGCGTCGCTGCCATTTTCACTCGTGCATTGGAAATGTTAGGGAGAGGACGTGGCTGGCGTCCTCTCCGTTTATGTTGATGCATTGCAAATATTTTGTGCTTGCTTATTACTTAATTGTGGGGACTGGGTAGCAGCTGTATATAGGAGGAGTACAGTGCAGAGTTTTGCTGACAGTGACCACCAGTAATACGTTGTCTACCTGAAAAACACTCCATATCTGTGCTCAGTGTGCTGCATATATCTGTACTCACACTGCTTAATTGTGGGGACTGGGGAGCAGCTGTATTATATAGCAGGAGTACAGTACAGAGTTTTGCTGACAGTGACCACCAGTATACGTTGTGTGCCTGAAAAACACTCCATATCTGTGCTCAGTGTGCTGCTTTATTGTGGGGACTGGGGACCACCAGTATAATATTATATAGGAGGAGTACAGTGCAGAGTTTTGCTGACCAATGACCACCAGTATATAATATATAGCATTACGGTACAGTAGGCCACTGCTGTACCTACCTCTGTGTCGTCATTAAGTATACTATCCATCTACATTCTATACCTGTGGTGCATTTTAGTTTTGCAGTTTGCTGACACAGTGACCACCAGTATACTATATATAGCAGTACGGTACGGAAGGCCACTGCTGTACCTACCTCTGTGTCGTCATTAAGTATACTATCCATCTACATTCTATACCTGTGGTGCATTTTAGTTTTGCAGTTTGCTGACACAGTGACCACCAGTATATATAGCAGTACGGTACGGAAGGCCACTGCTGTACCTACCTCTGAGTCGTCATTAAGTATACTATCCATCTACATTCTATACCTGTGGTGCATTTTAGTTTTGCAGTTTGCTGACACAGTGACCACCAGTATACTATAAATAGCAGTATGGTACGGAAGGCCACTGCTCTACCTACCTCTGTGTCGTCAAGTATACTATCCATCCATACCTGTGGTGCATTTCAGTTGTGCGCAATATATATAGTAGTAGGCCATTGCTATTGATACTGGCATATAATTCCAAACATTAAAAAATGGAGTACAAAAATGTGGAGGTTAAAATAGGGAAAGATCAAGATCCACTTCCACCTCGTGCTGAAGCTGCTGCCACTAGTCATGGCCGAGACGATGAAATGCCATCAACGTCGTCTGCCAAGGCCAATGCCCAATGTCATAGTAGAGAGCATGTAAAATCCCAAAAACAAAAGTTCAGTAAAATTACCCAAAAATCAAAATTGAAAGCATCTGATGAGTAGTGTAAACTTGCCAATATGCCATTTACGACACGGAGTGGCAAGAAACGGCTGAGGCCCTGGCCTATGTTCATGGCTAGTGGTTCAGTTTCACATGAGGATGGAAGCACTCATCCTCTCGCTAGAAAAATGAAAAGACTTAAGCTGGCAAAAGCACAGCAAAGAACTGCGCGTTCTTCTAAATCACAAATCCCCAAGGAGAGTCCAATTCTGTCGGTTGCGATGCCTGACCTTCCCAACACTGGACGGGAAGAGCTTGCGCCTTCCACCATTTGTACGCCCCCTGCAAGTGCTGGAAGGAGCACCCGCAGTCCAGTTCCTGATAGTCAAATTGAAGATGTCACTGTTGAAGAACACCAGGATAAGGATATGGGTGTTGCTGGTGCTGGGGAGGAAATTGACAAGGAGGATTCTGATGGTGAGGTGGTTTGTTTAAGTCAGGCACCCGGGGAGACACCTGTTGTCCGTGGGACGAATATGGCCATTGACATGCCTGGTCAAAATACAAAAAAAATCAGCTCTTTGGTGTGGAATTATTTCAACACAAATGCGGACAACAGGTGTCAAGCCGTGTGTTGCCTTTGTCAAGCTGTAATAAGTAGAGGTAAGGATGTTAACCACCTCGGAACATCCTCCCTTATACGTCACCTGCAGCGCATTCATCATAAGTCAGTGACAAGTTCAAAAACTTTGGGTGACAGCGGAAGCAGTCTACTGACCACTAAATCCCTTCCTCTTGTAACCAAGCTCCTGCAAACCACACCACCAACTCCCTCAGTGTCAATTCCTCCTTACCCAGGAAAGCCAATAGTCCTGCAGGCCATGTCACTGGCAAGTCTGACGAGTCCTCTCCTGCCTGGGATTCCTCCGATGCATCCTTGAGTGTAACGCCTACTGCTGCTGCCGCTGCTTTTGTAGCTGCTGGGAGTCGATCATCATCCCAGAGGGGAAGTCGGAAGACCACTTGTACTACTTCCAGTAAGCAATTGACTGTCCAACAGTCCTTTGCGAGGAAGATGAAATATCACAGCCGTCATCCTGCTGCAAAGCAGATAACTCAGGCCTTGGCAGCCTGGGCGGTGAGAAACGTGGTTCCGGTATCCACCATTAATTCAGAGGCAACTAGAGACTTGATTGAGGTACTGTGTCCCCGGTACCAAATACCATCTAGGTTCCATTTCTCTAGGCAGGCGATACCGAAAATGTACACAGACCTCAGAAAAAGAGTCACCAGTGTCCTAAATAATGCAGTTGTACCCAATGTCCACTTAACCACGGGCATGTGGACAAGTGGAGCAGGGCAGACTCAGGACTATATGACTGTGACAGCCCACTGGGTAGATGTATTGCCTCCCGCAGCAAGAACAGCAGCGGCGGCACCAGTAGCAGCATCTCGCAAATGCCAACTCGTTCCTAGGCAGGCTACGCTTTGTATCACCGCTTTCCAGAAGAGGCACACAGCTGACGACCTCTTACAGAAACTGAGGAAGATCATCGCAGAATGGCTTACCACAATTGGACTCTCCTGGGGATTTATGACATCGGACAACACCAGCAATATTGTGCGTGCATTACATCTGGGCAAATTCCAGCACGTCCCATGTTTTGCACATACATTGAATTTGGTGGTGCAGAATTATTTAAAAAACGACAGGGGCATGCAAGAGATGCTGTCGGTGGCCCGAAGAATTGCGGGCCACTTTCGGCATTCAGCCACCGCATACAGAAGACTTGAGCACCACCAAACAGTCCTGAATCTGCCCTGCCATCATCTGAAGCAAGAGGTGGTAACGAGGTGGAATTCAACCCTCTATATGCTTCAGAGGATGGAGGAGCAGCAAAAGGCCATTCAAGCCTATACATCTGCACACGATATAGGCAAAGGAGGGGGAATGCACCTGACTGAAGCGCAGTGGAGAATGATTTCAACGTTGTGCAAGGTTCTGCAACCCTTTGAACTTGCCACACGTGAAGTCAGTTCAGACACTGCCAGCCTGAGCCAGGTCATTCCCCTCATCAGGCTTTTGCAGAAGAAGCTGGAGAGATTGAAGGAGGAGCTAAAACAGAGCGATTCCGCTAGGCATGTGGGACTTGTGGATGGAGCCCTTAATTCGCTTAACCAGGATTCACGGGTGGTCAATCTGTTGAAATCAGAGCACTACATTTTGGCCACCGTGCTCGATCCTAGATTTAAAACCTACGTTGGATCTCTCTTTCTGGCAGACACAAGTCTGCAGAGGTTCAAAGACCTGCTGGTGAGAAAATTGTCAAGTCAAGCGGAACGTGACCCGTCAACAGCTCCTCCACATTCTCCCGCAACTGGGGGTGCGAGGAAAAGGCTAAGAATTTCGAGCCCACCCGCTGGCGGTGATGCAGGGCAGTCTGGAGTGAGTGCTGACATCTGGTCTGGACTGAAGGACCTGCCAATGATTACTGACATGTCGTCTACTGTCACTGCATATGATTCTCTCACCATTGAAAGAATGGTGGAGGATTATATGAGTGACCGCATCCAAGTAGGCACGTCAGACAGTCCGTACGTATACTGGCAGGAAAAAGAGGCGATTTGGAGGCCCTTGCACAAACTGGCTTTATTCTACCTAAGTTGCCCTCCCTCCAGTGTGTACTCCGAAAGAGTGTTTAGTGCAGCCGCTCACCTTGCCAGCAATCGGCGTACGAGGTTACTTCCAGAAAATGTGGAGAAGATGATGTTCATCAAAATGAATTATAATCAATTCCTCCGTGGAGACATTCACCAGCAATTGCCTCCAGAAAGTATACAGGGATCTGAGATGGTGGATTCCAGTGAGGACGAATTAATAATCTGTGAGGAGGGGGATGTACACAGTGAAAGGGGTTAGGAATCGGAGGATGATGATGAGGAGGACATCTTGCCTCTGTAGAGCCAATTTGTGCAAGGAGAGATTGATTGCTTCTTTTTTGGTGGGGGCCCAAACCAACCAGTTATTTCAGTCACAGTCATGTGGCAGACCCTGTCGCTGAAATGATGGGTTCGTTAAAGTGTGCATGTCCTGTTTATACAACATAAGGGTGGGTGGGAGGGCCCAAGGACAATTCCATCTTGCACCTCTTTTTTCTTTCATTTTTCTTTGCATCATGTGCTGTTTGGGGACAAATTTTTTTAAGTGCCATCCTGTCTGACACTGCAGTGCCACTCCTAGAAGGGCCAGGTGTTTGTGTCAGCCACTTGTGTCGCTTAGCTTAGTCACACAGCGACCTTGGTGCGCCTCTTTTTTTCTTTGCATCATGTGCTGTTTGGGGACAATTTTTTTGAAGTGCCATCCTGTCTGACACTGCAGTGCCACTCCTTGATGGGCCAGGTGTTTGTGTTGGCCACTTTTGTCGCTTAGCTTAGTCACACAGCGACCTTGGTGCACCTCTTTTTTTCTTTGCATCATGTGCTGTTTGGGGACAATTTTTTTGAAGTGCCATCCTGTCTGACACTGCAGTGCCACTCCTAGATGGGCCAGGTGTTTGTGTTGGCCACTTGTGTCGCTTATCTTAGTCACACAGCGACCTTGGTGCGCCTCTTTTTTTCTTTGCATCATGTGCTGTTTGGGGACAATTTTTTTGAAGTGCCATCCTGTCTGACACTGCAGTGCCACTCCTAGATGGGCCAGGTGTTTGTGTCGGCCACTTGTGTCGCTTATCTTAGTCACACAGTGACCTTGGTGCGCCTCTTTTTTTCTTTGCATCATGTGCTGTTTGGGGACAATTTTTTTGAAGTGCCATCCTGTCTGACACTGCAGTGCCACTCCTAGATGGGCCAGGTGTTTGTGTTGGCCACTTGTGTCGCTTATCTTAGTCACACAGCGACCTTGGTGCGCCTCTTTTTTTCTTTGCATCATGTGCTGTTTGGGGACTATGTTTTTGAAGTGCCATCCCGCCTGACACTGCAGTGCCACTCCTAGATGGGCCAGGTGTTTGTGTCGGCACCTTGTGTCGCTTAGATTAGCCATCCAGCGACCTTGGTGCAAATTTTAGGACTAAAAATAATATTGTGAGGTGTGAGGTGTTCAGAATAGACTGGAAATGAGTGGAAATTATGGTTATTGAGGTTAATAATACTATGGGATCAAAATGACCCCCAAATTCTATGATTTAAGCTGTTTTTTAGGGTTTTTTGAAAAAAACACCCGAATCCAAAACACACCCGAATCCGACAAAAAATTTTCGGTGAGGTTTTGCCAAAACGCGTCCGAATCCAAAACACGGCAGCGGAACCGAATCCAAAACCAAAACACAAAACCCGAAAAATGTCCGGTGCACATCACTAATTTTGTTGCAATATTTCAAAACTGGCTTTGCTCACACCCTATTGTAGCATGAAGCAGCAGGTCAGATGCATTTGCAGGAAAAAAATAGGGGTGTTGTTCAAGGCTGTGTCTCTTTCCAAGCAGATTACTCTGTGTCACGCATTGGGCCTAATTCAGCATAGTTTTCAGTTTAAACACACCTCACTTTAATCTAACTCTCTCTGCCTCTCCTGCAGTGCACATGGTTTTGCCAATTTGAGAAACATTTTGCAGCTGTGATCAGGTCTGCATTAGGCTCATAATTTTTTTGCTCTGGGAGGCTTGATGATAGAACACTTCTCAGCCAAGCTGATTGCCTACTGGGATGATTTAGGGTCATGAAACAATATCCACTCTTTCACATCAACTGGGCACACATGAGAAACTGGTTTTGAATAATTTAATAATTAATCATCTGATGGAAAACAGTGTACAATTTGGCCACAAGTTCACAATACAGTACATATCAGAGGTACTGTGTTTTTATGATCTGATTTTTTGCCTATGAGCCTCAGTGGTAGTGTTACATTGCTGCAACAAAGCCTTATCTATAGCTGCGTAATCTCTATCCATTTTAGGGGAAGGCATGCAAAGGTCTCCAGTGCTCAACCTCTGATTCCAGAGGACAGTGCATACTGTTTGTATCAAATCCTAAACAGTATAGCATATAAAGTTGTTTTTTTATCTATTTACGTAATTTTTGATTTACCCTGTTTGGATAATTACAAGTTTTATTTCTGGTACTATAATTTTATGTGCACTCATTGTATTGTCATGATCAACTTATGCTATGTGAACTAAGTGAAGGCATTGTGTTATTTTAGTGTTTACCAATAAAATATAAACTATATTTTATAATACATAGCGTGGTCAGCAAATAGAGTCTTCTTTTCTGTCCTGAATTACTGTAGGTTTTTCAAATCCCCTAAGAAAACAATCCAAATACCCATCTTTCTCCAGGGGATCCGGTCTTTAGGTCGACAGTACTTAGGTCAACATGGTCTATAGGTTGACATGAGCACTAGGTCGAGATGTTCACTAGGTCGACATGGACACGGTCAACATGAGTTTTGCACATTTTTGTATTTTTTTACTTTTTCATACTTTACGATCCTCGTGAACTACAACTGGGAATAGTAACCTGTGCTTAGTGCAGTGGTAGTGGAGTGAGGTACCTTGCCCATACCTTGCAGAAATTGGGGTTCCTGGTCACTTTAAAAAAAAATGACACAATTAAAAAAAACACGCATGTCGACCTTTTTCTATGTCGACCTTGTTCATGTTGACCTAATGACTGTGTTGATCTATTTTATGTGTCAACCTAGTCACTGTCAACCAATAGTGGTCGACCTAATAATTGTTGACCTAGTTACTGTCGACCCTATGATCCACACCCTTACTCCACGACAGAGAATTTGTCTAGATAGAGTCTACTGATATTAGCTTTTCTGGCTGCCTACTGGCTTTTGATTATAGCCAACTCAAACTGGTTCATGAATTCAGCCTACTTTGCCTGCAGTCTCCCATTCACCTTGACATTCTGTATGGTGTTTAGTTCAGCATTCTGCAGCCTCACAATCTGCTTGGCAGCCTGCAAGCTCCTGTTCTGTAGTTGCTTGTCAGTTTTCTATGTTTTGGAACATAATAATAATAATGCATACAGTACTGTGGCAGTATGGGGCTAAATGGCATTAGTGAGCCATGGATTCTATTTGGGGCAGGAGGGATCCATCTGCACCTAAAGACTGCAAACAGTCTGGTTGAGACTGTTCCAGCCAAGTGAAACTGCTGCCTGTCCTGCCTAGGTGGGGCTTTTAAAGCTAGTTAGGCTGTGGTGGAAGTCAAAGAGCCCAGTGTGCCAGAAAGCCAGTGGAGGCCAGTATATAAGCCTGCAGGAGGCAGGAAAGACCACCAATCTCTATGACCGTTCTCTTATGTTACTGAGAAGAAGCCAGGCCATTGGACTTGAGTGTGAGTAGGCCAGGAAGTGCTTACCTGGCAGAGACAGGACTGAGACTGTATGTGAGTATTTGTGGGAGCCAAGACAGGCTGAGCCTGGGAATATACCTGTAAGAAGCAGGCAAAACTGTGAGATTTTATGTGCAGATTTGCTGCCCAGTATAATGAGGGGTGAAGAAGTGAGAAAGTGCCCTGCAAGGGGCTAGGCTGTTTGTTATTTTCTGTTTAAGTAATGCTGACAATAATGCACGATTTTATTTATTTACCTGAAAAGCTGTGTGATTAAGTACCTAGATACTTAACCCCTCTACCAAGTTAATTTCCCCAGATCACCAAATATGACACACAGCAGTTTAAAGGAAAATTTGGATGCATAAAGAACTCATCAAGGTGGTTAGTGAAAACAAAAAGACAGTCTGTAATGTTTAAATGTAAAATTGTATATGAGCAAATGCAAAGTGTTTGTGAATTTGTTGCAGCAGAGAAAGGATTAATGGAAAAAGTGTATATGTCTGGCAGCTCATGACTATTTATCTTGTTCATTACTGCAGGGTGTGGTCCAGAGAGATAATTTATCAAGTTTTGTTAGTAGATTCCTTTTTGCAAAAGGCATTTAAGGAGCCAGTGCCCCGATAAATGCTGGTTATTGTACTACCACATGAAGAAAAATGTTTTGCTGTATTAAAAATTTGTTTGAAAATTAATTTTGATACAGTTAAACAAAAGATATCATTCTTGTGTGTATTGTGACCAAATATTTATGGGAAACAAATGCTAATGGAATTGGCAGATTGCCTGTTGCAAGTGTACACTTTCAAGCTAGAGAGTCACAGTTTGGAAGCAATGCAAATTTGGTGACCAAAAGAGGATTATAATGTTGTATAAACTTTTATGGGATAACTATTTACAGAGAGATGTTGAAGAGAAATTTATTTTGACCAAGCAAAATAAATCTAATACCAGTTATACAATACCACAATGTTGGGATGATTTGCCATTTCATATTGACAAACTATCTACATTGTTTAGTGTGTACACCCAGCTTATGCAGTCCTGTGGTTACTAGCAATGTTTTCCTGTCAGTCCTGCTGCTGGGCCAATGGAAAATACTGCTAGCAGCCCGGTCCAGTGTAAATGAATGATGGAATGATATGTTGTTCCGTGCTTCATATGTTTAAGGCCATTCCCTACTGGTCCAGCTGAAGGGACGTAAGCCAGACCATAGGAACGATTGGCCACCACTGTAGTGTATACCTGGCCTTACAGTGTTTATCTGTGTATCGGTGTTTCGGTGCAAAGGCTAGTGGCAGATGAAGTTTATGAAGATGTCAGCATTGAAGAATTTGATCATATGAATACAGGTTTTTATGGAAACATGTTATATTATTATGAGCAAATAAGTGACTTGAAGATAAAGTTAGCACAATGAGTTTTCCTCTTTAAAAATGCCCTTTAAACAAGAGGAAGGGGAAATAGAGTTGGAGTTAAGATCTCTTAAAGAGACAGACTTTGATTTGGCAGTTTTGTCTGAATGCTTTGAGGAAACTGATGCTTTAATGCATTACAGGTTGAGTATCCCATATCCAAATATTCCGAAATACGGAATATTCCGAAATACGGACTTTTTTGAGTGAGAGTGAGATAGTGAAACCTTTGTTTTTTAATGGCTCAATGTACACAAACTTTGTTTAATACACAAAGTTATTAAAAATATTGTATTAAATGACCTTCAGGCTGTGTGTATAAGGTGTATATGAAACATAAATGAATTGTGTGAATGTAGACACACTTTGTTTAATGCACAAAGTTATAAAAAATATTGGCTAAAATTACCTTCAGGCTGTGTGTATAAGGTGTATATGAAACATAAATGCATTCTGTGCTTAGATTTAGGTCCCATCACCATGATATCCCATTATGGTATGCAATTATTCCAAAATACGGAAAAATCCCATATCCAAAATACCTCTGGTCCCAAGCATGTTGGATAAGGGATACTCAACCTGTAATATATATTACAATGTGTGAAAACTGTGTTTCTTGCAAAGAAAGAAAGGTAATTAGAACAAGTGCATAATAATGAGGTGCTTTTTGCAAAGGTAAGAGCAAGACATTGTTGAACTGCACCAGAGTTGTTTGCAACTTCAGCTGGAAGTTACAAGAATATGTAAAGGGACATCAGAGTAATGCAGAGGGCATGCAAGTATAAATGGCAATTTAGTTCTGGTGTTAAAAGGATATGACTCTTTAATTGTGTCTACACAGAAAAACTTGAAGAGTATGAATTAGAGAGAGATTATCTGGCTGAGAAGTTTTATGGAGAAAGGGAGAACTATCACCAGATTCTAAAGAGTCACCCTCAATGGAAGAGAACAGTGAGGCAAAAGCCATGGAGGTTGTCCTCTTGAAGTAAGTTTTAAGGAACAAATACAGGCACTTCAATCCAACTTGGCTACAGCCAGAGAAAACACTGAATTTTTGGCTAAAAGAAATGTGTTTCTGGAGGAAATTATGCATGTAGCAGTAATGGAAAGTGAAGCTTTGGAGGTAGAATTTAACCATGTGCATGATGTTTTGAAAAATTGTGAGATAATAAAAACTTTGAAAAATGTCTGCTAAGTACACAGAACCAGTTGTAAAATCTCCAAATGGAAATGAATGCCAGAGAAATGGATCTTCAGTGTAAATTAAGTGTCAGTATCTGAAATAGCTGTTCAAAAGTTGGGACTTTTTGAATTTGTAGAATAGGTGAGGAATCTTCTGCAGACTGAGGACAAGTTAGAAAGTACAATGGAAATACTTACCCAACTGGAAGAGCCACTCTCTGCAACTCTTCTCACATAGACATGGGGAAAGAAGTTGCATAACACTGACAGACATACAAAACCTGAAGCAGCTGTTACTACATTGTGATCCTGAAAAAGCCAGCATGAAGTTATATGATAGAGATGCAAAGTGACTTTGCAAGGAGGTGGGAAGACAAAAACATTTGTGTACCCATAAACCTTGAAATTGCAACACTGATAACAGAAGGAACACTTTAAAACCATCACACAATGTAAAACTGAATAGAAAGGAAAGCTGGGGACTATGGCTACTTGCAACTTCCTCCCCCCCCCCCCCCCCGCCAAAAAAAAAAAAAAAAGACACTGGGCAGCCACCTCATGGGATTGTTGGAACAGCTGCTAAACTGCTAATTATTTTTAAAATGTTGACAGTTACAACCAACTCATCGATAACTTAATAATTTGAAGATTTAAAGCCAGGAAACACTGGGTACTTCAGCTAGTTTTGAATAAAGTATCTATGTGCATGGCCTGGAAATTGGGTGCATGCATATTTAGCAATACAAATTTGCAGGATTTTTGCTTTTACATCAGTTTGAGCCTGGATGGCTGAGATGATGAAAAAAAGAGAAAAAGAAGAGATAAAAGGGAGATTAAAAGAAGCATATGTCAAGATCACTAACAGGGGAATTCAATTGCAGTATTTTTTCACACACAAAAAATGGGGCTGAGGGTTCATCAATTTTTGCCAAATGGTCATTATCAGGCAATGCAAATAACCCCCCCCATTTTTTGGTGAAATGCAGTTGTGGTTGCATGAAGGGATAATTTGCAAAGTGAGTTACAGGAAGACAATGTTTGGGGGTGGTAATAGGGAGTGGTTGGGTAAATGATGGCATGACATGTTCAGATGACAATTGTGATCTTACTTGCTACTGGAGAGCCCTCTGAATCCTTAGAGACAGCTGAGCCTGTGCGTCTACAGAGGTACTCACACTCTGAAACAATACCTGATTTGTCACTATGATTGTGAGGTATCAGCAATTATACGCCTTTGTGCAGGAATTATGCAATAGCAGTGGGTGAACATTTGTTTCAAATGTCCAGTATTATGCATTAGTGAAGTATTTAAAGTTTAAGTGATACCTATTAGTAAATGCATATTTTGAAAACAAAACATACTATTATAAACATGACATAAGTATATGTAATATATGCTTAGTGCAAACTGGGCACTTATTCTACATGTGCTAACCTGCATAGAGAAACATACTGTAGTTGCAGCTTTACATGTAAACATTATTGCTGCTTTTTTATTGAACACAAATTATGCCTGTGTTTTAAGGTACATTTGAGGAGGCCAAATGTATTTTTTGAGTTCTATTTACTATTATTGTTCAAAGCAACCAGTAAGATATTTGCTTAAATCTTCTCACTGGACAGATAAAATCTATTGTTGATTGAATGCCATAGTTTTGTGATAAATGTTAAAAAAAAAAAAAAATTATGCAGAAACAATAACCATTTTAATGCAAACCTTGAAAACTGTAAATACAGTATATACTGTAAGTATATATATATTAGCTAAGTTACAAAAATTTAGATGTCTCAAAGTTCTTATTCTTCTTTTTATGTAATAAAAATGATCTTTATCATGTTTTAATTTTTTCAAAAGTAGAATATTTTAATGATGGTTTAAGTATTTTTTTTTTCAATATTCAAGTTTTCTCATCATGCAAATTTTCTTTTGGCTTAAAGTGCTTTTTCTTCTTTTTACATTATAAAAAAATAAGCTTTATTATGTTGTTAATCTTTTTTAAAAGTAGAATATTTTAAAGTTGGTTTACTTTTTTTAATTTTCAGGTTTTCTTCACATTTTTAACACAACTTTTAACAATTTCTTTCTGTTAACTGTGTATTTTGATTTTCACTTCTCAGAATTATAAATTACTAAACTTCTTGTTGTCTGTCTATCATTTTCCAAAATTCTCAGTTCTACTGTAACTCCTAATGAACTCTGATGATCAGCTATGACTAGATTTCACTAAGTATCTGAGAAAATAATGATATGTCTTAAACATTTTACAGTTTTCTTCATATAGTATGGTTGTATGACATACTTCAAGGCTCCTCTAAGACAGATTTTATCCTTGAGTGCCAGTCAGATGGGATACTTTATGCAAATTGCAACTTTTATAGATCTCATTACTGAATTAGGCCCATAGTAATCAGCCCTTTATGCACCTGTTCTAAAGCTTTTCGTACTTCATCTTTGAGGAATATGCAGTGGCATAATGTTAAAAAGCAGGACTGATTATGAATTGACAAAGTGTTGCAATTAAATGCAATGTAATAGAAGACATATGTCTGATTTTATTTTAAAATAAAAAAGCTTAGATCTGATGGTGCACTACAGGGCATGCTAAGGTTACAAATTGGTCCTTAGCTTTCACCAAGTTCTAAATACAGTCTGTAAAATAGTAACAATGCTCATTAAAAACTGTGTTGTCCAGTACTGTATACCCTAGATTGCAGCATGAAGTTTTTTTGTTATAAATTTTCATAAAATTAGATAACTGTATAGCAAATGCAATCACTTATCTCATTATTAATGGTTTAAACATAAAAAACAGTTTCTATGTAACTTTTATTGTATATCTCTGCAACATCAAACATACTATATTATGCAGCATTGCATATACAAAGTCGGGGGGGGGGGGACGGTGACAACTTCCGGTTGCCCAGAAACCCCCCTATTCTTAGAAAGTGGCACATATTATGACAATAATAGCAATGGCGTATTATACAATTACTAGAGTTGCTGCCACATCATGCAGTTTAAGAGACAGAGTAGAGCTGCTGCACATGCCCAGAGGAAGCAGCTTCTTCTACCAACTTTTTCGTGTGTGTGGATCTTAGCCCTCAGACTATGCACTGAATCAGAGTTTAGCTATCAGGAGTAGATACCAGACCGGAGCCTTACCATGAGGTGGGGAAATGTATGCTTAGAAAGTGCAGCACTGGTTCTATTATGTTTGTGTACAGTATGTATTTATTATGGTATGTTCAACCTTTTTCTGACCACTTATATTATTTAAATGTTTGCAACAGCTTATACTATAGACCATCTGTAGTATTAAATATTAGTACTGTATTCCACACAGTATCCAGTATAAAAAGACCAATGGTTACATTAATGTGCACGGTCTGTATTAGGTTCCCCTACAGCTCCACCAGGCTCCCACACTTGCTCTAATGTTCCACAAAGTTGGAGATTGTGGACTGCATTTGGAAACCCATCTCTAGAAATCCTGTGTTTGCCCCTGCATTTTACAGATTTTCATTTATCTCCGTTCCTGTCCCATTTGAACTTTTCTACCACATACCCAGGGGCGGATCCAGAGGAAAATGAAAGGGGGGGCACCATGATAGGGGAAAGGTAATAGTTATATTTACATGCACAAAAGGCATGTGTGCTCCTAGATAAGGGGTGTGGTATCACAGGAGGCTTGGCCTCACAGAATACACCATCAGGTAATGATTGGCTGTAGGAGCGCAACCTGGTTTATTGCCAATGTTACACCCCGATGAAAAGGATGATTGGGCCTTGAAATTTTGGTCACCTATTCCATTAGTTACGGGAGCCTGGAATGCACCCCAGCACAATATAATTATTAAAGTTTTTAGTTGGTGGTGGCAGGTGCAGCATACCTTGTTTTGGGCACTGCTCTGAGACTCAGACTGCAGGACACGAACTGCCGATCTTTGATTAGCAGAAGCAGCCAGCTGGATCTCCAACAAGCAGCATAAGACTTCTGCAGGACAACCCTGTCACAATCACACGGGTCACCTTCTCAAAGCTGAGGCTGAGTGTGACTGCACCTAGCATGGTGGTAAAGGAAGTGGAGGAGGAAGCGCTGGGAAACTGTGCGGTGCAGTGAGGGCTAATGAAGCCTTCTGCTCCATCATAAGTAACAGTCTTACAAGATGCTGGCACTTGAACCCATGCCTGGGCTGGACTCAGACCGGCTGGCAGTGGGGGAGGTAGGTTGAGCTCCAGCTTCCCCACTGGTTACCACACTAACTTGCTGTTAGAGCCGCAGCGGGTCCTAGTGCCTGCTGGCTCTTTTATCAAATCTGACTGACGGAAATGGAAGTAGTGCTGCTGCCGTTCTCCTTTTGTAAAAAAAAAGGAGTCAGAAACAACAGGGGGGGGGGGAGGCACGGGCCCAAGTGCCCCCCCCCCCCCTGGATCTGCCTATGCACATACCTATGTAATATTCTCTACTACACAACTATGTATGAGTAAGCAGTTAGAGATGTGTGGGTTCAGATTTATTCGGTTCTTTTTGCCAAACTTGGTAAGTTTGGATTTATCCTGATTTATCTTATTGGCTATCCAAAACATGCAAGAGCCAATAAAATGTCATTTTGAGAATTGAGTAAAATCGAGTAAAAACCAAATAAATCCAAACCTGCACATCTCTAGTAAGCAGACTGGGAACTGTGTGCTGCTTGTATTTTCATAATAGCAATTGTAAAGCAGTGGCATCACCAGTGACACTACTTGTGACAAGAATAATGTGCAGGGTTTGTGGGAACAGGTAAATGAAATATCTCATAGAAATAAAGACATAGAATTTTATGGCAGAAACAAACTACTTGGCACATTTTTTAACCATATTGTTACCTCAAACCCAATTTGATCCTTACTTCTTTGTAAGGATATCCTTATGTCTATCCCATGCATGTTTAAATTGCTACACTGTCTTAGCCTCTACCACCTCTGCTGGGAGGCTATTCCACTTGTCCACTACCCTTTCTGTGAAGTCATTTTTCCTCAAATTTCTACTGAACCTACATCTCTCCACTTCAGTGAATGTCCTTGTGTTCTAATACTTATCTTAATTTGAAGGATGTCTCCCTCCTGTACCTTGTTAAAACCCTTGATATATTTGAAAGTTTCTATCATGCCCCCCCTCCCCCTCTTTCCCTTTTCTGCTACAAACTATACATATAAAGATCATTTAGTCTTTCCTGGTAAGTTTTATGATGTAGGCCATACACCATTTTTTTTTACCTTCTTTGTACCAGTTCTAATGTGTTAATTTCCTTCTGGAGATAAGGTCTCCAGAACTGAACACAGTATTCCAGATGAGGCTGTACCAATGTTTTATACAGTGGCATTATTACTTCTTTCTGCTGCTGATTCCTCTCCCAATGCAGCCAAGCATCTGACTTGCCTTCCTCAATGCTTTGTTACATTTCTTACTTGACTTTAAGTAAACTGAAATAGCAACTCCTAGATCCCTTTCCTCCTCAGTAGTTTCTAATATACTGGCATTAATACAATGTTTAGCCTTTGAACTTTTGAGACCCAAGTGCATCATTTTGCATTTTGCTGGAAGCCGGGCTGTAGATACTAAACTGAGTGGTCTGGATAGACTGTTTACTGTGGGAGACCGGGATAGTGTTTGGAGATCCAACCCAATGTTTAACTCCTGATTTGACTGTGCATCTGAGAGTCCCTTTATAGGGCGGGCTGTGCTCTGATTGACCACAGAGATCATCTGAGTGGAGACTGTGTCCTGATAGGCTGGAATTAAACAGGTAATCAAGTCCAACATGGCGGTGCCCATTCCCCGGCTTTGGCAGGACATTTGGCGTGCCTATGGGTCAGAGACAGCCTGGCACATAGGCCTGATTCTATTACAGACTGCAGCCATCCTGGATGGGTGAGAGGGCCAGCAAGGGTACAGGTACCTGGGGCAAATAGTCCAGAGTGTGACACAACCATAGACAGGTAAGTGAACCCCATGTGGTCTAGGACATACAGTACAGTAATCATAACAGTATCCTGGCACATGATACCACACCACATAACCCCTTAAACTCCACACAGACATATGAAGGCTGTGAATTATAGGCATACAGTACCTTCAGATGCAATTGTTGAAATCTTTTTTTTTTGCTATAGCTACCAACTTTTTGCTGTGAAGCTAGTACTTATCTGATTGACCTAAAATTATAATTTTATTTTACTCTACAGAAAAAAATATCTAAAATATTTATAATATTTTATAAAAAACTACTTGTAAAACTAAAATGTATATCATAACTTCCATTTCTGTGCACAGCCCACTCTCCTACTGTACATGAGTGAGCATAAAGAAGTTTGTCTGATAAATAATTTATTTTGGGTATTCTACCCCTAATAGTACATGATACTGACATACAGTACTGTATTCTTTAATTTATATAGGACCATTGTGTCACATTCTAATAATTTTTAGTTCAACGCCGGAGAAAACAATTCCTTTGTATGTAGTCATTACATCAACAATAGTTTTTATAATTATTATTATTTTTAGTAACATTTATTTTAGGTTTAGTTTAGATATTACACAGCAATTTACAAATGGGTGCAAAAACATATTTAAAACAAGACTGGGTATTAACAGAGAAAAAAAGAGGAAATGTTAGAATTTTGTTTGTTTTGTTATGTTCTCCCAGCAGTATGTTTCCCCACCACCAGGGATGGCCTGGCCTCCTGTTGTTTGAGCTGCAGTACTAGTTCTATCCAGAGGTGCTGCTCTTTGGACTCTGTTTTGCACTCAGGTGTTGGGTAATGGATGATTTATTTACCAGAATGCATTAAAAAATGTAGTGTCCCAGTATTCCACAAATAAGAGCAAACAGCACAAAATCTGTCTCTAGAATGATCAACTTACACTATCAAATCAACTATATTACAACAAGTCAAATAAGAAAGATTTCATATAAGTGCTCAGTTGTAATAAAATATGAACATTAATCATACTTCCCTTTTTATGTGGGTAATAAGAATAGTCTCTAAGCTCAGTCCTTCATACTCCTGAAACAATGTTCCATGTGTTGTATGTCACTCCTATTAGTGGATGAAATTCATAACAATCTCACTTATGGCCTCCAACTCTACTCCTTAGGGATGCATGGAATTAAAAATGGAAAAAAGGGCAATAGAGGGGCTGACATTTCAAGATTGCTGTTTTAATTGGTTATTTCTGTAAACATAGCTGATATTGAGACCCTGGTCTCAAAACCATTTGGTAGGAGTCCAATCTGTATATATATATTTTTATGTCACTATTTGTATGTTTTTATCTGGAAAATTTTTATTCAAACTGTATCACATACCTCACCTCCAAGGGCTTCAATATCTAAGACACCTGCCCAAAATAGATAAGATGTTACACAAGCTGAAATCCTCTATCAAATCTGCACTGGCCCATCTATCTTACTATACCAACAGATTAGAGACGGTGGAACAACAGGTTAGTGATATTGAGGATAATCATTACATGCCCCTTATACAGTCTCTCTTAAGTTGCTAGTTGACAAAGTACTGTAGATGATATAGAAAATAACCATAGGATTAATAATTAGTATTTTGTTTGCATTCCTGAGCAAGTCGGCCTTGCTTGATTATTTAGACAAAACTCTAGTCTCTGCACTCAGTCTCCAAAGTGAATTGGGAATGCTGTAAATTGAAAGAGCACATCAACTAGGTGCAGAGAGGGAGGGTTCTAATAGCAGTCCCCAACCCATGATAGCTAAGTTTTTGGACTATCGTGCTAAAGAGAAACTCTTGGCAACCTTAAAAAGCCAGAAAGCTGATGGTCAATGACAATCGGATTCTCATTTTTCAGGACTTCTGTGTAGCAGTAGCCCAAAATTGCAAGGAGTTTTAACCTGTCTGTAAATTCTTGAACAACAGCAATAAAAGATTTGTAATTGAAAATTAATGACAACAGGCAAACTAAATGTTTTGATAACCCAGATGATGCTTGCACTCATTTTTTTTTTTTTTAAACTCCATCCCAATCACATACAAGCCCCTCTCCTGGATCATGAGCTAATATGGCTCTTCTAGTCTAAAATTATTCCTCTACTGGTTATACAGTACGTGGTTGACATTTGTATTTGATTGATATATGTATGCAAGGTTTCAAAGGATTCAGGGTACCATTATGTTTTTGTTTTTTTTCTGTTTTGGTTTCTGATGAATCTGCCAATCCACAAATAGAAAGGGGGGCACTTTTTGCCCCCTGGTATCTGCTCAGCACACTGACTGATACTGTACCTGTAACAATACCTGAAAACTATCTGGTAATAGAATTTCAGTGATATTTGTTACATGTATTTGCAAATACATTATAAGCTGTCGAGCCCCTACACGGCTTCCCTGATATAGGCAGTCCTGCACTACATAATAGCAGTACCCACATAGGACCATGTGATTTATCTATAGTAAGGCCTCATGATAAAAGCCCATACAAAAATACATCCAAAATCTGCCAATCCCTGGGGTATTTGCCAGGGCTTGGTTCTGGTGTTTTTTGAATAGAAAAATATAAAAAAAAATTATTGAACCATTTTTTGTCATGATACTGTTCCTGTACATTACTGGTATGTGTGATTAACCCTGATCCATGTCTGTTAGGTGTATGTGGGGCTCCCCTGCATGCTGGGACAGGGGGGACCTTAACTTTCATTTATATTATACCATTGCTACACTTCCAATGACTGGAATAGAATGACAGCACCCGTATCGGAATCACATCAACCCCTCACATAGATGCCCTATTCTATTAAAGCCACTTTTTGTAATGTTGGAGGTCTGAACATACCAAGCATAAATGGATTTTTTCATCCCTTAAAAATTGTGAACCAGACATAGTTTATTTACAAGAGACTCATTGGAGGCAGGAGAAGACTCAGCCTTACATGGTGGTTGGATCAGCGAGTGCCTGTCTGCCTCTTACCATTCAAAGGCTCGCGGCAGAGCAATTGTTTTCGCCAGGTACCTTCCTTACACTGTTTTAGATGCTGTTTTGGATCCAGAGGGTTGATATGTTTTATTGGATATCCAGATTTATGATGCCAAATTTTATTTGCATAATATACACTATTAGCACTTAATAATGAGTTGCAGGCTTTTTATCAGGCTATATCCCAACTCCTACAGTACAGTACATAGCAGATTACATTTTTAATTACTGTTTGGTGGGGATTTCAATAGAGTTTCAGACCCTTCTGTGGATTAATTCCCAATACCACCGAGTCCTACAGAGCCTCAATGGAGCCATATCACCCAATTATTGGTAAACCACTCCTTGGTGGATCCCTTGAGACTCTTCACTCTCACTGATAGGTCCTACACATTTCATTCAGGGGTTCATGGGTCCCTGTCTTGTATTGATTACAGCCTGCTCTCCATGACACTCCTTTAAGACACTATATCTACTTACTTAGGTGACATACATTAGTTGTTTCTGACCATGCCCCAGTATCAGTGACACTCAGTATCCACATTGCAAGCTTAAGCACTGCCATTTCATTCTGAGCAATTTCTAAAGTTCCATAAATTAAAATGGGCAGAATTCTCAGATGATAACCTAGAGCATTAGGACAACCCTGTCTTGTTTTGGTTAATGTCTAAAGGGGTTATGAGGGGACATATTATGTGACATGTTGCAAAAAGATATTAGAACATTAAAGCCCAACATACTGAACTATACCAAGCTATGCAGACTGGCTTGGTGAATTACATTTTGAACCTCAATGAAACTACCAACACTCAATATCTTGAATCTCATAAGCTACTGGATAGCTTCCTCATAACTCAAATTGGATTACACAAAAAAATAATTTTTTGCTGTGGTAACAAAACTGCTATACTTCTAGCGAATATGACTAAATGATTGAAACGACAGCATCATATGACACCACTTTGGGATAGTCACACCTCTGCTTTGCTTACCAAAACCTCAGACATTGGGGCTAATTCAGACCTGATTGCCGCAGCAAATTTGTTCTCTAATGGGCAAAACAATGTGCACTGCAGGGGGAAAGATATAACGTGCCGAGAGAGTTAGATTTGGGTGGGTTATATTGTTTCTGTGCAGGGTAAATACTGTCTGCTTTATTTTTACACTGCAATGTAGATTTCAGTTTGAACACACCCCACACAAATCTTACTCTCTCTGCACATGTTATATCTGCCTCCCTGCAGTGCACATGGTTTTGCCCAGTAGAGAACTAATTTACTGCTATGATCAGGTCTGAATTACATCAACTTCTTGGACATTTCAAGAATATTTCTGTCATATGTATACAGTTTCCCCACATGATCCTGTCCCAATGACTAAATTGCTAGATGAGGCATCACTCTCATGTATTACCTCTTTAGAGCAGGAGGCATTAGAGGAGGCAATAACAGAGGAAAAGATTGCTGGTGCTATATCAACTATGCACAGTGTCGGACTAGGGCATGAAGGTGCCACCAGGGAAATGTTGTGGTAGGAGTCCATATTTAGTGGTATGGCTATTCTTCAGAGAGGGTGGCGCCAACTGCCACAGAGGCTTGGTAAACCATTACAGAGTGCATGGTCTGGGCCCCTCAATAAATATATATAGTAAGTACTACTAGTGCGTGCATGGAAATGTACCAGATTAATAACAGCAATGCACTGAAAAGAATACACCATAGTCCTGTGCAGTATAAGGTAACACATGTATAATGTATAGTACAAATGCACAGTCTGGACCCTGATCCCTAGAAGAGGAGATGGGCCCACAAGCAGTGGGGCCCACCGAGGGTTTCCCCTGTTCCCTGACTATGCATCTAAATAAATCACCATGGCCTGATGGATATTCATAAGAATATTACAACGTTTTAAAGCATAATATGTTGCCTGCACTCCATGCTCTTTTTCATAGTATTACAGCAGAAGCCCTTAACTTCCTTCTTACAAAACCAAATAAAGATCTGACCTTCCCATACTCATACTGTCCTGCTACTCTACTAAATATTGACTTTAAAATACTGACCAAAATATTGGCAGACTGTATACTCACAGACCCTCAATGGGTTTTGTTAGACGTACTGTAGGCACTCTGTAAAGGAATTCATTTGGCCATTGCTCCAGTGTTGGCAGCTAGTCTTCAACCTGACTCTTTGAGAATGCTCTTGAGTCCTGATGCTTTTAAGGCATTTGATATGGTATCTTACCTTTATGAAATATTAGACAGGGATTTGGACCTAGTTTTCAAGCTTTAATCAAATATTTTACACTTCATTATTAGTTAATTGGACTGTGGGAGAAGGCCTTGTGAAATCCAGAGGAACAAGACAGGGTTGTCCCCTTTCACCTTTGCTCTTCAATTTGGCTTTGGATCCTATGATTAAACCTTACAAAATTGGTCACCATTTAAGGGCATAAGTGTTGATACGGAGGAAGTATAGATATTGGCCTTTGTGAATGATGTTCTTTTATTTGAATCAAACCCGATGGGGACCGTTGACCGCTGATGGCACATTTTAGAGTATTTGGATCTGTGTCAGGTTTTGAAGTTAATTTTGATAAGTATGAATGCATGACATGGTTTCTGGAATCTCCCAGTGGATGAGCGACTAAATTAATTACATATCTAGGATGCAATTAACCAAAAATCTAAATAATATATATGCCCTCAACTTGAACAGCATTTTATACAGTGTAAGGGAGGACCCAGAGAAGTGGTAGCATCTTAACCTCTCGTACATGGGTGGAGCAAACTTGGTGAGGATGATCTTATTCCCAAAAATTCTTTATCCTCACCAGTATTTTCCTATTTTATTGTCTAGATGAGATACTATGGAGATTGAGAGGATAATATGCACTTTTGTTTGTAATGATAAGAGGGCTAGGGTTGCCCTTGTAAAGCTTCAGCAAACCAGATCTAATGGTGATTATGAATTTACCTAATATTAGTGCCTAAAGTCACGCTGCCCATCTCCGCTATTTGGGAGATTAGCTCCACAATTAAAATATGTATCCAAATTCTGTCTTGGAGATTTCTTTCTTGAATGGCACCAGTCTAACTTCCTTTCTACATCTGCATGATGGCAAGGTACCAATATCAGTTCAAACTAACCCATTATTAATGTCTACTCGTAAAGTATGGCATATTCTATGCCACAAAAATTCCCTGAACTATATGTGTCCCTATTTCTTCCATTGCTTCACAATCTGGATTTTCAAAATAGGGCTGCAGGTTATTCTTTTAGTTCATGGGACAGACAGAGAATTACTAGAGTTAGACAACTTCTGAATTGTGTGACAAAAATGCCAATGTCTTTTACACAAGCAGTGGAGAAATATCCAATACTTAGACCTTTTCCTTTAGCTTATTTACAGGCCCAAAATTATGTGATTGGCTTCTCCAGAGTGTTCTCTATGGATGACTGTAATAAATCTTTAGTTGATGAGGAAGAATCCCTATTTATTCATTCCTTCATACTCCTTTACAATATGATACACAGAAAACTGGGTTGGCACAATGGAGAGACCACTTCCCATTTCTAGCCACAAAAAAAGCTTTTATGAACACTTGAGACATCCATCAAGCAAGTTCCTGTGGTATCCTATGTAGAATTATCTCTAAATATATTTCACAGCATATATTTGTCACCTCATTGTAGAAAACTTATGGGGATGATGGAAGCATTTTTTTGTGACCGCCATACACTTCTGAGAGCATTTTTGTGACGTCATATAATAATCAGAGCAATTTTGTGACTGTTATTTTTTGTGATCTAGGTGCATTACAGAGAGCATTTTTTGTGACCACCGTGTAATAAAGATAGCATGCTAATGACCACGATACGAAACAGACAGTTTTAAGACTACCTCCGCTGAGCCTTAAAAATACATCCTCAAAATTCATAAACTACATTCGTACAACCAAAATATCCCCATTCAAAATAACTGGAATAATTTTTAGGGAATATACAGTAGCGCTTCAGCTAGGTGTGAGCAGACCAAGGTTTTCCAGAGTAATGAACAGAAGGAGAGAAGTGGTGTAATACCCTGGTGCTACCTTATTGAGCCCAGTTAGGTTTAGGCTGCGGGGGAGGGTTAGGTTTAGGGTGTGAGGGATGGTGGTTTAGGTTTAGGCTGTGGAGAGGCATGGTTAGGTTTAAGCTGCCAGAAGTGGGGTTAGCTTTTGCACCATCAGGGAGGGTTAGGTTTAGGCTGCAGTAAGGGAGGGGCATTGGGGAAAGCTAAGTATACTTACCTTTCCCTTGTCATAATTCTTACCTTTGGGATGCCGTGGTCGGTATTCTAACCACTGGCATATTATACCCAACCCTCTCTGAATTCTAGCTTGTATACTGATTTATTGTGGGCTCAGTAAGGTAGCACCATTCAAAATAACTGACTCTTACTGTATACTGTATATACACTAACTCCCTTATCTCCATCATTAATTCATTCAATTCACATTAATTACCTCCTTCACTCAAACCCTACATGTTTATTAACTACATTAAAAGCATTAACCCTGTCATAACTTTCCTCAACCATACTCCCCCCTTTCAATTCCAGCACCCACCAGCTATAAATACCTATTGCTGGTCTGTTTATGGCTTCTCTGATCCACTGCATGCTCACTCCACAGGTGTCCAGGGAAACAGGTCCAGCTGTGGCTTGTAGGAGGAAGGAGCTTTGACCACCATGAAGAGGAGGCAGGGGCTGTGCATTGTACCAATAGGCTGCATGGCCCCCCGTACTTTACTCATCTGCTAGGCTTCTCAATATATTGGCCGGTGCCCCACAGCTTCAGCTATGAGCTGCAAGGATTTCCCTTGCAGCCATGATAGGGTGTAGCACTACTGATTCTCCCTAGCATCTCTGGCTGCACCTGATCCTCCAACCACTCCCCGCCCCCTTGCTCTCAGCTGCAACATCTCTCCACCTGTGGCAATGGACTTGTACAGTGCAATAACTGCAGGTGGGTGCTGTGCTCCCTAAAACCACCAGTGTATAACTGTACACTAACTTTTGGTACTCCGAAAATAGAACTGGCGGTGTAGCTGGGGTTGCAGTTGCTGCCAGCTCTGCAAGGATTGAATGGGCAGGGTCCTGGCAGCGAACGGCCTCACTCCTATAGTAGGTGCTCCTTTGACAGCAGGCACCTGGAGGCCAATGTCTCCATTGCCTCCGGGAGTTCCACCACTGCGGCATGTCTATATTCTGTGTGTGACCGTATATCTGCATATGAAATGGTATTTTACAGTGTTTTCCTAGAAAAGAGAACACTGTAATGTACCATTTCATCTGTGTGAGGATACCAGGTTCAAACTCACTCAAGCTTGGTAGTAGATGAAAAACCAATGTGGTTTATTGACAGACTAGGTTATAACACAGTTCAGCACACTTGTATAATCCAATTCTACATGACAATTCCCTCCTGGAACTCCTGACAGAACATTACTTCTTAGCCAGTCTCCTGCCACTCTCTGACCTACTGTCTAGATCTCTCCATCACCAGTAGAGCTCACTCCTCTTGTTATACCCTCCCCTGTCTATTCATCACACAAGCTGGTCACTGAGGAGGTCACAGGAGTGGAGACGAGGTGTCTGGGCTCCTGTACACAATGGGGTGCATAGGATCAGATTACCTGCAGCTCCATACAGAAACTGTTTACTACATAACCTACTCATCCTAATCATATCTGATTGTACAGCTAGGAGACTTACATTACAATGAACTGATTTAACTATGTTACTAACACTCTGGCATACAATCACACACATTTAACACAGTATAACCAAATAAACTGCATATTAGTAATATACTGTAACAGATAAACATAACTGTACACTTGTAACAATAACATCATACAATATAATACAATATTGCCTAGTATATAGCCAAATACAGATCAGCAATTAGTGTTGTCCATGGGTAGGACCAGGGCTAGGAAAGTAACTGCGTGTCTTTTACCACTGTGCGACACAAAGCACCGGCTATGTTGTCACAATTCCTCCCTCTACTGCTTGCTGAGAGTAATGGTGCTCTCCTGTACCCTGGGTCATGGTAGCGAGGGATCTCCTGGGCTTGCTTAGTGCTGGGTCTGGTTCCTGCTGACGGGACAGGCCATCTACATTCCCATGATCTCTACCCTTTTTGTGAGAGATAGAGAAATTGTATAGTTGTAGGGCTAAGCTCCATCTCAGCAGTCGTCCATTGTCTCCGGCAGTCTGCTGTAACCAACTAAGGGGACTGTGGTCTGTTACCACTGAGAACTCGCGCCCGTACACATATGCCTGCAATTTCTTGAGTGCCCAGACTATGGCCAGGCACTCCTTTTCAATAGTGGCATAGCCTATCTCATGGTCCACAAGTTTTAGGGAGAGAAAGGCAACTGGGTGTTCACAACCATCCTCCCCTACTTGGCTCAACACAGCTCCTATTCCACAACCCGAGGCATCTGTTTTCACAATTAACAGCTGGCGGAAGTCGGGGGCTGCTAACACTGGGGATCGGGACAAAATGTCCTTCAGCTGGGAAAAAGCCTGCTCACACTCCGGGCTCCAGTCAATTTGTTGGGTGTACTTTTTTGTCGTTAGGTCAGTCAGGGGTTTGTCAATGGTGCTGTACTGGGGCACAAATTTACGTTAGTACCCGGCTGTTCCAAGAAAGGCACGTACCTGTTTTTGGTTAGTGGGGCGAGGCCATTTCACGATGGCCTCAATTTTCACTGGCTCTGGATGAATATGGCCTCCACCAACCCTTTGCCCAAGGTACAATACCTCTGCCATCCCCATCTGAAATTTGTCATGTCTGATTGTTAACCCTGCCTTGCTGATCCGTGCTAACACCTGTGCCACATGCTGCAGATGCTCCTCCCATGTCTGACTAAAATTGGCTATGTCGTTAAGGTATGCCTGTGCAAAGTCCTGACACCCTGTCAGTAGGTGAACTATGGTACACTGAAAGGTGGCTGGGGCATTCTTCATCCCAAAGGGCATGGCAGTAAATTAAAAGAGCCCAAATGGGGTGCTGAATGCAGACCTCTCCTGTGCCTCCCTGGTAAGGGGTATCTGCCAGTATCCTTTGCTAAGATCCAGAGTGGATATATAGCGTGCCATCCCCAACCTGTCTAGCAGCTCATCTACCCGGGGCATGGGGTATGCGTCTGTCACTGTCACCTCGTTCAACCTCCTATAGGCCATGCAGAAATATGTACTGCCATCCTTCTTGGGCACTAGGACTATGCTGGTGGCCCAGGGACTATGGGACGGTACAATAACACCAAGCACCAGCATTTCATCGACCTTCCTTTTGCTCATATCAATCACCCCAGAGTTCACCCAATAAGCGGGTTGCATAGTGGGCCAAGCCTCTCCAGTGTTGACATGATGGGCCACTACATGAGTGCGCCCTGGCCTGCTCATGAATTGTGGACTCTCTACCGCCAATACCCCCCCTCCTCCCACATAATGCGATCCTCCTGAGGCCCCCAATCTGTTCATCCCGTTGCCCTGCAGAGGCTAGCTAGGGAGGGGTCGGTCCATTGGGCTTCCCTGAATGCTACCCTATCTACTTCCCCCAGATTCTCATCACAGTCAGGCAAGTCTGGTAAAGGATTACTCACTGCTGATGGTTCAGGGTTTGTGGCTGTCGCATCCACCGAGACTCCTGGTGCTGGCATGAGAGGGTCCTTATGCACTGTCTCCAAAGCCTGTGCTTGGCTTCGGGTGATAGCTCCCACAAAGTAACTAGCCAATCCAGCACCGAGATCGTTGCCCAGAATGACGTGAGTGGGTAATCCATCCAAAAGTCCCACATTTACCTCTCCATAGTCCAGGCCCCAGTCCAGGTGTACCCTTGCCATAGGTATTACAGTGATCTGCCCTCCTGCCATGAAAATTTAAACTTCCCATTTCTTCAGTAGTTGGTAGGGGGGAATTAATTCTGGCCAGATAAGGGTGATAGAAGCTCCAGAGTCTTACATTACAATGAACTGATTTAACTATGTTACTAACACTCTGGCATACAATCACACACATTGAACACAGTATAACCAAATAAACTGTATATTCTTAATATACTGTAACAGATAAATATAGCTGTACACTTGTAACAATAACATCATACAATATAATACAATATTGCCTAGTATATAGCCAAATACAGATCAGCAATTAGTGTAGTCCATGGGTAGGACCAGGGCTAGGAAAGTAACTGCGTGTCTTTTACCACTGTGCAACACAATGCACCGGCTGTGTTGTCACAATTCCTCCCTCTACTGCTTGCTGAGAGTAATGGTACTCTCCTGTACCCTGGGTCATGGTAGTGAGGGATATCCTGGGCTTGCTCAGCGCTGGGTCTGGTTCCTGCTGACGGGACAGGCCATCTGCATTCCCATGATCTCTACCCTTTTTGTGAGAGATAGAGAAATTGTATAGTTGTAGTGCTAAGCTCCATCTCAGCAGTCGTCCATTGTCTCCGGCAGTATACTGTAACCAACTAAGGGGACTGTGGTCTGTTACCACTGAGAACTCGCGCCCGTACACATATGCCTGCAATTTCTTGAGTGCCCAGATAAGGGTGATAGAAGCTCCAGAGTCTCTCAACCCTTGCATCTCCTTCCCATTAACTTTTACAGGTTGTAGGTGGGTCTTCATATTATTCGGGTGGCTTTACCAATAGCTGCTACCACCTCTATTTAGTATGCTACTTCCTCCGCCTCTTGCACATCAGAAAAGTTTTCCCCCTCCTCCTCTAAATGATTCGTGGCACACAGCCACCCGCGACACGGCAGGTTGGGCACCTGGGAATGGCCGTCTTACCCGTGTACAGTCTTGGTGTAAATGCCCCACCTGGTCACAGTTGTAGCAGCGTCTGCTTCCAGGTGACCCGGTCCCCAAGGCCTTGCATTTCTGGTTAGGGAAGCTGGGGTATGTATTGGGCTGATCAGTGAGGGAGCAATGGTAGATCATGATCCTGCTGGGGCCATCAGAGGGTTGTCCTCTCCTCTGTGTTGGCACCTCTCCACCTTGGTCTGTTAGCTGTGAACTCATCTGCTAGGTGTGCTGCTATTTCTGTAGTGGTAGGGTTCCGGTCTGCCACCCACTCCCTGATCTCTGGAAGCATCTTTTTTAGCAACTGCTCCAAAATAAAAGCATTTTTAATGTCTGCTACAGTAAGGGCCTTCTTCACGGCCAGCCACTTATCACAGTTCCTCCGCAGCAAGTTACTGAACTCTATAAATGAGGCATCCCCTTTCCGTGCTATAGACCGGAACTTTATGCAATACGATTCAGCGGTCACCGTATATCTGGCAAGCAGCACACTCCGTACCACCTCATATACCAGGATCTGCTCTGGGCTCAGGGCATGGCATGCCTCCAGTGCCCGTTCTCTCAGACTGGGTACCAATTATCGAGGCCACTCTGCTGCCTCAATTCCATGCATTGTCATAACAGATTTAAACATCTGCAAATGAGTATCAATATCCGAACTGACCTCATAAAAAGGTGGGACCTCATTATACCTCAGCCGGGATGTCTGCCTTACCGCTACTCCCAGGGCGGTTATACCAGTCTGCGCCCCCAATGCGGCTCCCAGTACTGATGCTCCTTGTCCTAGTGCTGCCAGCAACTCCCGCAACTGATCAGTACTTCCAACGGCCAGTGCAGGGCCCGTTGTAGCAGTTCCAGTTGTTCATTGACCCTTGGCCTGCTCTGGGATGCAGTCCTCATCATCCTCCTGCCCAGGGTGTTCTTGGTCCCATTTAGCTAGCTTTGCCATTAAGACTGCTCTGGTGTCCGATGCATTAAACTCAAACCGTCTTGTTTGACAGAGGTCCTGTAGTTGATCCTTCTTGCTGTATTGGTAGCATAGTGGGGCGGAATCCATTACCTGCTGTGTTTTATTCCTTTCTGCTGGTGTCTTGAGTGATCCCACTGCTGCCACCAAATGTGAGGATACTGGGTTCAAAATCACTCAAGCTTGGTAGTAGATGAAAAACCAACGTGGTTTATTGACAGAATAGGTTATAACACAGTTCAGCACACTTCTGTAATCCAATTCTACATGACAATTCCCTCCTGGAACTCCTGATAGAACATTACTTCTTAGCCAGTCTCCTGCCACTCTCTGACCTTCTGTCTAGATCTCTCCCTCACCAGTAGAGCTCACTCCTCTTGTTATACCCTCCCCTGTCTATTCATCACACAAGCTGGTCACTGAGGAGGTCACAGGAGTGGAGACGAGGTGTCTGGGCTCCTGTACACAATGGGGTGCATAGGATAAGATTACCTGCAGCTCCATACAGAAACTGTTTACTACATAACCTACTCATCCTAATCACATCTGATTGTACAGCTAGGGGACTTACATTACAATGAACTGATTTAACTATGTTATTAACACTCTGGCATACAATCACACACATTGAACACAGTATAACCAAATAAACTGCATATTCCTAATATACTGTAACAGATAAACATAACTGCACACTTGTAACAATAACATCATACAATATAATACAATATTGCCTAGTATACAGCCAAATACAGATCAGCAATTAGTGTAGTCCATGGGTAGGACCAGGGCTAGGAAAGTAACTGTGTGTCTTTTACCACAACGCACCGGCTGTGTTGTCACAATCTGAATTTATAGCCACAGACAAACAGAGAATATAGGTATGCTGCATATCATTTTAATCAGCAGAGTCTGCTTGTGTGTCCTATTCACAAAGCATTTGTGTGTCCTATTCACAAAGATGCATTTTCACCAAAAAAAAAGATGCCCAATGTTAACGGAGTTGCATGGGGCCAGTCATCTCACTCATGCCAGGCATCTCCCACTACATGGCTTATTGAGGCAAGATGTTTGAGGACACATCTGTATACTGCACTAAGGATAATCACAAAGTACAGGAGGAAACATTCTTCATAGTAAGTGAAGTATTACAACTCAAGGACATACTCTGAAACTGGAAGAGGTAGGTTCAGGAGAATTTTTTTTGAAAATTACTTGGATTAGTGGAATAGCCTCCCAATAGAGGTGGTAGAGACTGAGACAGTAGAGCAATCTAAACATGCTTGAGATAGGCATATTAATATCTTTACAAAGAACTAAGGATCAAAAAGGGTTGAGATTACCTAAAGGATAAAAAAAGGGGCAGACTAGATGGGCCAAGTGGTTATTATCTCCTTCAAATTCTATGTTTCTGTGTTTCTATGTCATCTTGTTAATTGTTTACCTTTAACTTCTGGATGGGCAAATTTGATATCATACCCGAAGGCACTCGTGTAGCCCGGGCGTTTAGAAACGTTTTGATAAGCATATGAGCTGTAGTGAAAAAATGTATTCTTTAAATGTGGATACAGCCTACAGCCCCTCAATTTTCTCTCTTTTTAGGAAAACTTTTTCAGGTTTTTAGAATGGAAAAGAAGAGGTTTACTGAAAGATTTAACAAGACACGGGAAAGTTGCATAGAACCTGTACCCTCTTCCACTCACTTAAGGAGCAGATTTGAAAGTGTATGAATAGAATACGCTATGGTATGAGACTCATGTATATGAGAAAGACCCCCTGATTTTCCTCAACGATAATTAGCTCATGGTTGAGCTACGTCTTTGGTGACATTTTGTTTTTGCAAAATGTGTAGGGAAAATAGAGGACAACATGGTTCTGGGTTCACACTAGTCTACTTTCTTGATTATAGAACATAATACTTACTTCTGGGTGGTGTTATAGTGTATTCATATTGCAAGGACTTATTTGATGTTATGTATGAATTTATCATCCTTCAATAAAGAAACTTCAACTGAAAAACAACAAAAATAGGTATTACACTATTCCACTCTTCCATTTTTAATCCACATGTGATGAGAGTGATACCCCTTAAAGGGGATAGTAGGAAAAAGGTCAGATCATATGACTTTCATCCGCTGATAGCAGCGGTCAGGTCCAGAGTTCATTGTGTTCCTGGCTGTGACTCTATTGGGCCAGTGGTGAAGGAAGCTGGGTGGCCTTCGATAGTTTCCTTTGCATGAGCTGGAATGACAGTGCTGAGGCAGACTAGTAGGCAGTAACAGTAGGAGCTATGGAAATAGCTCCTACAGTCATTTGCTCCCATATATACCAGATTTTTGTTCCAACTAGAAAGGTTAGAGAGATAAATTTATACTGTAGCATAAGATTATCTCTAATCTTTCTGGTTGGAACGAAAATCTGGTATACAGTATATAGGAGCAAATGACTGTTTACCATTTGCTCCCAAACACTGAAAAACAGACAATAATTGTCCTTTATACAAATTAGTTAAATCCATTTGATTTAACCAATTTATCGGAAACAACTGTTTTTTTTTTGGGTGATTTTTGTAGCAAATGGTTGATTGTCATTTACTCCCAGACATTACCAGATTTTCGTCCCAACCAGCCAGATTGAACAGATTATTTTATATTGTGTAGCTTAAAATAATGACATCATACTTTTATTGCAGGTAGTAAAGAGACTTCAAGTGTCCCTTGAAACAAAAAAAGCTTGTCACTATAGTAACCCAAGCCTTTGAACTTCCAATAGGATAGCAAACGGAGCAATACAGTTTTATAAGACTGGCACATGGATCAAATGTCTAATGAACTTTTGGCAATACTACTAGTGCTTTAATCAAAAATGTCCATTAAATTGACACTGAAATTGGTATTGGAACTTAGCATAAACAACAAATTATCATGATCTATTTATAATATATTTAAATTCCCATCCAACAATTTGGCTGTAATTACATCCAATGTACCATTTCGGCAGGTATTTGCTAATAATGTATAACACTGACTGAAGGAAAATAAAATATCCCTGCATATTTGCAGACTGCCATCGGGCAGCTATGTGGTATACACATACCACATAAGGACCCCGATCTGTCAAGGGAACCTGGAGCTGATGATCCAATCTGACTCTTCACTAAGAGTTCTCTCCTTCATCCACCTGTTTGTGATTAAAATTTCAATCAATTTCTATCCAAAACAGAAGCAATAGTGTTTGAGTCATTTACATAGGTCGCAGTGATTTTTTTTGCTATGCAGAAACATGGCTGCTGCTGCTTGGACTCCATCAGAAGTAGAGAGAATAAACAAGCTTAGTAAATTAACCTTTCACTGATGTGTCAAGACTTTATTCAGCAACAGGAGAATTAAGGAGCCTGGAGTTCAATTTATTTGCCATAAGCACACACTTTACTAATGGAGCTCTATTCCTACATGCTGGATGCTATTCTATTCTCAGTATTTTTATTTGTATCTGTCTGTGTCAATATGTATGGGAAAAAAATCTCATTTTGGGTTTTCTTCCCTGCCCAGAGAAATGAGTCTAAGCAGTTTTGTTTATGTATTATTTCTAAAGAATTATTGTACCTCATTGCATGAGATACTGTAGCAACAGTGCATAAAAGTAAAATTAAATACATATTTTAATGTCGATATTTGCCCACCGAATATCCCGAGTCCTTTCCCAGTCATTTTCTTCATTGTTATTACTAATGTTTTCACCATCTCCCAGGGGAAAAGGGATTCAAAGCAGCAATAGTAAACAAAATTGCTAAAGGAGGAGATAAAATATATCTAACAATTTTAAAATATATATCTTAAAGGTTATTCTGTCCTAGGGATTTGGAATCTGGAAAGGAATAAAAAGATTTACTAACTGAAATATCTGAAGATATTTCAAACAAGGTTCCGTGACAGTTGGTTACTTAAAAATGCTTTAATCATGTCTGGAGGACAAACCTGGATTTGAAATATGTTATATTTGTAAGAAACTAAGGGGGGTCATTCCGACCTGATAGCACGCTGCCGTTTTTCGCAGGGCGCAGCGATCAGGTCACTACTGCGCATGCATATGAGCCGCAATTTGCAGGTGCATCGTAGGGGTACAAAGCGGATCATTGCTGGGCGATGGATTTAACGAACAATCCGTTCGCACAGCCGATCGCAAGAAGATTGACAGGAAGAAGGCATTTATGGGTGTCAACTGACCATTTTCAGGGAGTGGTTGGAAAAACGCAGGCGTGTCCAAGAGTTTGCAAGGCGTGTGTCTGACGTCAATTCCGGGACCAGACAGGCTGAAGTGATCGCAGCTGCTGAGTAAGTTCAGACCTACTCAGAAATTGCATAAACTGTTTTTGTTCTGCTCGGTTGCACAGGTGTTCGCACACTTGCAAAGCTAAAATACACTCCCCTGTGGGCGGCGACTATGCATGCGCACAGCTGCTAAAAACAGCTAGCGAGCGATCAACTCGGAATGACCCCCGAAGTCCAATTTCTTTATGATCTCATCTGGATTAAACACTTTTTTTTATACTTTGTTGGGTTACACACTATGAGGGTGATTCATTTCTGAGTGCAAAGCAAAAAGAGCAGTAACTTTACACGTTAACAAAAAATGTAGAAGGTGAGGCATAATTGGATGTAGGGTGTTCTAGCTCAAATCTAAATTGAAGTTTAAAAATAAAGCATTTTTGGTTACATGCAAAAGCAGCTAGAATTTACCCTGCATGCAAAAAATAAATAAATAAATAAATATATATATATATATATATATATATATATTTGCCCCTCTTCCAACATGATTTGACTATGTGCAGTTACTCCGAATCAGAACTTACATTATTTCAGAAATCATTTTGCTCCATTTATCAGGACTTAAAATGTATTAGCAAGGGCATAGCTACCACAGGTGCGGAGAGTGCAGCTGCTATGAGGCCCAATACTGAGAGGGACCTACCTTCCCTGTCATAGGGCCTAATTCAGATCTGATCGCAGCAGCTAATTTGTTAGCTAATGGGCAAAACCATGTGCACTGCAGGGGAGGCAGATATAACATGCGCAGAGAGAGTTAGATTTGGGTGTGTTATTTTGTTTCTGTGCAGCATAAATACTAGCTGTTTAATTTTTACACTGCAATTTAGATTTCAGTTTGAACACCCACCCCCCTGCAGTGCACATGGTTGTACGCATTAGCTAATGAATTTGATGCTGCGATCAGATCTGAATTAGTCCCAAGGTTACATGTGTTAGATACATTTTTTCACCACTGCATACCTCCCAACATGACCCTCTCCAGGAGGGACAGAATACTCTGCTCCTGGAATTCCCTCTTAACTTACGAGTGGCATAACCTGTTCTGAAACACCTTTTAAAACAGGTGATGGCAATCACACATTAAGGGAAAAGTCCAGAAGCAGAGCACTCTGTCCCTCCTGGAGAGGGTCAAGTTGGGAGGTATGTACTGGGTTGTACATAGGGGCCTTAACAAACTTTTCCCTTTTCCTGCAATGTATCTGGTTATACCCCTGAACCTAATCACTGTAATGTGATATAAAATTAACTGGAGGGCATTGTAATATTACATATGATATTACATAATAAGAAATGGGGCACTGTAATTCTGCGCAATATGAAGTGGAGGCAGTAATATAGTGTGGCATAATATGAACTGGAAGCACTGTAATATGACAAAGTATTAACTGAGGCCACTGTATGTCATGATGTGAATTGAGGGTACTGTGATGCATAATACAATGTGACATAACATGAACTAGGGTACTGCTATAGTTTATAAAATGTCACTACTATGGGGCATAACATTAAGTAAGGCATTACAATGGTTCAGAAAATGAAGTAGGGCATTACTATTGGGCATACAATTAAAAACTGCTGCAGAGAAGTGTCTTTCTAGAAAGTGATTCAATTGCTTCTCAATGCAGTGAGAAGAAATAAGCGAGAAGTCTGTGATTTAAGCACCCAAATGGGAGTTTGGGCACACTAACCAGGACTTTAGATGGGATTAGCAGCTATTTGTGGCTAAACTCCGTTTGTTTGGTTGCTTTAAAAGTAATGGGCGCCAAATCATAGCAACAATTGCATTGCTCTGATGGACATACATTACTTTGGGTGCCCAAAAAACATTTGAATCACCCCTATGAAGCCATGAGACAAGGCCCCTTTAAAATGTTTCTGTGCTGCCCACAAAGTTCTGGCTATGTGTGTTTGTTTAACTTAAGCCAAGCTGACTTATGTATAAGGCATATAAATAAGTTATACAACTCTCCTAGTGTTTGAAATCTATATACTGTACCATAACAGCAGCATAGAGTACATTATGTTCTGCTGCACCAGACATCTCAAAAAGTGAGCAATAGTCAGACGAGGAGATGGAAATGTGAAAGGGCTGGAAAGAGGCAAACACTGTTCATATAATTATTATCTGTCAAGGGTCATGGCAAGTTCTCAAAGATTGGGAAGACATGTCACCTCTGTAAACATATCACCTTTCCGCACTAAACTGGGGGCCCTTGTGCCCTCTAATGGGATGGGTACTGTATATCATCATCACTGCATACCTCCCAACTTCTGTTAAAAGTGGAGGATGGACACCAACCAAAATTGGGGTCACTAAACTTCGTGGTAAGTGGCATGGCTTCACTGCAAGCGCCGTGGTCACAAGTCATGCCCCCATTTTTGCCTCTATGGGGGCATGGACAGCGCTCAGTGAGCTGCTGGCCATGCACTCTGTCCCTCTCTATCGGGAAATAGATGCTATGCGCGTCTATTCACTGCTGCTCTGCTTAGAGCAGCGAGTGACAGGGGGGATCTCCTAACTGCCCCCCACTGTGGGACACTGCAACCAGTGGGTGACATAGCGGGACAGACCATGAAATACGCCAAAATCGGGACAGTTGGGAGGTATGACACTGGTTCAAATGCCTCAGACACCCTTTTTCTAACGTGTAGGTGATAGTTGACTCTAGTGCCCTTCTAGTACATGGGACAGTTTTCCACTCAGTTGATATCAGGAACTACAAGGAACAAGCAATATTCAATGTTATGCACTGTATTCCTGCCATATGTCTACCCTGGCTGGCTTCCCACTACTTTTCTCAGCTAACCTCTAAAATACACAACAGGGATTCCGAGTATCTGTGTAAATACTGCTAAGGTGTGTCATCATGACATTTTGCTAATGAAAATTAAAATCAACAATAATTCAGCCCCTGACTCTATCAACTATCAACTACCGTATATACTCGAGTACAAGCCAACTTTTTCAGCACTTTTTTTATGTTGAAAAAGCCCCCTCGGCTTATACTCAAGTCAGTGCCTGGGAAGGAGGGACATGGAGGGCACAGCGCGCGCCTCTCCTGTGTCCCTCCTGCATCTCTGGCGGCAGCGGCAGGTCTATTAAATTAAGTACCCGTTCGTGAGCTCTGATTGGCTCACGAACCGGCACTTCATTTAATAGACCCGCCGCCGCCGGAGATGCAGGAGGGACACAGGAGAGGCGCGCGCTGTGCCCTCCATATCCCTCTTTCACAAAACAGCGGGGGAGTGGGGAGGGTAAGTTGTACCTGGCACTGGGGCAGCATATTTGGCACTTGGGGGGCATATGTGGCACTGAGGGGGCATATCTGGCAGTATGAGGGCATATCTGGCACTGTGGGGGAATATATGGCACTGTGGGGGAATATCTGGCACTGTAATGGCATATCTGGCACTGTGGGGGAATATCTGGCAGTATGAGGGCATATCTGGCACTGTGGGGGAATATCTGGCAGTATGAGGGCATATCTGGCACTGTGGGGGCATATCTGGCACTGTGGGGGCATATCTGGCAGTGTGAGGGCATATCTGTCACTGTGGGGGCATATCTGGCAGTATGAGGGCATATCTGGCACTGTGGGGGCATATATGACACTATGAGGGCATATCTGGCACTGTGGGGGCATATCTGGCAGTATGAGGGCTGTGTACAGCTAGAGCTGCATTTCCCTCGAGTCAATAAGTTTTCTCAGGTTTTTGTGGTAAAATTAGGTGCCTCAGCTTATATTCGGGTCGACTTATACTCGAGTATATACAGTATACTGTATATGTGTTAGATTGCTGTATAGAAAGCAAACATCTTATATTAAGATAAAAAGAAACATCAGTGAACAATAAAGCTGCCTATAGCATACCCCATAGTGCATCACCAATGCAGGCCGATGCTTATATACATACAATTTCTTATACTATACCACTTTCCTTGTATGGAGTATGATCACTGTCTTGATATAGCATGATAAATAATAATAATAATAATAATAGTAATAAATGGGACTCAATGCGCTTAACAGAAAGTGTAAACATACAGTAAGGCCTAATTCAGATCTGATCATAGATGTGCTAAATTAAGCACATCTACAATCAGTCACACTGACATGCAGAGGGAATCCCAGCACAGGGCTAGTCTGCCCCGCATGTCAGCCCCCCCCCCTCCCCACACAGGTACAAAAGCATCACAGGGTGGCAATGTTTTTGTACCTGATGAATAGCTCTCTGCCAGCGCAGCTCCTGCGTGCTGGCAGGCCGCTACTCACCACGTCCTGGGTCACAGTGGCTGCATGTGATGTCATGCAGCCACCGTGGCCGCCCCTCTAACATTCCGGACATGCTTGCATTGTCTAGACTGCACCCAACCAACAGCATTCTAATGCCATTGGCACTCCCCCTCCCACACCGCGACCGCCTCTGCCTGTCAATCAGGTAGAGGCGATCGCAGACCTGAGATACTGATACCATCTCACTGGGTTCCCGTGGCTCCCTGAATACTGATAGCATCTCACTGGGCTCCCGGGTGCATACACGCAGTGAGGCCACTGCACTTGCACACTCCACAAAATAATTCAGACTGCGATCGCTGTTGCTGCTTAGATGCAGTCTGAATTACCACCACAATGCAGTACAGAAACTATGAACATTATAAAGAAGTATAGCCAGTGCTATTTTTCTGCAGGAACCAGCAGGAACTCAGTTTCTGAACCTCGCATTAAATATGACATAATCAGGAGCTGGGTTCCTGAACCCATCCTGGGCCAAAATATATTTTATATAAGATAAGTTTTATTTTAAAGTCCATTATTATCTATCTATTGTATCTATTCATCTTTCATCTCTATTTATCTATAACTGTTTTAATAGCTCCACCCGCAGACCTGTAGTTCCTAAACCTATTTTTCCAGAAACACAGTACTGGGTATAGCTTTGCATGAAATATAGAGGCCATGAAGATAATACAAAGGGTGTCACTGCCATTTTGAGTCATCAGTTGCAGCACTAAGTCCTCCTGCCCAATAGGGATCCATGTGAAGTATCCATTTTAGGAGCACTACATAGGTTTAAACTGGGCAGAAAAGGAAATGCCTGGAATCAATGACCACAATGGGCGAGATAAAAAATACTATGGTGGGATGATCCTTGCAAGTTAATCCGATCCATGCACTGTTAATTTTAAACTCAGCACCAGCCGAAGCAGTTTTGTTGGGCACACTATATTGGTTGCAATGTGCGAAGAAGCAATACATGGAAGATAATGAACTGAAACAGTGAGACAAGATAGCCACTGCATGGGTAATTCAATGTCTTTTTTTATCATCAAACAGGCTGTCCACCTCAAATAGAAAAATAGGTACATTGAGTAGTATTGTTTTAGAGAGATGAGAACATGAAAAATATGATTTCCCCAGTGATATAATAAAGTCAATATCCAAGGTGATGTGCAATGGTATCCTGTGGGATCCTCCACCACATCCTTAATGAAAACTGAGTGTATGACTTAAGAACCACTTCACTGACAGACACAACACTCCCATAACACACCCTTAAGATGGTACATTTCAGTGCATGTAAATAGCCACCTCCCAGTCACTTCCAAATACATTACTGGGAACATGCATTTCAATCGATCATGTGAGCCATGATTCAACATGGATCACAAAAGCAAAATATTTCTCTAATGGGCAAAACCATGGGGGTAATTCTGAGTTGATCGCAGCAGGAAATTTTTTAGCAGTTGGGCAAAACCATGTGCACTGCAGGAGAGGCAGATATAACATTTGCAGAGAGAGTTAGATTTGGGTGTGGTGAGTTCAATCTGCAATCTAAATTGCAGTGTACAAATAAAGCAGCCAGTATTTACCCTGCACAGAAACAAAATAACCCACCCAAATCTAACTCTCTCTGCACATGTTATATCTGCCTCCCCTGCAGTGCACATGGTTTTGCCCAACTGCTAAAAAATTTCCTGCTGCGATCAACTTGGAATTACCCCCATGTGCACTGCAGGTGGGGCAGCTTTAACATGTGCAGGGAGAGAGTTAGATTTGGGTGGGGTGTATTAAAACTGAAATCTAAATTGTAGTATAAAAATAAAGCAGCCAGTATTTACCCTGCACAGAAACAATATATATAACCCACCCAAATTTAACTATCTCTGCACATGTTATATCTGCCACACCTGCACATGGTTTAGCCCATTAGAGAAAGATTTTGCTTTTGCGATCCATGCTGAATCAGGCCCTATGTACACTAACACAGTGGGAACCAGTGCTGTGCAACTGTTAGCAACTTCGATGGAAGTGCAGATGAAAGGCCTCAATCATTTGTGTGAATATCGGCATAGCGGCCGCATAAGAACTAGAGATGAGTGGGTTCGGATCTCTGAGATCCGAAACCCCCCCACACATCAGGATTCAAGTCCGGATCTGAGTCTGGCTCGGGACTTCCCGACAGACTCAGATCCCAGATCGAGGCAAAATGTCATCATCCCGCTGTCAGATCTTGCGGGTTTGGGATTCTATATAAGTATTAATATACTTGGAGATTGAGGGAGACAGACCTCTGTCTGTCTGTGGGTGGTAGCGTACAGGGAGGCTGATGTCCTGTGCTATTCTGGGGTGGTGTCCTTTGCTGTTTGGGGTGCTGCTGTCCTGTGCGGTTCTGGGGTGGTATCCTTTGCTGGTGTACTGTGCTGTTAGGGGTGCTGATATCCTGTGCTTTACAGGGGGAGTGCTGCTCTGTGGTGATGTCCTGTGCTGTTAGGGGTGCTGCTGACTTGTGCTGTACATGGGTGCTGTCCTGTGCTGTTTGGGTTGCTGCTGTCATGTGCTGTACAGAGGTGCTGTTCTGGGGTGTCCTGTGGTGTTTGGGGAGCTGTACAGGAGTGCTGAAGTCCTGTGCTATACAGGGGCACTGTTCTGTGTGCTGTAAAAATACAGGGGTGCTGTAAAAATAAAGGAACAGTGTGGCCCTGTCATGTATGCTGTAAAAATACAGTGATGCTGTAAAAATAAAGGAACAGTGTGGCCCTGTCCTGTATGCTATAAATATACAGGGGTGCTGTAAAAATAAAGGAACGCTGTGGCCCTGTCCTGTATGCTGTAAAAATACAGGGGTGCTGTAAAAATGAAGGGGCACTGTTCTGTTTGCTGTAAAAATAAAGGGTCACTGTCTTGTGAAATGGAGAACAAAAATTTGGAGGAAAAAGTAGTCAAAGATCAGGAACCATTTCCTAGTACTAGTGCTTAACCTGCTGCCTCCAGTCATGACATTGACTATGCAATTCCATCAACGTCGTCTGCTAAGGCCAATGCCCAATATCATAGAGGGCATGTAAAATCCAAGAAGCAAACATCAATAACCAAAAAACAAGAAATTATCTGATGAGAAACATAAAATTGGCAATATGCCATTCACGACACAAAGTGGCAAGGAAAGGCTAAGTCCTTGGCCTATGGTTATGACTGGTGGTTCAACTTCTCATGAAAATAGAAGCCCTCCTGCCTCTCAAAAAATGAAAAAATAAAGCTTGTTAAAGCACAGGACAAAACAACAGTGCGTTTAGAGATATCACAAATCCCCAAGGAGAGTCCAAGTATGTCCGGGGTTGTGATGTCTAGGCCTGACCTTCACAACACTGTATGGAAAGAGGAGGCTCCTACCATCATTTGCATGCCCTTTGCAAGTGCTGGGAGGAGCTACACCAGTCCAGTTGCTGATATTGAGATTGAGGATGTCACTGTAGAAGTACACCAGGATGAGGAGGATATTGGTGAAGCTGGCGCTGATGAAGAAGTTGACAATGAGGATTCTGATGGTGATGTGGTTTGTTTGAATGAAGCACCAGTGGAGAAAGTTGTTGGCAATGGGATGAAAAAGCCCATTGTCATGCCTAGGCAAAATACAAAAAAATTCACCTCTTTGGTGTGAAGTTATTTCTCGATGAGGATGAGGATGAGGATGAGGATGTAAACACTGAAGGGGGTGAGGAATCAGAGGATGAGTATGACATCTTGCCTCTGTAGAGCCAGTTTGTGCAAGGATAGATTAATTGCTTCTTTTTTTGTGGGGGCCCAAACAAACCAATCATTTCAGCCACAGTCGTTGCGGCAGACCCTGTCGCTGAAATTATTGGTTTGTTAAAGTGTTCATGTCTTGTTTATACAACATAAGGGTAAGTGGGAGGGCCCTAGGACAATTCCATATTGCAATTCTTTTTTTTTCTTTGCATTATGTGCTCTTTGGGGCCTAGTTTTTAAAACTGCTATCCTGTCTGCCAAGGACAATACCATCTTGCATGCCTTTTCTTTGTCTGCATGTCATTCCATGGCTGCTGCCCTATATGGGGTGCTGCCCCTCTACCCTATCAGTCCAGGGGTGCTGCCCCACTACCGTTTAAGTCCAAGGGGTAAATTTACTAAGATGGGAGTTCTATTTAATATGGGATGTTGCCCATAGCAACCAATCAGATTCGAGGTATTATCTTCTAGAAGGTGCTAGATAAATGAGAAGTAGAATCTGATTGGTTGCTATGGGCAACATCCCATCTTAAATAGAACTCCCATCTTAGTAAATTTACCCCCAGGAGTGCTGTTGCCTGTCTGCTGTGCTGTGTAATATGAAACAAGCTTCAACACCACAACCAGATTTGTGAAAACATATAGCCGCAAAGGTGGAAATGGGAATTCCAAGTTTGACAAAGTGTTTTCCAATAAAGTGGGGAGAGACCACATTTGTGGCCAAGTTAGTCAGACTCAGAAGAGACAGAATCATAATCCAGTGGAACATGACATGGCAACATCTCATACTTCATTTTCTCTGGCAAGTGCTGGAGAAAACTATATTTTCCAAACACACCTATGTCTATGGGGGTCATTCTGACCCATTCGCACACTGGAATTTTTCGCAGCCTTGCGAACGGGTCTGAACTGCATATGTGCATGGGTGGCAATGCGCAGGTGCATCGGTTGCCGGTGATGGCCGTCACTGTGGAACAACGGACCTTAAGAAGAAGCCATTTGCAGCAGCAGATGCAAGAAAATTGACAGGCAGAAGGCAGACCTGGGTGGCAACTCACCGTTTTCAAGAAGTGTCCGGAAAAATTAGGGCATGCCCAGCCGTTGAAGAGGAGGGTTCCTGACGTCAGCTCCAAGCCGGATCATCACAGCTGGTGAGTAAGTCCTGAGTTGTGCAGAGACTGCACAAACGATTGCAGCACTGCACAGCCCTAAACCCCTCCCCTGTAGGTGGCGATTATCTGGTCACAGCAGTTCAAAAAATAGCCTTTGTGCGACTAGGTCGGAATGATCCCCAATATGTCTGCCATATAATTCCAGGGGTGGCCTGTCTGAACTACCATTAGTCAACCTTAATTTTGATTTATTAATGTTCCACATTTTGAGATTATTTACAAGATGCGCATTTGTTGTACAGGGTTCTTTTCCTTTATTTTGTAAATGTTTTCTTAATAATTGTACAATGTAAGGGCTGCGTAGGGTTATCGCAAGACCTTGTGGTGTTAGAAGAAAAGAGTTTCAGTGAACTTGCATTGCATCAGCTTTCTATTGCACAGCAGCAATAGATGGGCCAAGATGCTCCACAAACAGTTACTAAATAAGGGGCCCAGTATGGAGTCTCATGGTGGCTTACAGCTAGGAAACTGTCTGGCTTGCCAGGCTGAGACATGCTGGTGGCACAAAGGTTAGTACTGCTTCCTCCCACAGTCCTACTTGTAATATGAAAGGATTTTCGACTAGAGTGGCAAGCTCCATTAGGGAAGTGGCTCAATAACAAAAATTCATTGCACAGTACTGCTTAGCCAGGGTCAGCTCCAAGACTAATAGCACCCTGAGCAAGAAAATTTGAATGCCCCCCCCCATGAGCGTGCCAACGGCGCGCGCGCTCGTGGAAAAGTGGGCATGGCCTCACAACTTTATATTATCAGTCTATAGATATATTTTCACACCTCTCTACACACACAATTAGCAGCCTTTCACATAAAGTCCACAGTAGTGTACTTTACACATAATGTCTCCAGTATAGGGGGTCATTCTGAGTTGATTGCTCGCTAGCAGTTTTTAGCAGCCGTACAAACGCATAGTCGCCACCCACGGGGGAGTGTATTTTTGCTTTGCAGGAGTGCGAACATTTTGTGCAAAACAAGACCAGCCCTGTAGTTACTTATCCTGTGACATGGTAATGACGTCAGATACCCACCCAGGAAATGCCCGGCCGCGCCTGCATTTTTCCAAACACTCCCAGAAAACGGTCAGTTGACACCCAGAAACTCCCTCTTCCTGTCAATCTCCTTGAGATCGGCTGTGTGACTGAAAGCATCACTAGAACCTGTGCAAAACTACGCTGCTCTTTGTACCCATTCGTCGCGCATGTGCATTGCGGTGCATAGGCATGCGCAGATTAGCCGTTTTTTTCACTGATCGCTACACAGCGACCAACGGCAGCTAGCGATCAACTCATAATGACCCCCATGGTGTGCAGTGCCAGATACACATACACCCCCAGTAGTGCCAATTACATATACACCCCCAGTACTGCCAGATACACATTATATACTCCCACCAGTGGCAGATACACATTATATGCTCCCACCAGTGGCAGATACACATATGTCCCCAGCAGTACAGTGCCAGATACACATTATATGCCCCCACAGTGCTAGATACACCTTATATGCCCCCACTGTGCCCGATACACATTATATGCCACACATAATATCCCCACGGTAGTGCACTGCCATATACACATTATATGCCCACAGTAGTGCAGTGCCAGACACACATTAAATGCCCCCAGCAGTGCAGTGCCAGATACACATTACATGCCCCCAGCAGTACCAGATATACATTATTTGCCCCAGCAGTGCTAGATACACATTATATGCCCCCACAGTGCCATATAAACATTATATGCCCCCAGTAGTGCAGTGCCAGATACACATTCTATGCCCTCACAGTGCCAGATATACATTATATGCCCCCACAGTGCCAAATACACAGTATATGCCCCCAGCAGTGCCAGATACACAGTATATGCCCCCAGCAGTGCCAGATACACAGTATATATCCCAGCAGTGCCAGATACACATATGCCCCAGTAGTGCAGTGCCAGATACACATTATATGCCCCCACAGTGCCAGATACACATTATATGCCCCCACAGTACCAGATAAATGGTCTATGCCCCCACAGTGCCAGATACACAGAATATGTCCCTACAGTGCCAGATACACAGTGTATGCCCCCAGCAGTGCCAGATACACAGTGTATGCCCCCCACAGTGCCAGACACACTTGCCCCCAGAGTGCCAGACACACTTGCCCCCAGAGTGCCAGATACACTTGCTCCCAGAGTGCCAGATTCAAATGCCCCCGCCCACCTCCTGGCTGAGTCCTATCAGTGGCTGTGTATGCCGACAAGGGGGAGTGCTGTGGGTGGACTAAGCCAAAGCTACTCTGTGTGTGCTGTGCGGTGCCGGTGTCTGACATCAGATGCTGGCGCTGCACAGTGCACACAGAGTACACACAGAGTAGGTTAGCTTTGTCCTGCCCACAGGACTCCCCACTGCTGCAGGACCTGGCTCCAGGCCGGCTCGAATGTGGCTGTGCCAGCGTGCGGTGCCCTTTAAGGGTGGCTCCCTGTGCAGCCACTCTATTGGAACATGCCTGGAGCCAACCCTGGCTTAGCACTGTACCGAACCCACCCGAACTCAACTTGTCCAATCCGGGGCTGCTGTGGGGGCTGATGAGGGGCTGCTAAAACATCTAAGGGGCTGCTTTATTTAAAAATAAAATATGAATAAAATAAACAAGGCACACAGGTATGCTCACATGCATGTAACTGGGAGCTGTGAAAAATGAAAAATGAAAATAAGGCATCTGCCGCAAAATATGTAAATAAAAATGCAATAAAAAAATGGGGGGGAAAAACCACGAGATTTTCACAAAATAAGTCTCAAGACTCCGTGGAGGGGAAAATATCCAATCTTGATCATGTGGTATAAACCAGTTTATTTGCATTCCAGCATTAAACACGAGATTATCGTAGTCCCTGAAAATGGAGAAGGGGGTACAAATTTGAAGATTTTGGCTCCGAGTTTTTCAGTTTGTCCAGTAATGTGGTAATTAATAAACATGTGAAGGTGAAAGCTTGTGTGTTGTTCCTGATTGCGTGTGCCCCTCTAATTTTTAATCACCTTCTTGACACTGTCCTCTTGCCTCTTCTCATAATATGAAAAGTCATCAAATATGGAGGGGGTATGTTTGTAGCTAGCCATGATTCAGAGAAGTTGGCAAGCTTTTTCCAGGGGGGACCACCTGTCGCTGAAATGATGGATCAATTAAACTGTTCATGTCCCGTTTAAACAACATAAGGGTGGGTGGAAGGGCCAGAGAACAATTCCATTTTGCGCCTCTTTTTTTCTTTGCATTAGGTGCTCTTTGGGGCCTATTTTATAAACCTGCCATCCTGTCTGCCACTGCAGTCCCACTCCTAGATGGGTCAGGTGTTTGTGCCGTCCACTTGTGTCATTCAGCTACCTCGGTGCAACCTTTTGGCCTAAAAACAATATTGTCAGGTGTGAGGTGTTCAGAATAGACTGGAAATGAGTGGAAATTAATGTTATTGAGGTTAATAATACTGTAGGAACAAAAAAAATACCCAAATTCTGTGATTTTATGTTTTTATGTTTTTTTTCTCTCAAAAAAATCCAGAACCAAACCCAAAACAGATCCAAAACACAAACGGAGATCCAGATCCAGATCCAAAAGCAAAACACAAAACCCAAAAAGTGTCCGAAGCACATCTCTAATAAGAACCAGACCCACTATGTTATAAATGAAGAATAGAAATTGTTGGTTATACTGTAGCTGAGAAATTGTATGTTTTGACAGCATTTGATTATGATGTACCAGCAGTGGCATATCTATTAGAGATGAGCGCCTGAAATTTTTCGGGTTTTGTGTTTTGGTTTTGGGTTCGGTTCCGCGGCCGTGTTTTGGGTTCGACCGCGTTTTGGCAAAACCTCACCGAATTTTTTTTGTCGGATTCGGGTGTGTTTTGGATTCGGGTGTTTTTTTCAAAAAACCCTAAAAAACAGCTTAAATCATAGAATTTGGGGGTAATTTTGATCCCAAAGTATTATTAACCTCAAAAAACATAATTTACACTCATTTTCAGCCTATTCTGAACACATCACACCTCACAATATTATTTTTAGTCCTAAAATTTGCACCGAGGTCGCTGTGTGAGTAAGATAAGCGACCCTAGTGGCCGACACAAACACCGGGCCCATCTAGGAGTGGCACTGCAGTGTCACGCAGGATGTCCCTTCCAAAAAACCCTCCCCAAACAGCACATGACGCAAAGAAAAAAAGAGGCGCAATGAGGTAGCTGACTGTGTGAGAAAGATAAGCGACCCTAGTGGCCGACACAAACACCGGGCCCATCTAGGAGTGGCACTGCAGTGTCACGCAGGATGTCCCTTCCAAAAAACCCTCCCCAATCAGCACATGATGCAAAGAAAAAGAAAAGAAAAAAGAGGTGCAAGATGGAATTATCCTTGGGCCCTCCCACCCACCCTTATGTTGTATAAACAAAACAGGACATGCACACTTTAACCAACCCATCATTTCAGTGACAGGGTCTGCCACACGACTGTGACTGATATGACGGGTTGGTTTGGACCCCCCCCAAAAAAGAAGCAATTAATCTCTCCTTGCACAAACTTGCTCTACAGAGGCAAGATGTCCACCTCATCTTCACCCTCCGATATATCACCGTGTACATCCCCCTCCTCACAGATTATCAATTCGTCCCCACTGGAATCCACCATCTCAGCTCCCTGTGTACTTTGTGGAGGCAATTGCTGCTGGTCAATGTCTCCGCGGAGGAATTGATTATAATTCATTTTAATGAACATCATCTTCTCCACATTTTCTGGATGTAACCTCGTACGCCGATTGCTGACAAGGTGAGCGGCGGCACTAAACACTCTTTCGGAGTACACACTTGTGGGAGGGCAACTTAGGTAGAATAAAGCCAGTTTGTGCAAGGGCCTCCAAATTGCCTCTTTTTCCTGCCAGTATAAGTACGGACTGTGTGACGTGCCTACTTGGATGCGGTCACTCATATAATCCTCCACCATTCTATCAATGTTGAGAGAATCATATGCAGTGACAGTAGACGACATGTCCGTAATCGTTGTCAGGTCCTTCAGTCCGGACCAGATGTCAGCATCAGCAGTCGCTCCAGACTGCCCTGCATCACCGCCAGCGGGTGGGCTCGGAATTCTGAGCCTTTTCCTCGCACCCCCAGTTGCGGGAGAATGTGAAGGAGGAGATGTTGACAGGTCGCGTTCCGCTTGACTTGACAATTTTGTCACCAGCAGGTCTTTCAACCCCAGCAGACCTGTGTCTGCCGGAAAGAGAGATCCAAGGTAGGCTTTAAATCTAGGATCGAGCACGGTGGCCAAAATGTAGTGCTCTGATTTCAACAGATTGACCACCCGTGAATCCTTGTTAAGCGAATTAAGGGCTGCATCCACAAGTCCCACATGCCTAGCGGAATCGCTCCGTGTTAGCTCCTTCTTCAATGCCTCCAGCTTCTTCTGCAAAAGCCTGATGAGGGGAATGACCTGACTCAGGCTGGCAGTGTCTGAACTGACTTCACGTGTGGCAAGTTCAAAGGGCATCAGAACCTTGCACAACGTTGAAATCATTCTCCACTGCACTTGAGACAGGTGCATTCCATCTCCTATATCGTGCTCAATTGTATAGGCTTGAATGGCCTTTTGCTGCTCCTCCAACCTCTGAAGCATATAGAGGGTTGAATTCCACCTCGTTACCACTTCTTGCTTCAGATGATGGCAGGGCAGGTTCAGTAGTTTTTGGTGGTGCTCCAGTCTTCTGTACGTGGTGCCTGTACGCCGAAAGTGTCCCGCAATTTTTCTGGCCACCGACAGCATCTCTTGCACGCCCCTGTCGTTTTTTAAAAAATTCTGCACCACCAAATTCAAGGTATGTGCAAAACATGGGACGTGCTGGAATTTGCCCATATTTAATGCACACACAATATTGCTGGCGTTGTCCGATGCCACAAATCCACAGGAGAGTCCAATTGGGGTAAGCCATTCCGCGATGATCTTCCTCAGTTGCCGTAAGAGGTTTTCAGCTGTGTGCGTATTCTGGAAAGCGGTGATACAAAGCGTAGCCTGCCTAGGAAAGAGTTGGCGTTTGCGAGATGCTGCTACTGGTGCCGCCGCTGCTGTTCTTGCGGCGGGAGTCCATACATCTACCCAGTGGGCTGTCACAGTCATATAGTCCTGACCCTGCCCTGCTCCACTTGTCCACATGTCCGTGGTTAAGTGGACATTGGGTACAACTGCATTTTTTAGGACACTGGTGAGTCTTTTTCTGACGTCCGTGTACATTCTCGGTATCGCCTGCCTAGAGAAGTGGAACCTAGATGGTATTTGGTAACGGGGGCACACTGCCTCAATAAATTGTCTAGTTCCCTGTGAACTAACGGCGGATACCGGACGCACGTCTAACACCAACATAGTTGTCAAGGACTCAGTTATCCGCTTTGCAGTAGGATGACTGCTGTGATATTTCATCTTCCTCGCAAAGGACTGTTGAACAGTCAATTGCTTACTGGAAGTAGTACAAGTGGGCTTACGACTTCCCCTCTGGGATGACCATCGACTCCCAGCGGCAACAACAGCAGCGCCAGCAGCAGTAGGCGTTACACGCAAGGATGCATCGGAGGAATCACAGGCAGGAGAGGACTCGTCAGACTTGCCAGTGACATGGCCTGCAGGACTATTGGCATTCCTGGGGAAGGAGGAAATTGACACTGAGGGAGTTGGTGGGGTGGTTTGCGTGAGCTTGGTTACAAGAGGAAGGGATTTACTGGTCAGTGGACTGCTTCCGCTGTCACCCAAAGTTTTTGAACTTGTCACTGACTTATTATGAATGCGCTGCAGGTGACGTATAAGGGAGGATGTTCCGAGGTGGTTAACGTCCTTACCCCTACTTATTACAGCTTGACAAAGGGAACACACGGCTTGACACCTGTTGTCCGCATTTCTGGTGAAATACCTCCACACCGAAGAGCTGATTTTTTTGGTATTTTCACCTGGCATGTCAACGGCCATATTCCTCCCACGGACAACAGGTGTCTCCCCGGGTGCCTGACTTAAACAAACCACCTCACCATCAGAATCCTCCTGGTCAATTTCCTCCCCAGCGCCAGCAACACCCATATCCTCCTCATCCTGGTGTACTTCAACACTGACATCTTCAATCTGACTATCAGGAACTGGACTGCGGGTGCTCCTTCCAGCACTTGCAGGGGGCATGCAAATAGTGGAAGGCGCATGCTCTTCACGTCCAGTGTTGGGAAGGTCAGGCATCGCAAACGACACAATTGGACTCTCCTTGTGGATTTGGGATTTCAAAGAACGCACAGTTCTTTGCGGTGCTTTTGCCAGCTTGAGTCTTTTCAGTTTTCTAGCGAGAGGCTGAGTGCTTCCATCCTCATGTGAAGCTGAACCACTAGCCATGAACATAGGCCAGGGCCTCAGCCGTTCCTTGCCACTCCGTGTGGTAAATGGCATATTGGCAAGTTTACGCTTCTCCTCCGACAATTTTATTTTAGGTTTTGGAGTCCTTTTTTTTCTGATATTTGGTGTTTTGGATTTGACATGCTCTGTACTATGACATTGGGCATCGGCCTTGGCAGACGACGTTGCTGGCATTTCATCGTCTCGGCCATGACTAGTGGCAGCAGCTTCAGCACGAGGTGGAAGTGGATCTTGATCTTTCCCTAATTTTGGAACCTCAACTTTTTTGTTCTCCATATTTTATAGGCAGAACTAAAAGGCACCTCAGGTAAACAATGGAGATGGATGGATTGGATACTAGTATACAATTATGGACGGACTGCCACGGTTAGGTGGTATAAAAAAACCACGGTTAGGTGGTATATATTATAATAATATTACAATTATGGATGGACGGACTGCCTGCCGACTGCTGACACAGAGGTAGCCACAGCCGTGAACTACCGCACTGTACACTGGTTGATAAAGAGATAGTAGTATACTCGTAACAACTAGTATGACACTATGACGACGGTATAAAGAATGAAAAAAAAACCACGGTTAGGTGGTATATATTATAATAATAATACAATTATGGATGGACGGACTGCCTGCCGAGTGCCGACCCACAGAGGTAGCCACAGCCGTGAACTACCGCACTGTACACTGGTTGATAAAGAGATAGTAGTATACTCGTAACAACTAGTATGACACTATGACGGTATAAAGAATGAAAAAAAAACCACGGTTAGGTGGTATATATTATAATAATAATACAATTATGGATGGACGGACTGCCTGCCGACTGCCGACACAGAGGTAGCCACAGCCGTGAACTACCGCACTGTACACTGGTTGATAAAGAGATAGTAGTATACTCGTAACAACTAGTATGACACTATGACGACGGTATAAAGAAAGAAAAAAAAATACCACAGTTAGGTGGTATATATTATAATAATAATACAATTATGGATGGACGGACTGCCTGCCGAGTGCCGACACAGAGGTAGCCACAGCCGTGAACTACCGCACTGTACACTGGTTGATAAAGAGATAGTAGTATACTCGTAACAACTAGTATGACACTATGACGACGGTATAAAGAAAGAAAAAAAAATACCACGGTTAGGTGGTATATATTATAATAATAATACAATTATGGATGGACGGACTGCCTGCCGAGTGCCGACACAGAGGTAGCCACAGCCGTGAACTACCGCACTGTACACTGGTTGATAAAGAGATAGTAGTATACTCGTAACAACTAGTATGACACTATGACGGTATAAAGAATGAAAAAAAAACCACGGTTAGGTGGTATATATTATAATAATAATACAATTATGGATGGACGGACTGCCTGCCGACTGCCGACACAGAGGTAGCCACAGCCGTGAACTACCGCACTGTACACTGGTTGATAAAGAGATAGTAGTATACTCGTAACAACTAGTATGACACTATGACGACGGTATAAAGAATGAAAAAAAAACCACGGTTAGGTGGTATATATTATAATAATAATACAATTATGGATGGACGGACTGCCTGCCGACTGCCGACACAGAGGTAGCCACAGCCGTGAACTACCGCACTGTACACTGGTTGATAAAGAGATAGTAGTATACTCGTAACAACTAGTATGACACTATGACGACGGTATAAAGAAAGAAAAAAAAATACCACAGTTAGGTGGTATATATTATAATAATAATACAATTATGGATGGACGGACTGCCTGCCGACTGCCGACACAGAGGTAGCCACAGCCGTGAACTACCGCACTGTACACTGGTTGATAAAGAGATAGTAGTATACTCGTAACAACTAGTATGACACTATGACGACGGTATAAAGAAAGAAAAAAAAATACCACAGTTAGGTGGTATATATTATAATAATAATACAATTATGGATGGACGGACTGCCTGCCGACTGCCGACACAGAGGTAGCCACAGCCGTGAACTACCGCACTGTACACTGGTTGATAAAGAGATAGTAGTATACTCGTAACAACTAGTATGACACTATGACGACGGTATAAAGAATGAAAAAAAAACCACGGTTAGGTGGTATATATTATAATAATAATACAATTATGGATGGACGGACTGCCTGCCGACTGCCGACACAGAGGTAGCCACAGCCGTGAACTACCGCACTGTACACTGGTTGATAAAGAGATAGTAGTATACTCGTAACAACTAGTATGACACTATGACGACGGTATAAAGAATGAAAAAAAAACCACGGTTAGGTGGTATATATTATAATAATAATACAATTATGGATGGACGGACTGCCTGCCGACTGCCGACACAGAGGTAGCCACAGCCGTGAACTACCGCACTGTACACTGGTTGATAAAGAGATAGTAGTATACTCGTAACAACTAGTATGACACTATGACGGTATAGAGAATGAAAAAAAAACCACGGTTAGGTGGTATATATTATAATAATAATAATACAATTATGGATGGACGGACTGCCTGCCGACTGCCGACACAGAGGTAGCCACAGCCGTGAACTACCGCACTGTACACTGGTTGATAAAGAGATAGTAGTATACTCGTAACAACTAGTATGACACTATGACGGTATAAAGAATGAAAAAAAAACCACGGTTAGGTGGTATATATTATAATAATAATACAATTATGGATGGACGGACTGCCTGCCGACTGCCGACACAGAGGTAGCCACAGCCGTGAACTACCGCACTGTACACTGGTTGATAAAGAGATAGTAGTATACTCGTAACAACTAGTATGACACTATGACGACGGTATAAAGAAAGAAAAAAAAATACCACGGTTAGGTGGTATATATTGTAATACAATTATGGATGGACGGACTGCCTGCCGAGTTCCGACTGCCGACACAGAGGTAGCCACAGCCGTGAACTACCGCACTGTACTGTGTCTGCTGCTAATATAGACTGGTTGATAAAGAGATAGTATACAATACATACAACAATATACTACTATACTGGTGGTCAGGCACTGGTCACCACTAGTCACACTGGCAGTGGCACTCCTGCAGCAAAAGTGTGCACTGTTTAATTTTAAATTAATATAATATTATGTACTCCTGGGGGCTCCTGCTATAACAACCTGCAGTGCTCCCCAGTCTCCCCCACAATTATTATAAGCTTTGCCTTTTATACATTGATGTGCAGCACACTGGGCTGAGCTGAGTGCACACAGACTGAGTCACACTGTGTGACTGGCTGCTGCTGTGTATCGTTTTTTTTCAGGCAGAGAACGGATATAGCAGAGAACGGATATATTATATTAAAATAAATAAAAGTTAACTAACAACAACTGCACTGGTCACTGTGGTAAACTCTGTCTGACTCTGCACAATCTCTCTCTCTCTTCTAATCTAATTTCTAATGGAGAGGACGCCAGCCACGTCCTCTCCCTATCAATCTCAATGCACGTGTGAAAATGGCGGCGACGCGCGGCTCCTTATATAGAATCCGAGTCTCGCGAGAATCCGACAGCGTCATGATGACGTTCGGGCGCGCTCGGGTTAACCGAGCAAGGCGGGAGGATCCGAGTCTGCTCGGACCCGTAAAAAAAACATGAAGTTCGTGCGGGTTCGGTTTCAGAGAAACCGAACCCGCTCATCTCTATGGATGTGCGGTGTTTAGTGAACATGGGCCCTGGGTCTAGGGAAGCCCACACTGTGCCCATTTTCTTAAAGACATACCTCTCCAGAGTTCAGGCAGCACTGCAATAATCTCCAGGAAAATGGCATGGTACCAGTTTCCAGTTTTCTTCTCATGCATAGTAGAAATATCACCAGGGAAATGTCCAGTGCACTTTTTTCCTGAATGCCTGCACATGCGCAGTAGGCTCTTGTACAGTGCTAGAGTCTGCTCGCTTGTGCTGCAGGCTAGAGAGGAGGAGGACCAGATGGAGACTGCACCCATGCTCCCTCCTTTCTAAATATTCTCCTGGTATCAACATCACTTGCTGGTAATAAATCTGAAAATTGTGAGAAGTTGTAGCAGTAGGGCCAGGAAAATTATGCTATGTACAGTATTAAAACTTACCTTTTTGCAAGGTTTCATCCCAGAAAAGGATAGGAGTGTATAGCCTCATATGGATGATGTTCTTTATGACATTAAACAGTCAAAAAGATTAACACCACACCAACATGATGATCCATAGGACAATACTCTGTTACAAATTCATTCTCAAGTGACACAGCAGTTGCAAACAAAAAGTTGTTAGATCTGTACTCCTTCTTCATTATCTGTAAGATCGATGAACTGGTTGGGAAGCCTTTGAATTTAACTGAGATTATGGCATTAAAGAAATCAGAAGTATGTAACATGAATATAGAGTACTAATCCTTAATGGGACATTTAATATTACTGCCATATCCAAACATCTGGTAATGTTGATGGTGGGAGAATGATTGTGAAATTTACACAAAAGCAGGTGATGAATGTATTAAGATGCAGTCATGGATTTTAGATGAAAGATGCATTTATACAATCATCAATGCATTGGTTTGCAATGAGGGTAATCCAGATAATCCCCACAGTGTCTAACAAACACTCTTAGGGTCCAATAAGTACTGTTCCACTGCTGTTACACTTGCTTCAGTAGCCTTGGTGTGTTTCAAGCATTCATCTCTTCCTCCTGATTATCCAGATTCCCCTAATTACCTACCTCTGGTATGGAGGCTTTCTTGCCATTGACTGCTTACCTTTTACTGCTAAATGATTTCATTTTGGACTATTATTTACTCCTAGCTACGCTAGATTTGTGTATTTCTTCATTTGTCTTCATGAAAGAGGTATTATATAAATATAAAAAAATAGCTGCAATAACTGTAATTCCCTATTTATCTTAGCTGAGCCGCCTTCAGTTCTGGTTCTAGAGAAAACTGTCTGTTTCATGTTGCTTAAGTGGGCTACTCCCATGGCTTTCTGCCCTCCTGAATTAGCTCAGAGTACAGTAGCTGTCTGAAGCACTGGATTTTCTTTTGCACCATTACTGGAAATAGAATAAGGAGAGCTATTCCCCATGCTCAGTAGCAGCTGCTAACACCAAGCAGAGTATCAAAAAAGTGATGGAGTGGCTGATACAGAGATTTATGGAACTTTGATGTTCTCACAAATGTCTAATATTTTGCACATGTGATACTCCAACGTTGGTCACAGTGCCCTCCAAATCACAGCATGATCAACATGCTGATGCCCAGAGCTAGCCCTAACCAATATGATGCCCTAGGCAAGATTTTGGCTGATGCCCTCTATCACTGCCGATAGTTCCACCTCTGACCCTGCACCCCTTTCCCGGCACCATCACCCCTCACCCATAGCAGTCCTCATTTTGGTGCTCCTTCCCCCTATATTTTAAATAGGAACAGTGCGCACCTTCGGCGCACAGCCCAAAAAGGGGCGTGTTCTTGCTGGGAAGGGGCAATAGTACCCCAATTCGAATTGTGCCACACAGTAGTGCAACGTTATTCACATGTTATCATGCAATAATGCCCCTTATTCACATTACATCACACTGTAGTACCACTTTACCTTATATACGTTACGCCTCACAGTAGTGCCCCTTATTCACATTACATCACACTGAATTGCTCCTTTTTCACATTAGACCACACAGTAGTGTCCTTTCTATATGGTACACCACACAGTAGAGCACCTTATACACATAATATCACACATATGATACACATTATTAATGTCCTTATAAACATAATGCGACTTACACATTATGCCAACCTTTATTAATGCCCTTATACACATAATGTCCCTTACACATATGCCGCACAATATTAATGCCCTTACACACAATGAGACACATAATGCCCCTCACACACATGCCGCACATTGTTAATGCCCTTATACGCATAATGAGTCAGCTGGCAGCTCTGCTAATGTTAGGCACCTTTTTTTTACCGAAAATGTGTCTTATTTGCATTGCTATGTGACTAGGATGCACAAGCAGCTTCTTCTGATTAAAATGATATGTGGCATGCATATATTCTGTGTTCGACTGTGGCTGTATCTAAATACACTTTAACATAACATTTCATATGCAGATACAGCCGCAGCCACACAAACAGAATATAGGCATGCTGCATATAATTTTAATCAGCAGAAACTGCTTGTGCCCCTAAGTATTCCAAATGCCCTAGGCATTTGCCTAGTTTGACTATGCCTAGGGTCGGCTCTGCTGATGCATGATGGCATTTGGGGGCGGTGACTGGAAGTTTTCCAGAAAACGGGGGCATGCCAGACCTACTTTCTGCGTGTACAGAATCCAGTGGCTGCATTCTTGGATGTAGATTCTCTGGCCCCAGCTGCATGGTTTGGCTGGACATCCTGAGTAACTCATGGCTGCCTGATATTCATGCTGAGAATCCAAAGATGCAGCTAGCAGATCAAATAACCTGGCAGTGGACATCTTTTAGCACAAGATGTTTCCTGCAACTTCTGCATATTTTAGCACAGCCGTTGGGTAAAAAGATGCAGCAGCTGTCCCATTACCATAAATCTTTGAATCAGGGCCAGAGCTGGTAAAGTCGAACTCACTGGTTAGCTGATCATTAGGTCAGCTAAACATCCCTGTGATGAACGTTCTTGGCACGACCATGTCATGTATCGATGCCTTCACAAATGTTTAACTGTATTATACTTGTGAGGAGTTGGTTATGTTGAATGTAGAGCACAGAGCTGTTCCTAAGCAAAGCCAACACAAACTACCATGCACACACCAATAATTAATGATTCTCATATTGTATTATATTGTATTAAATATTGGAACGCTGGAGAGAAATTCATGGGAGATGCGTGATTTGACATTTTATTAAAATTAATATTAATATATTAATTATCAGAATTGGCTTACATTTACAGAACTTGCCCATTTTTTTTTATTTTTGTAAGATTTCACATAAATCACAGAGAAGAAAATAAAACAAGTGTTTATATGTGCAGTGAGCAAGGTTTCAAACAGAAGGAGGGGCAAATCTACTCTCTGTCAATTAAAATTGAGTCTGGATGCAAATAGCATATCAGCACCAATTTTATCACTGAAGAACTTTAAGATCAAAAGCAATTACCTTCAATGGCATCTTGTTTTTATGTGTCTACCCTTCATAGCGGTGGCTAGTGGGGCTGCCTAAACCATAATTTACACTGACATCTAATTTCAGCAGATCTGCAAGCAATCTAACTGAAGATGGAGATACTGAGAAAAGAAGAATCTAGCTTTATTCTTGCTGACATAAAGATTTATTATTTTTGCCAACTCTGAAAAAGGAACTGTATAAAAATCAGAATTGTATGTTTTTGTTATTTTGAATATCTAATTTCTTAAATCATATCTTCATTTCAACGGAGTCATATCTGTCTTTAGCTAAATGATTAAATGGCTCATATTTATTTGAAACAAAGACAGATGGTGTCAGATTCATAATGCTATTTTTTAGACAAATAAGAGAAAAAAACAATAAATCTGAAGCACTTCTGCAAATTATTTTCTTTAAGGTATTTTAGTGCCTGGTCAATTGTGTGAAAGTCACAGCATGCATGAAAACTCATTTTATTAAATTCTTAACCAATTTCAATTTGACAAGCAAGCCATTCTAAAATAATAAAAAATGTTTCACAGTACTGTGTATACATTACATCACCATGTTTTCAATAAATACTGTAATTACTAAATTATTGTTACATTCATTTGTTATGGAAATAACATTAAATAAAATGATCATTTATTTTATTTAGTACATATATATTGTATATGGTTTTTGAGACTATTGAGATATGCTGTGAATGTGAAATGATGTGAAAAAAGTGGCAAAAATCTCAGAGCAAATATTGGTGGTCATTCTGAGTTGATCGCACGTAGCAACTCTTTGCTGCTCGTGCAATCAACTAGATGCCGCCTATGGGGGAATGTATTTTAGCACAGCAGGGCTGAGCTCGCTTGTGCAACCCTGCTATGCTAAAAAAGTTTCAAGCAAAACAAGACCAGCCCTGCAGCTACTTACCCAGTGCGACGGATCCAGCGATAAAGGTCCCGGCTGTGACGTCAGACATCCGCCCTCTAAATGCCTGGACACGTCTGCGTTCGCCTTACCACGCCCGGGAAACAGTGAGTAGACGCCCCGATCCTCCTTCCCGCTGTCAATCTCATTGCGATCACGCCAGTGATCGCTTTCATCGGACCTGGCATCGTTGCCCGGTGACAGCGCAAGTGCGCAATGCGGGCGCCAGGCAGCCATAGTTCCGACCCATTCACACCGCAGTGAAGAACCGCTGTGTGCGAACTGGTCAGAATGACTTCCATAGCTCCTTGCCATGTAAGTGCAATTTTGCAATATTTCTATTTTTTGGAAAGGATATATATATTAGAGAGGTGTGGCTTGGGTTTGACTCAGATTTTCCCGCAAAAGTTGAATCTCAAAGTGAGGCAATACATCATATTTGTCCATGGAAGATGACTTTTTCTCACCAAAATGTCATCTTTCATGTAATTTTCTTGTTTTGGCTTTGCCCAAAATTCCTTGTGTGTTTTGTTTTGGTATTGGTTTTGGTTTTCAAAAACAATCATCAAAATAGAAAAAAATTTTTTTTTTCTTAGTTCCTACTTACTATTAATATCATTAGTGTTCATTTATAGACCTTTACATTCAATTTTAGCATAAGAAAGACATTTAAAATGGTGTTCCATACTCCAGGGCATAACAAGAAAAAAAAAAAAGAAAAATGTTGGCCCAGACTCCAAGATATGACAAGATAAAATAATAAAATTATGGCCCAGACTCCTGGACACAACAATAAAGAGAAAAATGTTGTTACATGAGATGAGAAAAAAAAATGGTGGTCCAGACTAAGAATAAAGAGAATATGAAAAAAGATGTTCTAGGTACCAAAATCCATCATGTTGTGCAGTGTGGGAAGGATTAATTATCTAAACTACTGTATATGCTAAGGCAGTTCAAAGTTGCAGACTTCAAAGTGTCCTGCTGCAGGGTCGGAACTCCTGGAAGCAACAGAGTCAGTTGCCGCTCCAGTCCTGAAGGGGACACCTGGCTTCTCCATTGTACCCTGACTCATAGGAGTGCCTGGAGTGCACAGGCACACCCTAATGTAGAGAGCTGCAAAGGCCAGTGATGCAACTATGCAGGCAGTAGCGCCGAGAGAGGGGGGAGAGGGTACAAATTACCTGGGCCCAGGTCTGATGGAGGGGCCCAGTGGGGGCCCAGGTCCCTCCCCTCCTTACCTGGAAGCAGCAGCTACAGATTTTCTTCTCCGCCCAGCACACACTGCTGTGTGCAGTGCTGCAGGGTGCATGCCTCCTGTGATTAGGCCATGCCCCCTAGATAGTACCTGCGCTCAGCAAGGCTCTTTACTGATGATAACAACCTACACATTTCAGTCCTCCAAAGAAACCTAGATGCGTTTGAATATAACCTTTCTTCCCGTGAGTAGGATACGCCTTATAATCATCCACTAAAAGAAACCTTTATGTGCTTCTATCAGACCTCTTTTGTGTGAGTGAGGTACGCTTATTCTTCTGATAAAGAGGGTTTATCACCAAATTGATGTTTCCTGACACAGTGGTGGATAAAAGATACCTTTACAGGTTTAAACCTACCGCTTGGAAAGTGAGTTGGGGTAGGTCTCTTCGGTGGACGAATCTCGTCTTCTCCATGTGAATGTGTGCGGCAATAAGAGAGACTTGTCCATAATCAAAACTTTATTACACATATGTATATTATTTTCTTTTTATGCTAACATCTGCCTGAGAGGAGAGCATTTTGAAGAAAAAGAAATAAGGTTGCTCACGTTGCAGTGTGGATATCTAGTCCATCTACATACCTCAGGGATGTGTTGTTGAGTATATATATTTTGTTTGATTAAGCGCCTGCTATTTTGAGTCCCACAAATTTTCATCTAAATCTCTACTGCCCTGGCTGGGGGAGGGATGCCATGCTCCTGTGAATTGGGTGCTTCTCATGTGCTAGACACACCCACAAAAAGGTGTGGCCATGCTCCCAGCATGCTGTGGTCACATCCCCTTTAGGGGAGGTGGGGGGGCCAGATAGTTGTTGTACCGGGGCACGGGATTTCTCTTGGCAGCCCTGTATGTAGGTACCATATGCTGCACCCTGTGATCCACCTTACACCTTGTGAGGGCTGCCGGGAGGCTAGAGCGCAGTGCTGGCATTAAATCATGGCCATGCACGATCCCTGCCCTGTCTGATCATGCGGCAAAGAAGCGGCACCTGCCCTTATTGTCTGTCCACAGCTCACTGTCATACAGGTGAGGGTGGCTGCCAGTTAATGTGAGGGTGTCAGAAGGGAAGGGAAAGAAGTGGGGGAAGATGTAAAGGGACCTGGGATATGCAGGTTGAAAGACTCAGAGTGCAAGGGAAAGAGAGTAAGGGGGGTAGGCAGAGAAACAGAGTGAAAGGTTGTAGGCTGAGAAGCACAGACTGATGGAGGCACTGGCTGAGAGGCACAGGGTGATATGGTGAGTATGAAAGACACAGACTGAAGGGGAGGCTGAAAGACAGAGTGAAGGGTGGTAGGCAGAGAGGTACAGAGTGAAGGGGGACACTCTGAGAGGCACAGAGTGATGGAGTGAGGCTGAGAGGCACAGAGTGAAGGGGAGCAGGCTGAGAGGCACAGAGTGAAGGGTGGTAGACTGAAAGACACAAAGTGAAGGGGGCAGGCTTAGAGACACAGAATGAAGGATAGGAGGCTGAGAGGCACAGAGTGAACAGGGGGCAGGCTGAGAGGCACAGAGTGAAGGGTGGGTGGCTAAGATGCACAGAGTGAAGGAGGAGGCTAAGAGGTTCAGAGTGAGGGGGGTGGCTGAGAGGAATAGAGTTACGGGGGAGCAGGCTGAGAGACACAGAGTGAAGGATGGTAGGCTGAGAGGCACAGATTAAAAGGGGCAAGCTGAGAGACACAGAATGGAGGATAGGGAGCTGAGTGGCACATAGTGAAGAGGAGGACAGACTTAGAGGCAGAGAGTGAATGGTGGGTGGCTGAGATGAAGATGGGAAGGTTGAGATACACAAAGTGAGGGGTTGGCTGAGAGGCAGAGAGTGAAGGGGAGCAGGCTGAGACACAGAGTGAGGGTTGTGGATGAGAGGCAAAGAAAGAAGGAGCAAGCTGAGAGACACAGAGTGAATGCTGAGGGGCACAGAGTGAAGTGGTGAGGCTGATAGGCACATAGTAAAGGGGGGCATGCTGAGAGGCATAAAGTGAAGAGGGGGCAGGCAAAGATACACAGAGTAAACGGTGGGAGGCTGAGAGGTACAGAATGCAAGGGGAAGCTGAGAGACACAAAGTGAGAGGTATGGTGAGAGATGCACACAGGAGATAACAGTGTGGCCTAGAGGTGGTGATGGTGTGGTTAAAAAATTCTGGAGGAGATGATGTCATGGCTGAGAGACGCAAGGAGGTGATGGTGTAGCTGAGAGGTACAGGTGGGAGATGATGGCATGATTCAGAGCCACGGGGAGGAGATGATGGTGTGCTGAGAGATGACACAGAGGGGAGATGATGATGTGGCTGAGAGACACACAGGTGGGAGAATATGGTGTGGCTGAGAGATGCATTGAGGAGATGATGGTGTGGGTGAGAGATGCAGGCAGAAGATGATGATGTGACTGAGAGAAGCAGGGAGTAGATGGTGTGCTGAGAGATGACGCAGGCAGGAGATGATGGTGTGGCTGAGGTACTCAGTGTGAAGATGGTGTACTGAGAGATGAGGCATGTGGGAGTTGATGGTATAGCTGAGAGACGCAGGTGGGAGATGATGGTGTGGCTGAGAGATGCAGGGTGGAGATGATGGTGTGGCTGAGAGACACAGATGAGAGATGATGTGTGACTGAGAAATGTCGAGAGGAGATGGGACACAGAGAGGACACAGGTGATAGATGATAGCATGGCTGAGAGATGCAAGTGGGATATGATGGTTTGGCTGAGAGATGCAGGAGGAGAAGTTGATGGTGTGGCTGAGAGACATAGGGAGGAGATGATGATGTGGCTTAGCGATGCAGATGGGAGAAGATGGTATGGCTGAGAGACACAGGGATGGGATGATGGAGTAGCTAAGAGATGCAGAGAGGAGATGATATGACTGAGAGACGCAGAGGGCAGAAGGTGACACAAGTCTGGTTGAACCTCTATTGTATGATGATTACATTGGGTATATTCCTATACAAACAGACATCTTCTGGACCATGTGATAGCCTACACGAATAGTGAATATGGCCTGAAGACACCATCTGCCCAGGGAGGATACATTTCTTCAGAGGTTAACCATTGTGAGAAACCACCATATAGGTAACGTGCATATTGAATAAAAAGTCATTTAGGATGTTTGTAAATTTTGGCGTCAGTTTTGTTATTACATTTCTGCAATGTTTAAAATAACAAAAACCACTCCGCAACCACAAAATTTGTTAAGAAATTTTCATTCTAATATTCATGTTTGTTTTTTAAAAGTTCGTTGTAATTTGTTTTATTTACAAAATTTAATAAAAAAATAATTATCAAATGTGATGAACAACTAAAAATTAGATTTGATTACAAAGATTATAATAATAATAATTTATTGTAATTAAGGCAGCAGCAAGTGAGTGATTAATGAATATATTAAACCATGACACCTGTCAGTTTTGGCTTTGAGTCTTCAGCAAGCTGAGGAAACACCTGTCCTATTCCCGGCATGTTAGCACTTCCCAGGCACAATGGCCCTCATTCCGAGTTGTTCGCTCTCTAGCTGCTTTTAGCAGCATTGCACACGCTAAGCAGCCGCCCTCTGGGAGTGTATCTTAGCTTAGCAGAATTGCGAACGAAAGATTTGCAAAATTGCGAATAGAAATTTCTTAGCAGTTTCTGAGTAGCTCAACACTTACTCTGCCACTGCGATCAGTTCAGTCAGTTTCGTTCCTGGTTTGACGTCACAAACACTCCCAGCGTTCGCCCAGGCACTCCCCTGTTTCTCCAGCCACTCCCGCGTTTTTCCCAGAAACGGCAGCGTTTTTTCACACACACCCATAAAACGGCCAGTTTCCGCCCAGAAACACCCACTTCCTGTCAATCACACTCCGATCACCAGAACAAAGAAAAATCCTCGTAATGCCGTGAGTAAAATACCTAACTTTTGAGTAAAATAACTAAGCGCATGCGCTCTGCGAACATTGCGCATGCGCAGTAAGCGACTAATCGCAATATAGCGAAATTTGGCAATGAGCGAACAACTCGGAATGAGGGCCAATGGACAGTAATCAGAAATAGGACACGTCAAATCCTTAAGAGAGCACCCATTGTGGTTAAGGCTGGTACCAGAAGAAGCCTTCCTACAGTATTTTTTAGCTGTACATATGTAAAGTATGATTTTTTTTCTAAGGTTGGGATTGATGTGAATAACCAAAAAACGCCTGCATAACATTAATTAATTAAGTAACATAACAATTAATCATTGACAACACAAAGGATGATTTAAAATGAAAGTCCAAACATTAGATCATGAAAAAAAATGTTTTAAATGGTAATTCAGTTTCCAGGGTAAGTGGCGTCAGCAACAGACTTTCTATTTTTTGGTTGTATTCCATTCCCTTCCCCACTCGGTATGTCTTCGTCACTGGCAAGTATTAAATGTTTGGCTTTGCTACTGAATGGAAAGAGCTATGCAGCAGCCTTCTGGGAAGAACCCCTCACACTGATGTACCACCCTCACCCCTTTTCTTAAAAATGAGGGCTGCATGCCACTTGTGCAATACTCTACAGAGCCTCAGCTGTCAGCACTTGGAACACACTGGGCCTAATTCAGACATGATCATAGATGTGCTAAATTTAGCACATCTGCTATCAGTTTCACAGACATGCGGGGGGAACGCCCAGCACAGGGCTAGTCCGCCCCGCATGTCAGGCCCTACCCCCCATCCCTGCACAGGTACGAAAGCATTGTACGGCGGCTATGCTTTTGTACCTGCAGAGTAGCTCCCTACCAGCAGAGCTCCTGCGTGCTGGCAGGCAGCTACCCATCGCTGTCCGGGTCGCAGCGGCCGGGTGTGAAAACACGCAGCCACCGTGGCCCACCCCCGCATAGTCTTGGCCCGCCTGCGTTGCCCGGGCCGTGCCCCTAAAACAGCGGCCCAACGCCGTCGGCCCACCCCTCCCGCCCATCAAATGCCTCTGCCTGTCAATCAGGCTGGGGTGATAGCTGGGCTGAGATGGCCATCAGCTGTCTGGCATGCGCCGGCACACTGCGGTGCCGGCGCATGCACAGTTCAGACATGATCGGCTGCTGTGCAAAAACGCACAGCAGCAATCAGGTCTGAATTAGGCCCCTTGAGGAAGGTGGGGGTGTAAGGATACTGACAGCTGGGCTCCTAGAGCATAACATGAGAATTATGCAGAATTAGTTTTCATTATTTATATTTATTATTTATTTTAAAATGTAACACTTTCATGAAAATATTTAATAACTGTGCAGACAATGATCATTTTGAAAACTGTATAGAGATGTTCCTCACTTATCAACTGAGTTCCATTCCTACAGCTGTGGGCCTAATTCAGACCTGATCACTGCTGTGTGTTTTCACACAGCAGCGATCAGGTCTGAATTGCACATGCGCCGGCGCCACAGTGCGCCGGTGCATGCCAGACAGCTGACGGCTGTCTTAGCCCTGCGATCGCCTCTGCCTGATTGACAGGCAGAGGTGGCCGCTGGGCGGGAGGGGGCAGGCCGGCGGCGTTTGAGTGCCATTTAGGGGGCGCAGTCCAAGCAATGCAGGCGTGCCTGGACCATTTGGGGGCGGACCGTGGCGGCTGCGTGATGTCACACGCAGCCACTGTGACCCTCACAGCGACGAATAGCTCCCTGCCAGCGTGCAGGAGCTGCGCTGGTAGGGAGCTACTCATTAAGTACAAAAAGATAGCCTCTGTGTGATGCTTTTGTACTTGTGCGGGGAGGTCGGGCCTGATATGCGGGGCGAACTAGCTCTGTGCTGGGCATCCCCCGGCATGTCAGGGAAGCTGATCGTAGATGTGCTAAATTTAGCACATCTACGATCAGGTCTGAATCACCTCCTAGGTTGTTAAATGAATCGGTTGATAAGCAAGGAGCTGAATACTTAAGCCGTGCTGCCATATGTGATGACGTGCCACATACTGTACTTACTCCGCAATGCTAAGACAATGCTGAGATGATACGCTGCCATTTCCAGCAGCAGTGTCTTCTGTTCCCAGCTGTTACTAAGCAGCCGAAACACTGTGCTCGTACGGTCAGCCGCTCAGCTGGGGCTGCTTTAAGTAATCAGAATCAGAATCAGCTTTATTGGCCAGGTGTACTCACGTACACTAGGAATTCTTTGTGGTACAATGCATCGCCAAGCAGCAACATGAAGGGGGAATACATAGCATACGAAGGGGGAAGAACATAGCATACATTACACACATTACACGTATGAGTTGATACTGCACATTGCAACTGTACAATAGACTCAACATATTAGACATATCATACATGTAGGACTAAACACAAAGGCTGCTTGGCAGAGCAGCACCGAGGCAGCCATCCGCGGCGCCAACTAGAACTCAAACAATGCACATAATACAGAAGATTTAAGTATTACATCAAAAGATAAACCACACAGACAATAAAGACAGAAAGCATAATGCAGGGTTGGTGTAAGCATTTTGGGTAATAACCTCCAGGGGTTGTGTATTCCACCCTCACAAGGTACCAGGTGCGGCAGCCATCTTAGGCGCTCTGCGTAGGATTACCCAGGGTGGAATAGTCCACCCCTAGAAGAGAACACAAAACGGGGAGATTGCAGAGTCCTTAGGTTCAGAGTAGGGTTCCAGTAAAACCATCAGGTCCATGTATTTTTCGTCCCATCCACAAGTTTACCAGATAAGGCAGCCATGTTGGGCGCACTACGAAGGTTACACAGTGGGAGATGAGCCATACAAGGGCCAAATGCATTCACGGGAAAGCTGACACGAGTGTAGGAGTATGCTATACCCTGCATGGAAAGATCCAAATGAAGCACACCCTGCCCATGGAGGAACCATCCGAGGCAGCCATGTGAGGCGCACTGTGTAGGTTACTGCTGGCAGGGTGTGCAACCAATGGAGGTACACATTACAGGAATAGCGCACAGTGGGGGGAAAGTACCCTGTAAGAAGAAAAAAGAGAAAGACACATTTGCAGGAAAACATTAATTTGTGAAAATGATAAATGTCCTGGTCTCATGAGAGCAGTGCGGGTGTGTGTGAGAGTGTGGGGAGCAGTGCGGGTGGGTGTAAGAATGTGGAGTGCACACTAATGTCCAATGGAACTGACCCAGCAAAATCTGGTCCTGATGCGCACGCCCCTCAGTTCCCTGCTCAGCTTGAGGGGTAGTCTTGGGGGCAGTCATGATGTTCTTTGACAGAGAAGTAGCAGGCATTGGTCCTGGTGTTCTCAAGGCAAAGGTGAGGAGAGGCCACATGATGGTCCCGAGTTGCAGTGTTTGGGGAAATTGTATTATTCGAGATTTTAGCGTAGTCCAAATCCAGTTCAAACTCCGGTTCTACCTCCATTCTTAAATCATATTCTTAACAATTGCATTCTTCACAATTGCAAGCAGGCCAAGTCCTGACTGCAGGCCTTGATAATATTGCTCTTAAATGCTCCAACTATATCAGCTGGCAAAGGGGGAGGTATGCAATCAGAAGTTCAGCTAATTAACAGAGGTTATTTTGCATTGAAGAAGGATCACAGACATTTGCAGACAAACTTCCATGGGGTGTGAAAAGTGTAGCCAGAGAGAGATGAGAGACTCAGATATACAAGCATGAAGATGGTGTTTTTACCTGTGAAGAGAGGAGAAATGGTTTTCAGTTCCGGTTCTAACTCCATTCTTAAATCATATTCTTAACAATTGCATTCTTCACAATTGCAAGCAGGCCAAGTCCTGACTGCTGGCCTTGATAATATTGCTCTTAAATGCTCCAACTATATCAGCTGGCAAAGGGGGAGGTATGCAATCAGAAGTTCAGCTAATTAACAGAGGTTATTTTGCATTGAAGAAGGATCACAGACATTTGCAGACAAACTTCCTTGGGGTGTGAAAAGTGTAGCCAGAGAGAGATGAGAGACTCAGATATACAAGCATGAAGATGGTGTTTTTACCTGTGAAGAGAGGAGAAATGGTTTTCAGTTCCGGTTCTGACTCCATTCTTAAATCATATTCTTAACAATTGCATTCTTCACAATTGCAAGCAGGCCAAGTCCTGACTGCAGGCCTTGATAATATTGCTCTTAAATGCTCCAACTATATCAGCTGGCAAAGGGGGAGGTATGCAATCAGAAGTTCAGCTAATTAACAGAGGTTATTTTGCTTTGAAGAAGGATCACAGACATTTGCAGACAAACTTCCATGGGGTGTGAAAAGTGTAGCCAGAGAGAGATGAGAGACTCAGATATACAAGCATGAAGATGGTGTTTTTACCTGTGAAGAGAGGAGAAATGGTTTTCAGTAGAGATGAGCGCCTGAAATTTTTCGGGTTTTGTGTTTTGGTTTTGGGTTCGGTTCCGCGGCCGTGTTTTGGGTTCGAACGCGTTTTGGCAAAACCTCACCGAATTATTTTTGTCGGATTCGGGTGTGTTTTGGATTCGGGTGTTTTTTTCAAAAAACCCTAAAAAACAGCTTAAATCATAGAATTTGGGGGTAATTTTGATCCCAAAGTATTATTAACCTCAAAAAACATAATTTACACTCATTTTCAGCCTATTCTGAACACATCACACCTCACAATATTATTTTTAGTCCTAAAATTTGCACCGAGGTCGCTGTGTGAGTAAGATAAGCGACCCTAGTGGCCGACACAAACACCGGGCCCATCTAGGAGTGGCACTGCAGTGTCACGCAGGATGTCCCTTCCAAAAAACCCTCCCCAAACAGCACATGACGCAAAGAAAAAAAGAGGCGCAATGAGGTAGCTGTGTGAGTAAGATTAGCGACCCTAGTGGCCGACACAAACACCGGGCCCATCTAGGAGTGGCACTGCAGTGTCACGCAGGATGTCCCTTCCAAAAAACCCTCCCCAAACAGCACATGACGCAAAGAAAAAAAGAGGCGCAATGAGGTAGCTGACTGTGTGAGAAAGATAAGCGACCCTAGTGGCCGACACAAACACCGGGCCCATCTAGGAGTGGCACTGCAGTGTCACGCAGGATGGCCCTTCCAAAAAACCCTCCCCAAACAGCACATGACGCAAAGAAAAAAAGAGGCGCAATGAGGTAGCTGACTGTGTGAGTAAGATTAGCGACCCTAGTGGCCGACACAAACACCGGGCACATCTAGGAGTGGCACTGCAGTGTCACGCAGGATGTCCCTTCCAAAAAACCCTCCCCAAACAGCACATGACGCAAAGAAAAAAAGAGGCGCAATGAGGTAGCTGTGTGAGTAAGATTAGCGACCCTAGTGGCCGACACAAACACCGGGCCCATCTAGGAGTGGCACTGCAGTGTCACGCAGGATGTCCCTTCCAAAAAACCCTCCCCAATCAGCACATGATGCAAAGAAAAAGAAAAGAAAAAAGAGGTGCAAGATGGAATTATCCTTGGGCCCTCCCACCCACCCTTATGTTGTATAAACAAAACAGGACATGCACACTTTAACCAACCCATCATTTCAGTGACAGGGTCTGCCACACGACTGTGACTGATATGACGGGTTGGTTTGGACCCCCCCCAAAAAAGAAGCAATTAATCTCTCCTTGCACAAACTGGCTCTACAGAGGCAAGATGTCCACCTCATCTTCACCCTCCGATATATCACCGTGTACATCCCCCTCCTCACAGATTATCAATTCGTCCCCACTGGAATCCACCATCTCAGCTCCCTGTGTACTTTGTGGAGGCAATTGCTGCTGGTCAATGTCTCCGCGGAGGAATTGATTATAATTCATTTTAATGAACATCATCTTCTCCACATTTTCTGGATGTAACCTCGTACGCCGATTGCTGACAAGGTGAGCGGCGGCACTAAACACTCTTTCGGAGTACACACTTGTGGGAGGGCAACTTAGGTAGAATAAAGCCAGTTTGTGCAAGGGCCTCCAAATTGCCTCTTTTTCCTGCCAGTATAAGTACGGACTGTGTGACGTGCCTACTTGGATGCGGTCACTCATATAATCCTCCACCATTCTATCAATGTTGAGAGAATCATATGCAGTGACAGTAGACGACATGTCCGTAATCGTTGTCAGGTCCTTCAGTCCGGACCAGATGTCAGCATCAGCAGTCGCTCCAGACTGCCCTGCATCACCGCCAGCGGGTGGGCTCGGAATTCTGAGCCTTTTCCTCGCACCCCCAGTTGCGGGAGAATGTGAAGGAGGAGATGTTGACAGGTCGCGTTCCGCTTGACTTGACAATTTTGTCACCAGCAGGTCTTTCAACCCCAGCAGACCTGTGTCTGCCGGAAAGAGAGATCCAAGGTAGGCTTTAAATCTAGGATCGAGCACGGTGGCCAAAATGTAGTGCTCTGATTTCAACAGATTGACCACCCGTGAATCCTTGTTAAGCGAATTAAGGGCTGCATCCACAAGTCCCACATGCCTAGCGGAATCGCTCCGTGTTAGCTCCTTCTTCAATGCCTCCAGCTTCTTCTGCAAAAGCCTGATGAGGGGAATGACCTGACTCAGGCTGGCAGTGTCTGAACTGACTTCACGTGTGGCAAGTTCAAAGGGCATCAGAACCTTGCACAACGTTGAAATCATTCTCCACTGCACTTGAGACAGGTGCATTCCACCTACTATATCGTGCTCAATTGTATAGGCTTGAATGGCCTTTTGCTGCTCCTCCAACCTCTGAAGCATATAGAGGGTTGAATTCCACCTCGTTACCACTTCTTGCTTCAGATGATGGGAGGGCAGGTTCAGTAGTTTTTGGTGGTGCTCCAGTTTTCTGTACGTGGTGCCTGTACGCCGAAAGTGTCCCGCAATTCTTCTGGCCACCGACAGCATCTCTTGCACGCCCCTGTCGTTTTTTAAAAAATTCTGCACCACCAAATTCAAGGTATGTGCAAAACATGGGACGTGCTGGAATTGGCCCAGATTTAATGCACACACAATATTGCTGGCGTTGTCCGATGCCACAAATCCACAGGAGAGTCCAATTGGGGTAAGCCATTCCGCGATGATCTTCCTCAGTTGCCGTAAGAGGTTTTCAGCTGTGTGCGTATTCTGGAAAGCGGTGATACAAAGCGTAGCCTGCCTAGGAAAGAGTTGGCGTTTGCGAGATGCTGCTACTGGTGCCGCCGCTGCTGTTCTTGCGGCGGGAGTCCATACATCTACCCAGTGGGCTGTCACAGTCATATAGTCCTGACCCTGCCCTGCTCCACTTGTCCACATGTCCGTGGTTAAGTGGACATTGGGTACAGCTGCATTTTTTAGGACACTGGTGACTCTTTTTCTGAGGTCTGTGTACATTTTCGGTATCGCCTGCCTAGAGAAATGGAACCTAGATGGTATTTGGTACCGGGGACACAGTACCTCCAACAAGTCTCTAGTTGGCTCTGCAGTAATGATGGATACCGGAACCACGTTTCTCACCACCCAGGATGCCAAGGCCTCAGTTATCCGCTTTGCAGTAGGATGACTGCTGTGATATTTCATCTTCCTCGCAAAGGACTGTTGAACAGTCAATTGCTTACTGGAAGTAGTACAAGTGGGCTTACGACTTCCCCTCTGGGATGACCATCGACTCCCAGCGGCAACAACAGCAGCGCCAGCAGCAGTAGGCGTTACACGCAAGGATGCATCGGAGGAATCCCAGGCAGGAGAGGACTCGTCAGACTTGCCAGTGACATGGCCTGCAGGACTATTGGCATTCCTGGGGAAGGAGGAAATTGACACTGAGGGAGTTGGTGGGGTGGTTTGCGTGAGCTTGGTTACAAGAGGAAGGGATTTACTGGTCAGTGGACTGCTTCCGCTGTCACCCAAAGTTTTTGAACTTGTCACTGACTTATTATGAATGCGCTGCAGGTGACGTATAAGGGAGGATGTTCCGAGGTGGTTAACGTCCTTACCCCTACTTATTACAGCTTGACAAAGGGAACACACGGCTTGACACCTGTTGTCCGCATTTCTGGTGAAATACCTCCACACCGAAGAGCTGATTTTTTTGGTATTTTCACCTGGCATGTCAACGGCCATATTCCTCCCACGGACAACAGGTGTCTCCCCGGGTGCCTGACTTAAACAAACCACCTCACCATCAGAATCCTCCTGGTCAATTTCCTCCCCAGCGCCAGCAACACCCATATCCTCCTCATCCTGGTGTACTTCAACACTGACATCTTCAATCTGACTATCAGGAACTGGACTGCGGGTGCTCCTTCCAGCACTTGCAGGGGGCGTGCAAATGGTGGAAGGCGCATGCTCTTCACCTCCAGTGTTGGGAAGGTCAGGCATCGCAACCGACACAATTGGACTCTCCTTGTGGATTTGGGATTTCGAAGAACGCACAGTTCTTTGCGGTGCTTTTGCCAGCTTGAGTCTTTTCAGTTTTCTAGCGAGAGGCTGAGTGCTTCCATCCTCATGTGAAGCTGAACCACTAGCCATGAACATAGGCCAGGGCCTCAGCCGTTCCTTGCCACTCCGTGTGGTAAATGGCATATTGGCAAGTTTACGCTTCTCCTCCGACAATTTTATTTTAGGTTTTGGAGTCCTTTTTTTTCTGATATTTGGTGTTTTGGATTTGACATGCTCTGTACTATGACATTGGGCATCGGCCTTGGCAGACGACGTTGCTGGCATTTCATCGTCTCGGCCATGACTAGTGGCAGCAGCTTCAGCACGAGGTGGAAGTGGATCTTGATCTTTCCCTAATTTTGGAACCTCAACTTTTTTGTTCTCCATATTTTATAGGCAGAACTAAAAGGCACCTCAGGTAAACAATGGAGATGGATGGATTGGATACTAGTATTGGATACCTGCCGACTGCCGACACAGAGGTAGCCACAGCCGTGAACTACCGCACTGTACACTGGTTGATAAAGAGATAGTAGTATACTCGTAACAACTAGTATGACACTATGACGACGGTATAAAGAATGAAAAAAAAACCACGGTTAGGTGGTATATATTATAATAATAATACAATTATGGATGGACGGACTGCCTGCCGACTGCCGACACAGAGGTAGCCACAGCCGTGAACTACCGCACTGTACACTGGTTGATAAAGAGATAGTAGTATACTCGTAACAACTAGTATGACACTATGACGACGGTATAAAGAATGAAAAAAAAACCACGGTTAGGTGGTATATATTATAATAATAATAATACAATTATGGATGGACGGACTGCCTGCCGACTGCCGACACAGAGGTAGCCACAGCCGTGAACTACCGCACTGTACACTGGTTGATAAAGAGATAGTAGTATACTCGTAACAACTAGTATGACACTATGACGACGGTATAAAGAATGAAAAAAAACCCACGGTTAGGTGGTATATATTATAATAATAATACAATTATGGATGGACGGACTGCCTGCCGACTGCCGACACAGAGGTAGCCACAGCCGTGAACTACCGCACTGTACACTGGTTGATAAAGAGATAGTAGTATACTCGTAACAACTAGTATGACACTATGACGACGGTATAAAGAATGAAAAAAAAACCACGGTTAGGTGGTATATATTATAATAATAATACAATTATGGATGGACGGACTGCCTGCCGACTGCCGACACAGAGGTAGCCACAGCCGTGAACTACCGCACTGTACACTGGTTGATAAAGAGATAGTAGTATACTCGTAACAACTAGTATGACACTATGACGACGGTATAAAGAATGAAAAAAAAACCACGGTTAGGTGGTATATATTATAATAATAATACAATTATGGATGGACGGACTGCCTGCCGACTGCCGACACAGAGGTAGCCACAGCCGTGAACTACCGCACTGTACACTGGTTGATAAAGAGATAGTAGTATACTCGTAACAACTAGTATGACACTATGACGACGGTATAAAGAATGAAAAAAAAAACCACGGTTAGGTGGTATATATTATAATAATAATACAATTATGGATGGACGGACTGCCTGCCGACTGCCGACACAGAGGTAGCCACAGCCGTGAACTACCGCACTGTACACTGGTTGATAAAGAGATAGTAGTATACTCGTAACAACTAGTATGACACTATGACGACGGTATAAAGAATGAAAAAAAAACCACGGTTAGGTGGTATATATTATAATAATAATACAATTATGGATGGACGGACTGCCTGCCGACTGCCGACACAGAGGTAGCCACAGCCGTGAACTACCGCACTGTACACTGGTTGATAAAGAGATAGTAGTATACTCGTAACAACTAGTATGACACTATGACGACGGTATAAAGAATGAAAAAAAAACCACGGTTAGGTGGTATATATTATAATAATAATACAATTATGGATGGACGGACTGCCTGCCGACTGCCGACACAGAGGTAGCCACAGCCGTGAACTACCGCACTGTACACTGGTTGATAAAGAGATAGTAGTATACTCGTAACAACTAGTATGACACTATGACGGTATAAAGAATGAAAAAAAAAACACGGTTAGGTGGTATATATTATAATAATAATACAATTATGGATGGACGGACTGCCTGCCGACTGCCGACACAGAGGTAGCCACAGCCGTGAACTACCGCACTGTACACTGGTTGATAAAGAGATAGTAGTATACTCGTAACAACTAGTATGACACTATGACGACGGTATAAAGAAAGAAAAAAAAATACCACGGTTAGGTGATATATATATTAATATACAATTATGGATGGACGGACTGCCTGCCGAGTTCCGACTGCCGACACAGAGGTAGCCACAGCCGTGAACTACCGCACTGTACTGTGTCTGCTGCTAATATAGACTGGTTGATAAAGAGATAGTATACAATACATACAACAATATACTACTATACTGGTGGTCAGGCACTGGTCACCACTAGTCACACTGGCAGTGGCACTCCTGCAGCAAAAGTGTGCACTGTTTAATTTTAAATTAATATAATATTATGTACTCCTGGGGGCTCCTGCTATAACAACCTGCAGTGCTCCCCAGTCTCCCCCACAATTATTATAAGCTTTGCCTTTTATACATTGATGTGCAGCACACTGGGCTGAGCTGAGTGCACACAGACTGAGTCACACTGTGTGACTGGCTGCTGCTGTGTATCGTTTTTTTTCAGGCAGAGAACGGATATAGCAGAGAACGGATATATTAAAATAAATAAAAGTTAACTAACAACAACTGCACTGGTCACTGTGGTAAACTCTGTCTGACTCTGCACAATCTCTCTCTCTCTTCTAATCTAATTTCTAATGGAGAGGACGCCAGCCACGTCCTCTCCCTATCAATCTCAATGCACGTGTGAAAATGGCGGCGACGCGCGGCTCCTTATATAGAATCCGAGTCTCGCGAGAATCCGACAGCGTCATGATGACGTTCGGGGCGCGCTCGGGTTAACCGAGCAAGGCGGGAGGATCCGAGTCTGCTCGGACCCGTGAAAAAAACATGAAGTTCGTGCGGGTTCGGTTTCAGAGAAACCGAACCCGCTCATCTCTAGTTTTCAGTTCCGGTTCTAACTCCATTCTTAAATCATATTCTTAACAATTGCATTCTTCACAATTGCAAGCAGGCCAAGTCCTGACTGCAGGCCTTGATAATATTGCTCTTAAATGCTCCAACTATATCAGCTGGCAAAGGGGGAGGTATGCAATCAGAAGTTCAGCTAATTAACAGAGGTTATTTTGCATTGAAGAAGGATCACAGACATTTGCAGACAAACTTCCTTGGGGTGTGAAAAGTGTAGCCAGAGAGAGATGAGAGACTCAGATATACAAGCATGAAGATGGTGTTTTTACTTGTGAAGAGAGGAGAAATGGTTTTCAGTTCCGGTTCTAACTCCATTCTTAAATCATATTCTTAACAATTGCATTCTTCACAATTGCAAGCAGGCCAAGTCCTGACTGCAGGCCTTGATAATATTGCTCTTAAATGCTCCAACTATATCAGCTGGCAAATAGAGATGAGCGGGTTCGGTTCCTCGGAATCCGAACCCGCCCGAACTTCAGGTTTTTTTACAAGGGTCCGAGCGACTCGGATCTTCCCGCCTTGCTCGGTTAACCCGAGCGCGCCCGAACGTCATCATCCCGCTGTCGGATTCTCGCGAGGCTCGGATTCTATCGCGAGACTCGGATTCTATATAAGGAGCCGCGCGTCGCCGCCATTTTCACACGTGCATTGAGATTGATAGGGAGAGGACGTGGCTGGCGTCCTCTCCGTTTATAGAGAGAGAGACTACTAGAGTAGAGAGAGACACAGTATTATTTACTTTAGTAATTTTGGGGAGCATTAGGAGGAGTACTACTACTTGCTGAAGTGATAGTGTGACTGTATATCTGACTTGTGGGGGAGACAGTGGGGAGCAGACGAGCAGTTAGAGTCTGAGAGCAGGAGTACATATTTTAACGTACAGTGCACACTTTTGCTGGCACTCTGCTGCCAGAGTGCCACACTGCCATTGTGACCACACTGACCACCAGTATATATTGTGATTGTCTGCTTAGGAGTACTACTTGCAAGTTGCTGATAGTGTGACCAGTGACCTGACCACCAGTTTAATTAATCACCACCAGTTTAATATATATATATATATATATATATATATATAATTGTATATAATATATATATAATTGTATATGTATACCACCTACCCGTGTTTTTTTTTTTCTTTCTTCTTGATACATACTACTATAGTAGCTTACTGTAGCAGTCTGCGGTGCTGCTGAGCTGACAGTGTCCAGCAGGTCCGTCATCAGTCATTACATAATAAATATATATACCTGTCCGGCTGCAGTACTAGTGATATTATATATATATATATATATTAATTTCATCTCATTATCATCCAGTCTATATTAGCAGCAGACACAGTACGGTAGTCCACGGCTGTAGCTACCTCTGTGTCGGCAGTCGCTGGTCCATCCATAATTGTATACCACCTACCCGTGGTTTTTTTTTTCTCTTTCTTCTTGATACATACTACTATAGTAGCTTACTGTAGCAGTCTGCGGTGCTGCTGAGCTGACAGTGTCCAGCAGGTCCGTCATCAGTCATTACATAATAAACATATATACCTGTCCGGCTGCAGTACTAGTGATATTATATATATATATATATATATATTAATTTCATCTCATTATCATCCAGTCTATATTAGCAGCAGACACAGTACGGTAGTCCACGGCTGTAGCTACCTCTGTGTCGGCAGTCGCTGGTCCATCCATAATTGTATACCACCTACCCGTGGGTTTTTTTTTTCTCTTTCTTCTTGATACATACGGGTCCATGGCTTAAATCGACCGGATTTTTTAGATGCAATCATTGTTGCATCTGCAAGTATGCTCATAAGGATGGAAAGAAATTCTGCACCTCTGATTCATCCAAAATATACAATATCAAGGATCTGATAAATTGCTCCACGAACTATGTAGTGTACTGCCTGGAGTGCACCTGCGGCCTAAAATACATAGGCAAAACTAAGAGAACACTTCGCCTGAGAATTCAGGAGCACATCAGAGCAATTAAGAATAAAATGGACAATCATTCAGTTCCAAAACATTTTAATAAAACTCACAACTCTAATCCGGACCAAATTACTTTCAAAGCCATTGAACACATTAAAGTAGGACAGAGAGGTGGAGATAGAGACAAAAGACTGGCACAGAGGGAAATGTTCTGGATCCAAACACTTGGAACAATGTTGCCAGAGGGTCTCAATGAACACTATGAACTCACCCCTTTCCTTTAAATTATTCTTCCACTTGGAAATTTTATTTCAGAATCTCCTCCCCCTTCTCCAGTATTTTTTATGCATTTTTTATGTATTTATTTTTATATATTTTTACATATTTTTCTATTTATATATTTTTAAACATACCTACTATATACATTTTATGCTAACGTGTCTATATTTTATGCCAACGTGCTTATTCGTGATATTTGCACTCACATGTTCCTTTTATGTGTTTTAATGTACCTATATATTTATATATTTACATTTTTATATTTTATTAATGTATGCAACATATGCCTACGTTGGTAATTATCATTTATACTGTAAGAATTCGAGTTGTGCATGACTGGTGCACGGGGTGCTCCAACTCCCATTATATGTAGCCGTCATGTATGGATCAAGAGCTGGAGTCCTAGTGCAGCATTGTGTTAACAACATAGAAACCATATGACAATAGTAATCACGCGATCCGTGATTAAGCAAAAACAATCAATATGTTCTGTTATACATACTACTCCTGTGAATATATTTGAACAATTGAAATATGTCATCTCCCTCACAAGTATAATGTATGGTGATGTGACTTGGCATCCAACATTTATATTTATCATTATACTCATTCCTTCGCTCACTATCCTAACTAGAGCCACGATATAACAGCAAGCAGATGTGCGCAGTTGCACACTGACAAAACTGCTTCTCATCCCCCAGAACCCAGAGACGCAATATCGGAATACCATGGAAACGTCCCGGGTGCGCATGCGCAATAGAAATGGCCGCGCATGCGCACGGGTAATTTGTAGTTTCCAGCTGTAGTTCTGCAACTCAATCACGCGAGACCTGAAATCTCGCGCATGCGCAGTAGCGCTGCACGCGCAAATCACGAGCGCGATCCATTTCGGTCATTTAGACCTAATTAATGGTAAATATAAGACGTGGGGATGCATAGCAGACCACCATTGACCCCTGAGGAAGTCCCAGAGATGATTTAAAGGGACGAAACGCGTTGGGCATACACCGGCACTCCGCTCCTATCTGAGGAAATATACAGATAAGCTTATATGAACTTTTAAATTGTACGAGTCCATCTATGTGTTTCTGTCGTTTTATGTATTATTAAATGTTTTTTTAAATAATACTGCACTATCAGAGGCTTTTCCTTCCCACATGGGACTTTTTTAAAGGTTTATAGACCTGATGACGGAATGATGGCAGCATCTTGTTAATCCATTGCAATTATAGATGTAAGTGCCTCATATTTACATATCTCTCATTGAAACACTGAGATACTTGGTGCTGCACCTTTTAAAAAATGGTATATAAGCACATTACCTAAGGAAAAAGGGAATCAGCACACTGCAAGTTTCAAAACTCATCTTTAATTGCTTATATGCTTTTTACAAAGCACTCACAGCACCTCTCTTTGCACATATTCACTTTATTGCTAATTTTGCACAAAAACAGCACTTAGTCACTCTTATAAAGAGCAGCACATTGACACACTGTCTTTTTGCATATACGTACAAACTCCACACCAATGACCGGACGGATGGGAATGGAGAGACAGTGCGAATAAAGAACATCCAGATGCAAAGACTTTTTAAACAAAGCGAATTTTCTACATATGTCTGGTACGCATACTTTTACTACCACTAAAGGATTCACAAAGTTTTATTCACAAACACTGAAGGCGCAACTGATTTATCACTAGAACAAATTTGAATACTAAGTTCCCTTGGGAATTGGACATTTTGAAATCTGGTTGCGACACCATTCATTTGGGAGTGTTACTAATAATACGGTTGTGCACTGTTACCTGTGTAATATATGATCTCCCAATTTAGGGATATCTGGTTATATTGTATTCAGGTTGTAGCGCTGTTTGCACCTTTTTGCACACATATATATATATATATTAATTTCATCTCATTATCATCCAGTCTATATTAGCAGCAGACACAGTACGGTAGTCCACGGCTGTAGCTACCTCTGTGTCGGCAGTCGCTGGTCCATCCATAATTGTATACCACCTACCCGTGGTTTTTTTTTTCTCTTTCTTCTTGATACATACTACTATAGTAGCTTACTGTAGCAGTCTGCGGTGCTGCTGAGCTGACAGTGTCCAGCAGGTCCGTCATCAGTCATTACATAATAAACATATATACCTGTCCGGCTGCAGTACTAGTGATATTATATATATATATATATATTAATTTCATCTCATTATCATCCAGTCTATATTAGCAGCAGACACAGTACGGTAGTCCACGGCTGTAGCTACCTCTGTGTCGGCAGTCGCTGGTCCATCCATAATTGTATACCACCTACCCGTGGTTTTTTTTTTTCTCTTTCTTCTTGATACATACTACTATAGTAGCTAACTGTAGCAGTCTGCGGTGCTGCTGAGCTGACAGTGTCCAGCAGGTCCGTCATCAGTCATTACATAATAAATATATATACCTGTCCGGCTGCAGTACTAGTGATATTATATATATATATATATATATATATATATATATATATTAATTTCATCTCATTATCATCCAGTCTATATTAGCAGCAGAAACAGTACGGTAGTCCACGGCTGTAGCTACCTCTGTGTCGGCAGTCGCTGGTCCATCCATAATTGTATACCACCTACCCGTGGTTTTTTTTTCTCTTTCTTCTTGATACATACTACTATAGTAGCTTACTGTAGCAGTCTGCGGTGCTGCTGAGCTGACAGTGTCCAGCAGGTCCGTCATCAGTCATTACATAATAAATATATATACCTGTCCGGCTGCAGTACTAGTGATATTATATATATATATATATATATTAATTTCATCTCATTATCATCCAGTCTATATTAGCAGCAGACACAGTACGGTAGTCCACGGCTGTAGCTACCTCTGTGTCGGCAGTCGCTGGTCCATCCATAATTGTATACCACCTACCCGTGTTTTTTTTTTTTCTCTTTCTTCTTGATACATACTACTATAGTAGCTTACTGTAGCAGTCTGCGGTGCTGCTGAGCTGACAGTGTCCAGCAGGTCCGTCATCAGTCATTACATAATAAATATATATACCTGTCCGGCTGCAGTACTAGTGATATTATATATATATATATATATATATATATATATATTAATTTCATCTCATTATCATCCAGTCTATATTAGCAGCAGACACAGTACGGTAGTCCACGGCTGTAGCTACCTCTGTGTCGGCAGTCGCTGGTCCATCCATAAGTATACTAGTATCCATCCATCTCCATTGTTTACCTGAGGTGCCTTTTAGTTGTGCCTATTAAAATATGGAGAACAAAAATGTTGAGGTTCCAAAATTAGGGAAAGATCAAGATCCACTTCCACCTCGTGCTGAAGCTGCTGCCACTAGTCATGGCCGAGACGATGAAATGCCAGCAACGTCGTCTGCCAAGGCCGATGCCCAATGTCATAGTACAGAGCATGTAAAATCCAAAACACCAAATATCAGTAAAAAAAGGACTCCAAAATCTAAAATAAAATTTTTGGAGGAGAAGCGTAAACTTGCCAATATGCCATTTACCACACGGAGTGGCAAGGAACGGCTGAGGCCCTGGCCTATGTTCATGGCTAGTGGTTCAGCTTCACATGAAGATGGAAGCACTCAGCCTCTCACTAGAAAAATGAAAAGACTCAAGCTGGCAAAGGCACCGCAAAGAACTGTGCGTTCTTCCAAATCCCAAATCCACAAGGAGAGTCCAATTGTGTCGGTTGCGATGCCTGACCTTCCCAACACTGGACGTGAAGAGCATGCGCCTTCCACCATTTGCACGCCCCCTGCTAGTGCTGGAAGGAGCACCCGCAGTCCAGTTCCTGATAGTCAGATTGAAGATGTCAGTGTTGAAGTACACCAGGATGAGGAGGATATGGGTGTTGCTGGCGCTTGGGAGGAAATTGACAAGGAGGATTCTGATGGTGAGGTGGTTTGTTTAAGTCAGGCACCCGGGGAGACACCTGTTGTCCGTGGGAGAAATAGGGCCGTTGACATGCCTGGTGAAAATACCAAAAAAATCAGCTCTTCGGTGTGGAAGTATTTCAACAGAAATGCGGACAACATTTGTCAAGCCGTGTGTTGCCTTTGTCAAGCTGTAATAAGTAGGGGTAAGGACGTTAACCACCTCGGAACATCCTCCATTATACGTCACCTGCAGCGCATTCATAATAAGTCAGTGACAAGTTCAAAAACTTTGGGCGACAGCGGAAGCAGTCCACTGACCAGTAAATCCCTTCCTCTTGTAACCAAGCTCACGCAAACCACCCCACCAACTCCCTCAGTGTCAATTTCCTCCTTCCCCAGGAATGCCAATAGTCCTGCAGGCCATGTCACTGGCAATTCTGACGAGTCCTCTCCTGCCTGGGATTCCTCCGATGCATCCTTGCGTGTAACGCCTACTGATGCTGGCGCTGCTGTTGTTGCTGCTGGGAGTCGATGGTCATCCCAGAGGGGAAGTCGTAAGCCCACTTGTACTACTTCCACCAAGCAATTGACTGTCCAACAGTCCTTTGCGAGGAAGATGAAATATCACAGCAGTCATCCTGTTGCAAAGCGGATAACTGAGGCCTTGACAACTATGTTGGTGTTAGACGTGCGTCCGGTATCCGCCGTTAGTTCACAGGGAACTAGACAATTTCTTGAGGTAGTGTGCCCCCGTTACCAAATACCATCTAGGTTCCACTTCTCTAGGCAGGCGATACCGAGAATGTACACGGACGTCAGAAAAAGACTCACCAGTGTCCTAAAAAATGCAGTTGTACCCAATGTCCACTTAACCACGGACATGTGGACAAGTGGAGCAGGGCAGGGTCAGGACTATATGACTGTGACAGCCCACTGGGTAGATGTATGGACTCCCGCCGCAAGAACAGCAGCGGCGGCACCAGTAGCAGCATCTCGCAAACGCCAACTCTTTCCTAGGCAGGCTACGCTTTGTATCACCGGTTTCCAGAATACGCACACAGCTGAAAACCTCTTACGGCAACTGAGGAAGATCATCGCGGAATGGCTTACCCCAATTGGACTCTCCTGTGGATTTGTGGCATCGGACAACGCCAGCAATATTGTGTGTGCATTAAATATGGGCAAATTCCAGCACGTCCCATGTTTTGCACATACCTTGAATTTGGTGGTGCAGAATTAAAAAAAAAAACGACAGGGGCGTGCAAGAGATGCTGTCGGTGGGCAGAAGAATTGCGGGACACTTTCGGCGTACAGGCACCACGTACAGAAGACTGGAGCACCACCAAAAACGCCTGAACCTGCCCTGCCATCATCTGAAGCAAGCAGTGGTAACGAGGTGGAATTCAACCCTCTATATGCTTCAGAGGTTGGAGGAGCAGCAAAAGGCCATTCAAGCCTATACAATTGAGCACGATACAGGAGGTGGAATGTACCTGTCTCAAGCGCAGTGGAGAATGATTTCAACGTTGTGCAAGGTTCTGCAACCTTTTGAACTTGCCACACGTGAAGTCAGTTCAGACACTGCCAGCCTGAGTCAGGTCATTCCCCTCATCAGGCTTTTGCAGAAGAAGCTGGAGGCATTGAAGGAGGAGCTAAAAGGGAGCGATTCCGCTAGGCATGTGGGACTTGTGGATGGAGCCCTTAATTCGCTTAACAAGGATTCACGGGTGGTCAATCTGTTGAAATCGGAGCACTACATTTTGGCCACCGTGCTCGATCCTAGATTTAAAACCTACCTTGTATCTCTCTTTCCGGCAGACACAAGTCTGCTGGGGTTCAAAGACCTGCTGGTGACAAAATTGTCAAGTCAAGCGGAACGCGACCTGTCAACATCTCCTCCTTCACATTCTCCCGCAACTGGGGGTGCGAGGAAAAGGCTCAGAATTCTGAGCCCACCCGCTGGCGGTGATGCAGGGCAGTCTGGGGCGACTGCTGATGCTGACATCTGGTCCGGACTGAAGGACCTGACAACGATTACGGACATGTCGTCTACTGTCACTGCATATGATTCTGTCACCATTGAAAGAATGGTGGAGGATTATATGAGTGACCGCATCCAAGTAGGCACGTCAGACAGTCCGTACTTATACTGGCAGGAAAAAGAGGCAATTTGGAGGCCCTTGCACAAACTGGCTTTATTCTACCTAAGTTGCCCTCCCACAAGTGTGTACTCCGAAAGAGTGTTTAGTGCCGCCGCTCACCTTGTCAGCAATCGGCGTACGATGTTACTTCCAGAAAATGTGGAGAAGATGATGTTCATTAAAATGAATTATAATCAATTCCTCCGTGGAGACATTGACCAGCAGCAATTGCCTCCACAAAGTACACAGAGAGCTGAGATGGTGGATTCCAGTGGGGACGAATTGATAATCTGTGAGGAGCGGGATGTACACGGTGATATATCGGAGGATGATGATGAGGTGGACATCTTGCCTCTGTAGAGCCAGTTTGTGCAAGGAGAGATTAATTGCTTCTTTTTCGGTGGGGGTCCAAACCAACCCGTCATTTCAGTCACAGTCGTGTGGCAGACCCTGTCACTGAAATGATGGGTTGGTTAAAGTGTGCATGTCCTGTTTATACAACATAAGGGTGGGTGGGAGGGCCCAAGGACAATTCCATCTTGCACCTCTTTTTTCTTTCATTTTTATTTGCGTCATGTGCTGTTTGGGGAGTGTTTTTTGGAAGGGCCATCCTGCGTGACACTGCAGTGCCACTCCTAGATGGGCCAGGTGTTTGTGTCGGCCACTAGGATCGCTTATCTTACTCACACAGCTACCTCATTGCGCCTCTTTTTTTCTTCTTTGCGTCATGTGCTGTTTGGGGAGTGTTTTTTGGAAGGGCCATCCTGCGTGACACTGCAGTGCCACTCCTAGATGGGCCAGGTGTTTGTGTCGGCCACTAGGATCGCTTATCTTACTCACACAGCTACCTCATTGCGCCTCTTTTTTTCTTCTTTGCGTCATGTGCTGTTTGGGGAGTGTTTTTTGGAAGGGCCATCCTGCGTGACACTGCAGTGCCACTCCTAGATGGGCCAGGTGTTTGTGTCGGCCACTAGGGTCGCTTAGCTTACTCACACAGCTACCTCATTGCGCCTCTTTTTTTCTTCTTTGCGTCATGTGCTGTTTGGGGAGTGTTTTTTGGAAGGGCCATCCTGCGTGACACTGCAGTGCCACTCCTAGATGGGCCAGGTGTTTGTGTCGGCCACTAGGGTCGCTTAGCTTACTCACACAGCTACCTCATTGCGCCTCTTTTTTTCTTCTTTGCGTCATGTGCTGTTTGGGGAGTGTTTTTTGGAAGGGCCATCCTGCGTGACACTGCAGTGCCACTCCTAGATGGGCCAGGTGTTTGTGTCGGCCACTAGGGTCGCTTATCTTACTCACACAGCTACCTCATTGCGCCTCTTTTTTTCTTCTTTGCGTCATGTGCTGTTTGGGGAGTGTTTTTTTGGAAGGGCCATCCTGCGTGACACTGCAGTGCCACTCCTAGATGGGCCAGGTGTTTGTGTCGGCCACTAGGGTCGCTTAGCTTAGTCATCCAGCGACCTCGGTGCAAATTTTAGGACTAAAAATAATATTGTGAGGTGTGAGGTATTCAGAATAGACTGAAAATGAGTGGAAATTATGGTTTTTGAGGTTAATAATACTTTGGGATCAAAATGACCCCCAAATTCTATGATTTAAGCTGTTTTTTAGTGTTTTTTGAAAAAAACACCCGAATCCAAAACACACCCGAATCCGACAAAAAAAATTCGGTGAGGTTTTGCCAAAACGCGGTCGAACCCAAAACACGGCCGCGGAACCGAACCCAAAACCAAAACACAAAACCCGAAAAATTTCAAGTGCACATCTCTACTGGCAAAGGGGGAGGTATGCAATCAGAAGTTCAGCTAATTAACAGAGGTTATTTTGCATTGAAGAAGGATCACAGACATTTGCAGACAAACTTCCTTGGGGTGTGAAAAGTGTAGCCAGAGAGAGATGAGAGACTCAGATATACAAGCATGAAGATGGTGTTTTTACCTGTGAAGAGAGGAGAAATGGTTTTCAGTTCCGGTTCTAACTCCATTCTTAAATCATATTCTTAACAATTGCATTCTTCACAATTGCAAGCAGGCCAAGTCCTGACTGCAGGCCTGCTTGCATGGGCTGTTCTCTCTGCAGCGGTGTGACTGAACCATGCTTCTGTGCTTTATTGCCAGTGATAGTTTCTGTTTGGACGCTTGTCATTTGGCCCCTGTTCCTTGCTGCTGATTTTATGGAGTCTTGTTGTTAATGCCCTAGCCTTGCGTACAACTGTTATGAGCCACGGCTGTGGCTCATTCCTGTTTTGCAGTTTTGTTCTGTATTTCATGTTATACTTCTGTTTATGTTCCCCGTGGGTGTCATGGGGTGCTCGGAGCTCACCCTTAAGGAGGGGATACTGTTATGAACCACAGGTAGTGGTTCATTCCTATTTTATGTTATAAAGTTGTCTTGCATGCCAGGATTTCCTGTTGCTCTGTTTTAGAATACTCTTGTCTGCTGCCGCTGGTGAGTCTGTGTAATTGCAGCTTGTTCCCTTGTGTTCAGCCTCACCTGGCTGCTAATTGCATCTGGTCAGTTTGGAATCATGCAACAAGGCAGCTGCATGGGATTATTAATTAGGCCTCTCTGTTATATGCTGGCTGTTTGCAATTCACAGATGCTGGTGATATTCCTGGGTTTTCAGTCTGCTTGAGTTCTGAGCTTGGTTCCTGCTAGTTCCTGAGCTTCCTGTGTCGATTCCTGTGTCAGTCCCTGTGTCGATTCCTATGTCTGATCCTGTGTCCTGCCGTGAGGTGTTCCTGTCCTGAGGTCCAGTACCTTTGCCTGTGCAAGTTTCTGGCTTCTTGGTGTCCACCGGTCTGTCGTTTGGGATTCTGCCTGTCCTCCAGTTCTGAGAGTCTGTGTCAGCAGCATTGGGAGTTCCTGTCCGTTTGCCAGTATTCGTACCGGTTCCGTGAGTAGCGGCACGGCCGCGTCCGTTGGCTTAGGCCGCTGTATTCCCTTATTATTTCTGTCACTGGTGTTTTGCAGAGGGTTCTGCTTATGCTGTCACCGCCGGTACACAAAAGTATTGTGTCGGCGTGTGGTCAGCATTTCCTTTGTTGTTCTTTTCCTTTGGCGGCAAGCCGCACATACTTTGGTTTTAAGTTTGTTAGTAGCCCCTGGCCTTGTTGTTTAGTCAGAGGGCCCCTTGTTATCACCCTGTCTCGGTTCACTCTTTGTCTCTCATTAAGACCTGAGGGGGCATCGAAGTTGGGCAGACGTAATCCGCCCTTCAAACGCGGCTGCCATGGGCTCAAGCAACCATAGTCTCGCAAGAGTGTACTGACAGCACGGGTGAGACAACGGAGATAGGGCGCCAGGGGCTATTCCCTTTCCCAGCATTACGTCCTGGTGCTCTGGACTCGCTTCATAACATCTCCCTTGTTCTGAGCACCAGGAACCTAACATTATCACCAGCCATACCACAAAAAAGAAATAAAACTTTTTTCTTTTTTGGCCCAGTCCAGTGTCTAGTCTAGAATCCAGTCCTGTCTAGAATTCAGTATGCAGAATCCAAACCGGTGTTTAGAATCCAGTCCTGTCTATAATTCGGTGTTTAGAATCCAGTCCGGTGTTTAGAATCCAGTCCGGTGTTTAGAATCCAGTCCGGTTTTATAAAAAAAAAACAAAAAAAAAAAACTAGTTTTGTTTAGTAAAATTTAGTCTTGTCTTGTCTTGTCTTGTCTTGTCTAGTTTTAAATCCTCCTATGTCTACTATGCAAGCCCTGCAGGCATCTCTCGCAGCCCTAAACTCTGTATTCAGTGCTTTGAGACCAGAGCGACTAGAAGTTTTGCAGCAATCCCTAAAGCAACTGCAAAACCTACTGACTAAAATCTTGCTCATCTTGCCAGAAGTCGTTGAGAGTACATCTATCTCTAAAGAGACTCTTGTTCACAGTATGGTGACAAGAGAATCCTCTGGTTTAATTGAAGAGAAAAGATTTAAAAGTTTTCTGCGGCCCAGGCTCTCAGAAGAGGAGCGTCTGCGTCGCAGAAACTTAAACTTGTGCCTATATTGTGGGGGTTTAGGCCACTATCTGCAGACCTGTGAGTTGCGCAAGCCAAAGTGTGGTGACGAGTCTTGCCCTCTGGCCAAGTTGAATCAGGATACAAGACCTACTCCTGTCTCTACTGTGGCAGAGGTACTTGTCACACAACCCACACTAAAAAGCTCTCTGTCCTATAATTGGGGTCCTTGGGCAAGGGAGCCCCATTATAGATTCAGGAATCAAAAAAGAATGTTTTTCTCCTCTCTTGAGGTTCCTGTGGAAGCGGAGTTGCAAGCCCCTGGAGTGGTGCCCGTAGCCCAGGGTCCTGGAGTGGTGCCCGTAGCCCAGGGTCCTGGAGTGGTGCCCGTAGCCCAGGGTCCTGGAGTGGTGCCCGTAGCCCAGGGTCCTGGAGTGGTGCCCGTAGCCCAGGGTCCTGGAGTGGTGCCCGATGCTCAGGTTCTTGGTGCGGTACCCGATGCCCAGAGTGCTGGAGCGGTACCCGATGCCCAGAGTGCTGGAGCGGTACCCGATGCCCAGAGTGCTGGAGCGGTACCCGATGCCCAGAGTGCTGGAGCGGTACCCGATGCCCAGAGTGCTGGAGCGGTACCCGATGCCCAGAGTGCTGGAGCGGTACCCGATGCCCTAGCTTATAGAGGGACATCAAATATTATAGTTCAGGTGTCCATACCGGAAGGGGTCTCAGAAGCTGTCACCCCAGGTAGGGACTTGAAAAGCGCAACCCAAGAAAGGGTCTCTAAAACCATAGTTCTTGAAGGGAACTCGAGAAGCAAAACCCCAGAAGGGATCTTTGAAGTAATATCCCCAGGTGGGGTCTCGAGAGACGCAGCCCCAAAGAAGGGTCTAGAAGTCGCTTCCCCAGGAAAGAACTTAAGAAGCATAGCATTAGTGGAGGATCTGAACGTTATTGCTTCAGCAAAAGTCCCGGAAGTCATAGTCCCGGGAGAACTTTCGATAATTATCGACTCAGAGAGGGAGGCCGATGGCCCGATCCCAGTCAGGGAGGCCAACGGCCCGGTCCCAGTAAAAGAATCCGAGGTGCTGGCCCCAGCGGGGTTCCTGGAGGCCACTGCCCCAGCGGGGTTCTCGGAGGCCACTGCCCCGGCGGGGTTCCCGGAGGCCACTGCCCCGGCGGGGTTCCCGGAGGCCACTGCCCCGGCGGGGTTCCCGGAGGCCACTGCCCCGGCGGGGTTCCCGGAAGTCACTGCCCCGGGTGGGGTTCAGGAAGTCACTGCCCCGGGTGGGGTTCAGAAAGTCACTGCCCCGGGTGGGGTTCAGAAAGTCACTGCCCCGGGTGGGGTTCAGAAAGTCACTGCCGCGGGTGGGGTTCAGAAAGTCACTGCCCCGGGTGGGGTTCAGAAAGTCACTGCCCAGGGTGGGGTTCAGAAAGTCACTGCCCCGGGTGGGGTTCAGAGAGTCTCAGCCTCGAGTAAGGTCAATAGTGACCAGGTCCTAGCAAAGCACTCCAGTCAGTCAGATGAGAAGGAAACAGATCCTGACTCTGATATCTCAACATCCATAACCTTTGATGGGGACTTCTCCCAATTTCTGGCGCTTTTCAAACACTATTACACTATTATGTTGTCTAGACCATTTCTGGGCATCACTTCAGAAAACCTTGGGCTCTATCTGATTTATTCTTTTAGAGGAGAGCCTTCTGAGTGGGCGACCAGTCTAATGAAAGCTGAAGATCCCATTCTTCCGGATCCCCTAGCATTCTGTGATGCAATTGTTAAAAGATATGGTTCCAAAGAAATTGGTTCAGGTTCCTCTAAGTCACCCGTCTTGTCTGCTGAGAGTCCACCAAATACTGTAAACTCTGCACAAGAGTCCCAGCCCGTTGTTTTGACTGCAGGATGTGCTTTTTTGACTTCTTCTTCTAATAATAGTACTTTACCAGAAAGTTCAGCTCCCAAGGGTAAGAGACCTGTCTCTGATTTGAACGCAGCCTTGCTGGGTGGTACCATCAGTTCAGACAATGTTTGGGGAATTACCTTGGTCAGACCTAAAGAGCTTTGTAAAAAGAAGAAGAAGAAAAAGAAATAATTTTTGACTCTTGCCTTGATAAAAAAAAAAAAAAAAAGATTTTTTTTTCCTTGTCTTGTGTCCAGTGGCCACCATCAAGGGGAGGGCACTGTTACAAGTTGTTGCTACAACTTGTTTTTTTTTGTTTTCTTGTCTGTTAGACCAGTGTGTCAGGTTTTTTTTTTTGTATCCCTTGTTCTGGATAGTCTGAATTTTGGGGTCTTTTGACCCCTCCTCAAGGGAGGGGTAATGTTATGAGCCACGGCTGTGGCTCATTCCTGTTTTGCAGTTTTGTTCTGTATTTCATGTTATACTTCTGTTTATGTTCCCCGTGGGTGTCATGGGGTGCTCGGAGCTCACCCTTAAGGAGGGGATACTGTTATGAACCACAGGTAGTGGTTCATTCCTATTTTATGTTATAAAGTTGTCTTGCATGCCAGGATTTCCTGTTGCTCTGTTTTAGAATACTCTTGTCTGCTGCCGCTGGTGAGTCTGTGTAATTGCAGCTTGTTCCCTTGTGTTCAGCCTCACCTGGCTGCTAATTGCATCTGGTCAGTTTGGAATCATGCAACAAGGCAGCTGCATGGGATTATTAATTAGGCCTCTCTGTTATATGCTGGCTGTTTGCAATTCACAGATGCTGGTGATATTCCTGGGTTTTCAGTCTGCTTGAGTTCTGAGCTTGGTTCCTGCTAGTTCTTGAGCTTCCTGTGTCGATTCCTGTGTCAGTCCCTGTGTCGATTCCTATGTCTGATCCTGTGTCCTGCCGTGAGGCGTTCCTGTCCTGAGGTCCAGTACCTTTGCCTGTGCAAGTTTCTGGCTTCTTGGTGTCCACCGGTCTGTCATTTGGGATTCTGCCTGTCCTCCAGTTCTGAGAGTCTGTGTCAGCAGCATTGGGAGTTCCTGTCCGTTTGCCAGTATTCGTACCGGTTCCGTGAGTAGCGGCACGGCCGCGTCCGTTGGCTTAGGCCGCTGTATTCCCTTATTATTTCTGTCACTGGTGTTTTGCAGAGGGTTCTGCTTATGCTGTCACCGCCGGTAAACAAAAGTATTGTGTCGGCGTGTGGTCAGCATTTCCTTTGTTGTTCTTTTCCTTTGGCGGCAAGCTGCACATACTTTGGTTTTAGGTTTGTTAGTAGCCCCTGGCCTTGTTGTTTAGTCAGAGGGCCCCTTGTTATCACCCTGTCTCGGTTCACTCTTTGTCTCTCATTAAGACCTGAGGCGGCATCGAAGTTGGGCAGACGTAATCCGCCCTTCAAACGCGGCTGCCATGGGCTCAAGCAACCATAGTCTCGCAAGAGTGTACTGACAGCACGGGTGAGACAACGGAGATAGGGCGCCAGGGGCTATTCCCTTTCCATTCCCCTTTCCCAGCATTACGTCCTGGTGCTCTGGACTCGCTTCATAACATCTCCCTTGTTCTGAGCACCAGGAACCTAACAACAACCCTATTCCTTTAAGCTAAGTGCCTGTATAATTGTCCATTATTACTATAGTTGCTGCTTGGAATTATGTTAAATTTCCCTTGCTCCTTTGGCTTGCATAAACTATTGTATACAACCATTGAAACTTCATTAGTAGTTGATGTGCTCTCCAAACATACCTCTCTTGCTGGGCATACCTTTTTAGTGTATTCTATCACTTATGTTATCAGTATATACTACCTGCATATTACTCCTTGGAAGTATTCTTATTATAATTTGGAGAATCCTGTTATTACTTGAAGTGTTTTATCTCTATGCCATATTGGAATTATCCTGCATTACGGGGGTCATACCGAGTTGTTCGCTCGTTGCCGATTTTCACAACGGAGCGATTAAGGCAAAAACGCGTACCATGCGCATGCGGTTAGTATTTTAGCACAAAACTTAGTAGATTTACTCACTTTCGAACGAAGATTTTTAATCGTTGATGTGATCGGATTGTGATTGACAGGAAGTGGGTGTTTCTGGGCGGAAACTGGCCGTTTTCTGGGAGTGTGCGAAAAAACGCAGGCGTGTCAGGGAAAAACGCGGGAGTGTCTGGAGAAACGGGGGAGTGGCTGGCCGAACGCTGGGCATGTGTGTGACGTCAAACCAGGAACGAAACGGCCTGAGCTGATCGCAATCTGTGAGTAGGTCTGGAACTACTCAGAAACTGCAAAGAAATTTCTATTCGCAATTCTGCTAGTCTTTCGTTCGCTATTCTGCTAAGCTAAGATACACTCCCAGAGGGCGGCGGCCTAGCGTGTGCAATGCTTGCTAAAATCTGCTAGTGAGCGAACAACTCGGAATGACCCCCTACATCTCCAGCTATATCCTGCGATCTCCTATCGATTATATAAGCCACTACTGCCTGGAGTTTTAACACCTGACAGCATCCTAAGTACTGATTTGTTTATAAAACACTAAGAAGGGTTGTTATAGGCAGAAGACCCAACCTAGTGGCTCTAGGGGTCTTATGTAATTGATCAGGAGTTTCACAACAGCCACTCACAATGTTCCCTGCTGTGCTAAACATGCTTTCAAAGTGCAGATTGGATGGTGGGCAGATAGTGTGTACAAGCTACTCCAAAATTCTCTTTCACCTGGCATTAGTATTACTACAATTGATAGCAGTACTTGGTGAATATGTAGCAGATGATGTGGCGCTTGAGATCAGTCAAGGTTTTCTAAGAGTTTTTTTGCATGTCTTATGATCTGGGTCACATCTGGGTTATATGTGCAACCCTTTAAGGTTATTGAGGAATCCTGTAGCTATACGGTTTGCCTTGCCTGACTCGAGTAATTTGCCCAAAGTATTTTCCTCCAGGTTCCTGAACCAATGAAACATGTTCCTCTACATTAAGTCACCTGTGATACTTTGAACATATCTTTTCATGCAGGCCAATATTACCAGAACTCCGCAAAATTATAGTCAAATTGATGTGATTTTTTGAGTCTTCATCTTCATAGAAACATCAAATGCGCAATATTTTAGTGTCTAGAAATTATTTCCGCACTATGGGGGTAATTCCAAGTTGATCGCAGCAGGAATTTTGTTAGCAGTTGGGCAAAACCATGTGCACTGCAGGGGAGGCAGATTTAACATGTGCAGAGAGAGTTAGATTTGGGTGTGATGTGTTCAATCTGCAATCTAATTTGCAGTGTAAAAATAAAGCAGCCAGTATTTACCCTGCACAGAAATAAAATAACCCACCCAAATCTAACTCTTTCTGCACATGTTATATCTGCCTCCCCTGCAGTGCACATGGTTTTGCCCAACTGCTAACAAAATTCCTGCTGTGATCAACTTGGAATTACCCCCTATGGGAGTTATTCAGAGTTGTTAGCAAACAAAAAAAGCAAACTAATGGGTAAAATCATGATGCACTGCAGGTGGGGCAGATGTAACATGTGCAATTAAATTTAGATTTGGGTGGAGTGTGCTCAAACTGAAATCTAAATTGCAATGTAAAAAAAAAGCAGCCAGTATTTACCATGCACAGAAATATAGCCCACCCAAATCTAAATCTCTCTGCACATGTTACATCTGCCCTACCTGCAATGCAACATGGTTTAGCCCAATTGCTAACTTTTTTGGTGTAATATGTATAAGGACCTCTACTGTCTTGTAATATGTGTAAGGGCAACTACTGTGTGGTTTATTGTGAATAACAGACACTACTGTGTGGTGTAATGTTAATAAAGGACACTACTGTGTGGTTTAATGTGAATAACAGACACTACTGTGTGGTGTAATGTTAATAAAGGACACTACTGTGTGGTGTAATGTGAATAACAGACACTACTGTGCCGTGTAATTTGAATTGGTACTATTATGTGGCCATGCCCCTTCCTCATAAAGTCACTCCCCTATATTTGTGCACTATTCTCTATTTTAAATTTGGTGGGAGAGGGGTCACTAATTATTTTTCTGGCACAGGGCACCAAATGTCTAGTTATGATACTGCAGGTTGCTATGAGAAAGCAGAAATTAAATGTTTGTGTACCATGTACATAGGCAAATGCAGGGTGGGGGGTCCTAGTTGCCCAGAACCCCCCCTTCACCGCAATCTGGCCTGAAGCCACTACATGCAATCTAAAGGGCATAATGAAGCTGCTGCACATGCCTAGGGGCTGCAGATTTTCCTACCTAGTCTGCTGTGTTTATGTGTCTGTGGATCTGAGTGCTTACCATGATCATTGAGCCTCCATATGTCTGACATACTGTTTTACATAACCTGCACTTTGTTTGGGGCAGACTGTAGCTTGTTATGTGTTAATTATGCACCCTTCATGTGTTGGCGACAATCGCTATAAAAGCATTTGGAAACCCCCCTCCAGAAATCGTGTTTGCCAGTGATGGAGGAGCTTGTAGCAAAGGAGGTCTGATCTATAAACTGATCACTACTAAACATGTGCTGGGGCCATCTTGTGATCATAGTCTGTGTGTGAAACTCTAAGGTGATAATGGTGAAGACACAAGTCTCCATACTTAGTTCCTGATAGACCTTCATATGAAGCTATTCCAGCATCCTTACATCACTGGGGAGCTGTACAGAACCACACTATGCTGACGTTTTGTTCCATAACCAGTGTATCAAGTGAGATGGCTATACCTGTTATACCTTCAATAAACCAATAAAACTGGTAAAGTAACTGGGATGTTCATAGTTTGAGTAATCCGCTGATGTATATAAGTCTGCAAATAACAACACCTTCATACACATCATTGTCAACAGGAAAAAAGTAAGCACTGCAAAATCCCATCAATGCCTCCGCTTCTAGGGCTCACTAATAGGGACCGTTGGGGAGCACCTGCAGAGACTCAGGACACTCCAACCTCCCCACATGGAATTCACCAGAGGCACCTGACACACCAACAATCAGTGAAGCTAATAGGGAGCATTTCAAAGAATCCGCAGTGCACCTTCCTCCGTCCCATACTGTACTGAACTGGAGACCCATCTGGAACACCATAAACAACACCAAATAGGTGGTGTGCGCACCAACACCTACACTTCTCTTGCCTATAGTATTTTTATCAAGATGTGACCGCCTATAGACTGTATCACCTGCTAGCAGCCTTTATAGGAACCTGGAAGTACCCATCACACAATATTAACACATGAATTGAACATCCTTGTTTTCAAAAGTTAGATTTATTATTATTTATTACCAGTTACTTATATAGCGCACACATATTCCTCAGTGCTTTACAGAGAATATTTGCTCATTGACATCAGCCCCTGCCCCAGTGGAGCTTACAATCTATATTTCCTACCACAGGTACACACACACACACACACACACACACACACACACACACACACACACACACTAATTTTGTTGGGAGCCAATTAACCTACCTATTTTGCTTATTTCTATATGAAAAGTCATTTAGTTTGTTCCCAAGTGAACATAGATTAACTGTATTGTTGTTTTTTTTAATGTGTTTCTGTACACAGTCATACCCTTGCTATAGTTAATCTGTATATGTTGTTATTATTATTGGTTTTATTCACATTCCTGCACTGTTTTTATTCGTAAATAAATTCACAACCAATTAACAGGTCTGTATAATCCATACACTACATACAGTAGAGTATGGTTATATTTGTGTACCTATACAGATGTCTACTTAGATCACATGTAGTAGCCAGGAAAGGACAATGAGTATCTGTGACTGCAGTAAACTTACCCCCCGCAGGAACACCAAATTCCTAGGTGAAGGAGAGCAGTACACTACGCTCAAGAGTCACCATTCTCTACAGATGTAGCGTGTGTGCACTTGCTTGCACCCAGATTTGCCCTTTTATTTCATTTCTTAAGTAGTCTACTCCTGTACAATAACTTAAGTTGCTTTACATCTCTTGACTCCTGCACAGTCCTAGGTTACAGTTGTGCTATTGTAGACAAGTGTGTAGACATGTGCATTAACAATCCTCTTCACTGGACAGCTCTTGCACCATAGCTTATAGACAATAGCAGATTGAACAATGTGTCTTTTTGTTACTGCGGGGGGTTATGTGTGTTTTGTTTCCTGTGGGAGCCAAAATGCACTTGTTGTTGTCATGGGAGGGTGGTGGGTTGGGTGGAGTGTAGTAGAGATGAGCGGGTTCGGTTCCTCTGAATCCGAACCCGCCCGAACTTCAGGTTTTTTACACGGTTAGCCGAGCAAGATCTTCCCGCCTTGCTCGGCTAACCCGAGCGCGCCCGAACGTCATCATCACGCTGTCGGATTCTATCGCGAGGCTCGGATTCTATCGCGAGACTCGGATTCTATATAAGGAGCCGCGCGTCGCCGCCATTTTCACACGTGCATTGAGAGTCATAGGGAGAGGACGTGGCTGGCGTCCTCTCCGTTTAGAGAAGAGAGAGACACAGTATTTTGGGGAGCATTATTAGGAGGAGTACTACTATACTGTATACTACTATACTACTTGCTGCTGAAGTGATATTTTATACTAGATTAGATAATAGATAGTGTGACTGTAAGTGTATTATCTGACTTGTGGGGGAGACACTGACAGTGGGGAGCAGTTAGAGTCTGAGAGCAGGACTCAGGAGTACATATAACGTACAGTGCACACTTTTGCTGCCAGAGTCAGTGCCACACTGCCATTGTTGTGACCACACTGACCACCAGTATAATAATATATTTTGTGATTGTCTGCTTAGGCCTCGGAGTACTAGTTGCAAGTTGCAACGTGACCTGAAGTGACCACCAGTTTAATAATCAATCACCACCAGTTTAATATATATATATATATATATATATATATATAATTGTATATAATATATATATATATATATATATATATATATATATAAAATTGTATATATAATATATATATATATATATATATATATACAGGTTGAGTATCCCTTATCCAAAATGCTTGGGACCAGAGGTATTTTGGATATCGGATTTTTCCGTATTTTGGAATAATTGCATACCATAATGAGATATCATGGTGATGGGACCTAAATCTAAGCACAGAATGCATTTATGTTACATATACACCTTATACACACAGCCTGAAGGTAATTTTAGCCAATATTTTTTATAACTTTGTGCATTAAACAAAGTGTGTCTACATTCACACAATTCATTTATGTTTCATATACACCTTATATACACAGCCTGAAGGTCATTTAATACAGTATTTTTAATAACTGTGTGTATTAAACAATGTTTGTGTACATTGAGCCATCAAAAAACAAAGGTTTCACTATCTCACTCTCACTCAAAAAAGTCCGTATTTCGGAATATTCCGTATTTCGGAATATATGGATATGGGATACTCAACCTGTATATATATAATATTGTATACCACCTACCCGTGTTTTTTTTTTTTTATTCTTCTTTATACATACTACTATAGTAGCTTACTGTAGCAGTCTGCGGTGCTGTGCTGACCTGACAGTGTCCAGCAGGTCCGTCATCAGTCATTACATAGTAAATATATATAGTACCTGTCCGGCTGCAGTACTAGTGATATTATATTGATTTCATCTCATTATCAATAATTTATCATCCAGTCTAGACTCTATATTAGCAGCAGACACAGTACGTTAGTCCACGGCTATAGCTACCTCTGTGTCGGCACTCGGCAGTCCATCCATAATTGTATACCACCTACCCGTGGTTTTTTTTTCTCTTTCTTCTTTGTACATACTACTATAGTATAGTAGCTTACTGTAGCAGTCTGCGGTGCTGCTGAGCTGACAGTGTCCAGCAGGTCCATCATCAGTCATCATTACCTAATAAATATATTATCTACCTGTCCGGCTGCAGTACTAGTGATATTATATATACATACATATATATATATATTGATTTCATCTCATTATCAATCATCCAGTCTATATTAGCAGCAGACACAGTACGTTAGTCCACGGCTGTAGCTACCTCTGTGTCGGCACTCGGCAGTCCATCCATAATTGTATACCACCTACCCGTGTTTTTTTTTTTTCTTTCTTCTTTGTACATACTACTAGTATAGTATAGTAGCTTACTGTAGCAGTCTGCGGTGCTGCTGAGCTGACAGTGTCCAGCAGGTCCGTCATCAGTCATCATTACCTAATAAATATATTATCTACCTGTCCGGCTGCAGTACTAGTGATATTATATATACATACATATATATATATTGATTTCATCTCATTATCAATCATCCAGTCTATATTAGCAGCAGACACAGTACGGTAGTCCACGGCTGTAGCTACCTCTGTGTCGGCACTCGGCAGTCCATCCATAAGTATACTAGTATCCATCCATCTCCATTGTTTACCTGAGGTGCCTTTTAGTTGTGCCTATTAAAATATGGAGAACAAAAATGTTGAGGTTCCAAAATTAGGGAAAGATCAAGATCCACTTCCACCTCGTGCTGAAGCTGCTGCCACTAGTCATGGCCGAGACGATGAAATGCCAGCAACGTCGTCTGCCAAGGCCGATGCCCAATGTCATAGTACAGAGCATGTCAAATCCAAAACACCAAATATCAGTAAAAAAAGGACTCCAAAACCTAAAATAAAATTGTCGGAGGAGAAGCGTAAACTTGCCAATATGCCATTTACCACACGGAGTGGCAAGGAACGGCTGAGGCCCTGGCCTATGTTCATGGCTAGTGGTTCAGCTTCACATGAGGATGGAAGCACTCAGCCTCTCGCTAGAAAACTGAAAAGACTCAAGCTGGCAAAAGCACCGCAAAGAACTGTGCGTTCTTCGAAATCCCAAATCCACAAGGAGAGTCCAATTGTGTCGGTTGCGATGCCTGACCTTCCCAACACTGGACGTGAAGAGCATGCGCCTTCCACCATTTGCACGCCCCCTGCAAGTGCTGGAAGGAGCACCCGCAGTCCAGTTCCTGATAGTCAGATTGAAGATGTCATTGTTGAAGTACACCAGGATGAGGAGGATATGGGTGTTGCTGGCGCTGGGGAGGAAATTGACCAGGAGGATTCTGATGGTGAGGTGGTTTGTTTAAGTCAGGCACCCGGGGAGACACCTGTTGTCCGTGGGAGGAATATGGCCGTTGACATGCCTGGTGAAAATACCAAAAAAATCAGCTCTTCAGTGTGGAGGTATTTCAACAGAAAAGCGGACAACAGGTGTCAAGCCATGTGTTGCCTTTGTCAAGCTGTAATAAGTAGGGGTAAGGACGTTAACCACCTCGGAACATCCTCCCTTATACGTCACCTGCAGCGCATTCATAATAAGTCAGTGACAAGTTCAAAAACTTTGGGCGACAGCGGAAGCAGTCCACTGACCAGTAAATCCCTTCCTCTTGTAACCAAGCTCACGCAAACCACCCCACCAACTCCCTCAGTGTCAATTTCCTCCTTCCCCAGGAATGCCAATAGTACTGCAGGCCATGTCACTGGCAATTCTGACGAGTCCTCTCCTGCCTGGGATTCCTCCGATGCATCCTTGCGTGTAACGCCTACTGCTGCTGGCACTGCTGTTGTTGCTGCTGGGAGTCGATGGTCATCCCAGAGGGGAAGTCGTAAGCCCACTTGTACTACTTCCAGTAAGCAATTGACTGTCCAACAGTCCTTTGCGAGGAAGATGAAATATCACAGCAGTCATCCTGCTGCAAAGCGGATAACTGAGGCCTTGACAACTATGTTGGTGTTAGACGTGCGTCCGGTATCCGCCGTTAGTTCACAGGGAACTAGACAATTTATTGAGGCAGTGTGCCCCCGTTACCAAATACCATCTAGGTTCCACTTCTCTAGGCAGGCGATACCGAGAATGTACACGGACGTCAGAAAAAGACTCACCAGTGTCCTAAAAAATGCAGTTGTACCCAATGTCCACTTAACCACGGACATGTGGACAAGTGGAGCAGGGCAGGGTCAGGACTATATGACTGTGACAGCCCACTCAGTAGATGTATGGACTCCCGCCGCAAGAACAGCAGCGGCGGCACCAGTAGCAGCATCTCGCAAACGCCAACTCTTTCCTAGGCAGGCTACGCTTTGTATCACCGGTTTCCAGAATACGCACACAGCTGAAAACCTCTTACGGCAACTGAGGAAGATTATCGCGGAATGGCTTACCCCAATTGGACTCTCCTGTGGATTTGTGGCATCGGACAACGCCAGCAATATTGTGTGTGCATTAAATATGGGCAAATTCCAGCACGTCCCATGTTTTGCACATACCTTGAATTTGGTGGCGCAGAATTTTTAAAAAAACGACAGGGGCGTGCAAGAGATGCTGTCGGTGGCCAGAAGAATTGCGGGACACTTTCGGCGTACAGGCACCACGTACAGAAGACTGGAGCACCACCAAAAACTACTGAACCTGCCCTGCCATCATCTGAAGCAAGAAGTGGTAACGAGGTGGAATTCAACCCTCTATATGCTTCAGAGGTTGGAGGAGCAGCAAAAGGCCATTCAAGCCTATACAATTGAGCACGATATAGGAGGTGGAATGCACCTGTCTCAAGCGCAGTGGAGAATGATTTCAACGTTGTGCAAGGTTCTGATGCCCTTTGAACTTGCCACACGTGAAGTCAGTTCAGACACTGCCAGCCTGAGTCAGGTCATTCCCCTCATCAGGCTTTTGCAGAAGAAGCTGGAGACATTGAAGGAGGAGCTAACACGGAGCGATTCCGCTAGGCATGTGGGACTTGTGGATGGAGCCCTTAATTCGCTTAACAAGGATTCACGGGTGGTCAATCTGTTGAAATCAGAGCACTACATTTTGGCCACCGTGCTCGATCCTAGATTTAAAGCCTACCTTGGATCTCTCTTTCCGGCAGACACAAGTCTGCTGGGGTTGAAAGACCTGCTGGTGAGAAAATTGTCAAGTCAAGCGGAACGCGACCTGTCAACATCTCCTCCTTCACATTCTCCCGCAACTGGGGGTGCGAGGAAAAGGCTCAGAATTCCGAGCCCACCCGCTGGCGGTGATGCAGGGCAGTCTGGAGCGACTGCTGATGCTGACATCTGGCCCGGACTGAAGGACCTGACAACGATTACGGACATGTCGTCTACTGTCACTGCATATGATTCTCTCAACATTGAAAGAATGGTGGAGGATTATATGAGTGACCGCATCCAAGTAGGCACGTCACACAGTCCGTACTTATACTGGCAGGAAAAAGAGGCAATTTGGAGGCCCTTGCACAAACTGGCTTTATTCTACCTAAGTTGCCCTCCCACAAGTGTGTACTCCGAAAGAGTGTTTAGTGCCGCCGCTCACCTTGTCAGCAATCGGCGTACGAGGTTACATCCAGAAAATGTGGAGAAGATGATGTTCATTAAAATGAATTATAATCAATTCCTCCGTGGAGACATTGACCAGCAGCAATTGCCTCCACAAAGTACACAGGGAGCTGAGATGGTGGATTCCAGTGGGGACGAATTGATAATCTGTGAGGAGGGGGATGTACACGGTGATATATCGGAGGATGATGATGAGGTGGACATCTTGCCTCTGTAGAGCCAGTTTGTGCAAGGAGAGATTAATTGCTTCTTTTTTGGTGGGGGTCCAAACCAACCCGTCATTTCAGTCACAGTCGTGTGGCTGACCCTGTCACTGAAATGATGGGTTGGTTAAAGTGTGCATGTCCTGTTTATACAACATAAGGGTGGGTGGGAGGGCCCAAGGACAATTCCATCTTGCACCTCTTTTTTTTCTTTAATTTTTGTTTGCGTCATGTGCTGTTTGTGGAATGTTTTTTGGAAGGGCCATCCTGCGTGACACTGCAGTGCCACTCCTAGATGGGCCCGGTGTTTGTGTCGGCCACTAGGGTGGCTTATCTTACTCACACAGCTACCTCATTGCGCCTCTTTTTTTCTTTGCGTCATGTGCTGTTTGGGGAGGGTTTTTTGGAAGGGCCATCCTGCGTGACACTGCAGTGCCACTCCTAGATTGGCACGGTGTTTGTGTCGGCCACTAGGGTCGCTTATCTTACTCACACAGCTACCTCATTGCGCCTCTTTTTTTCTTTGCGTCATGTGATGTTTGGGGAGGGTTTTTTGGAAGGGCCATCCTGCGTGACACTGTAGTGCCACTCCTAGATGGGCACGGTGTTTGTGTCGGCCACTAGGGTCGCTTATCTTACTCACACAGCTACCTCATTGCGCCTCTTTTTTTTCTTTGCGTCATGTGCTGTTTGGGGAGGGTTTTTTGGAAGGGCCATCCTGCGTGACACTGCAGTGCCACTCCTAGATGGGCACGGTGTTTGTGTCGGCCACTAGGGTCGCTTATCTTACTCACACAGCTACCTCATTGCGCCTCTTTTTTTTCTTTGCGTCATGTGCTGTTTGGGGAGGGTTTTTTGGAAGGGCCATCCTGCGTGACACTGCAGTGCCACTCCTAGATGGGCACGGTGTTTGTGTCGGCCACTAGGGTCGCTTATCTTACTCACACAGCTACCTCATTGCGTCTCTTTTTTTCTTTGCGTCATGTGCTGTTTGGGGAGGGTTTTTTGGAAGGGCCATCCTGCGTGACACTGCAGTGCCACTCCTAGATGGGCACGGTGTTTGTGTCGGCCACTAGGGTCGCTTATCTTACTCACACAGCTACCTCATTGTGCCTCTTTTTTTCTTTGCGTCATGTGCTGTTTGGGGAGTGTTTTTTGGAAGGGCCATCCTGCGTGACACTGCAGTGACACTCCTAGATGGGCCCGGTGTTTGTGTCGGCCACTAGGGTCGCTTATCTTACTCACACAGCTACCTCATTGCGCCTCTTTTTTTCTTTGCGTCATGTGCTGTTTGGGGAGGGTTTTTTGGAAGGGCCATCCTGCGTGACACTGCAGTGCCACTCCTAGATGGGCCCGGTGTTTGTGTCGGCCACTAGGGTCGCTTATCTTACTCACACAGCTACCTCATTGCGCCTCTTTTTTTCTTTGCGTCATGTGCTGTTTGGGGAGTGTTTTTTGGAAGGGCCATCCTGCGTGACACTGCAGTGCCACTCCTAGATGGTCACGGTGTTTGTGTCGGCCACTAGGGTCGCTTAGCTTAGTCATCCAGCGACCTAGGTGCAAATTTTAGGGCTAAAAATAATATTGTGAGGTGTGAGGTATTCAGAATAGACTGAAAATGAGTGGAAATTATGGTTTTTGAGGTTAATAATACTTTGGGATCAAAATGACCCCCAAATTCTATGATTTAAGCTGTTTTTTAGTGTTTTTAAAAAAAAACACCCGAATCCAAAACACACCCGAATCCGACAAAAAAAATTCGGTGAGGTTTTGCCAAAACGCGGTCGAACCCAAAACACGGCCGCGGAACCGAACCCAAAACCAAAACACAAAACCCGAAAAATTTTAAGTGCACATCTCTAGAGTGTAGTTGGATTGGAAGGGTGTTCTCTAAAAATTAACACAGAGGGTGCTACAGTAGTAGACCTGGGAAGGCCATCATTGTGGTTTTGATGAAAACAATGTAAAAGAGCAATAATAAATTATTTACTTTTCGTTTTTTTTATGTTATGTTATGTTGCTCCCAAAACATTTTAGTTAGTACTGTATATCTACTGTATGTAGGTAATGTTATCTTAATACACCAATTATTATTATTCTATAAGATTCCATGGACATTTTGTCAGAAAATGTACACTAATTGCTTGAACATTCTTCACCTTTCCCAGCATGATAATAATTAATTGCAAAAGATATTACCTTGACAATGGAAGAAAATGCTTTGGTCTCTGATTTGTTTTTTTCCTGAAGCGTTTTAGAGATTTTAGCTAACTCAATGTTACTCTAATCTTGCAGTTAAATAAAAAATAAAAGCTAGATATATTGCAAATATTATGCTATTAACAAGTTGAACATTCAAAAATGACAGCAAGTTACTACAAGGATATCACGCTTTAAACCAAGACAATCTGTACTGATATTGACTATGCAACATTTGTTGTGAATCCAAAAATTGATTAACTGTTTCCAATGGAATATAATTTCTGAAAAATATCTTGTTATTTTTCTATGTTGGAGATGAATACACATTCAATAACAACTCAGAATATAATAATTGAGTGACACAAACCTGGGAAGGAATATTGCAGATATGGAGCAGCACTCAAGAGCTCAGTAGAATACGCTATACAGTATACAAATATGACTCTAAGGGGAAAATGTTCTAAGCAGTGATAAAAGTGGAGAAGTGAGCCAGTGGAGAAGTTGCCCATGACAACCAATCAGCTGCTCTGTATAGTTTTATAATATGCAAATTATAAATGTTATGTCAGTACTGATTGGTTGCCACGAGCAACTTCTCCACTGGCTCACTTCTCCACTTTTATCACTGCTTAGTACAGTAATCTACATTGAGCACTAAATGTACTTATCTGGCAAGAATAGTGCTTCAAATAAGCTACTGAGAAACCAACTGTCACACTAAACAAGCTTTAGAAGTCAGTAGGTGTGACTGAAGATAGTGCATGTGTCAACAATCTCCAAAGTAGTCCACAAAAACAGCATTTATGCAAGGCCACAAAAAGCAAGGGCCCACTGGCACCTTTACTCCACCTGTATAAAAATATTAAACAAAACATAGTACACACACACTGATTGTGGAAATATTTTATTACATATAAACACTCACCAACAACTCTCGTTCAGTAATAGAGCATGGTAACTGCCGGGTAAGGATGGCAGATGACAAATGACAGTCAAAAAACATGGACAGACATTTAAGATGAACAGCAATCCGGCCGACCGGGCATGTCCACCACAGATAACAGTTTGCGCTGCATTGAAGATGTGATTCAGGACAGACACATATGAGTTAGTGATATTGCTGATGAACGGAACACCTCAGTGGGCACTGTGCACAACATCATTCATGAGCAACTGGGGTACAGGAAAAAGTGTTCTTGCTTGGTACCAAAGCAACTCACAGAAGTTCACAAAATCATTAGGATAAAATTGTCTCTCTTACACTTGATGCGGTACAATGAGGAGGAGAGCAGTTTTTATATCGTATTGTTACAGGTGATGAAGCATGGGTTCATCACATGACACCGAAGATGCAGCAAAACTCCATGACATGGAGACAAGCATCGTCCCCACCTTCAAAGACATTAAAAGCAATTCCATTATCCGCAAAGAAGGTCATGGTTGTGCTTGTTGTTGATTTCCTCACCAAAGGAGATACTGTGAATGCTTACCGCTATTGTGACATACCGGTTGCAGAGGGCAATTCATCAAAATTTACATTGGTTACTGTGAACAGGTGTGGTATTGCTGTACAATAATGTTAAGCCAACAGCACATTTGAGTTGTTACAGTGCTACCATTGGGAGCTACTGGACGATCCATCCTACATCCCTGAACTGGGACCTAGTGATTTCCATCACTTTAGTACACTGAAGAAGAAGCTGGGTGGAAGGCGTTGGTGAAGTTCAGAACACCGTTATGACATGGATTCAGATGCTTTACACTGATTTCTTCTATGCCGGAATAGAAGTCTTGGTGTACCATTGGCTTGGGGACTATGTGTAAAAGTAATCTGTACCAAGGCTAGACTATTGATTATATGTACGAGTTGAATAAATTAGCTGTATTGTTACCTTATTTATTGAACCACCCTCATATACAGTATGTTCACTCCATACTACTGTAGTGTACCTTATTTCCATTGTTTATTGGTTCTGACACATTTAAAAAAAAATCATATTTATTGGGTTATTAAATGTGACTCATGTTACATTTCATGTTAACAATTATAAGTATAAATGCACCACACACAAATAAAGCTGTAATTCAACAATTTAAAAATAGGACAGTAATATATGGGTAGGTAGTCATAATTAATGCTTAGAATAAATGTAAAAAATGTACACTCTTATTCAATTAGCCACTAGCCTTTTTACTGAATTCATACGCAGAAATTCACTGATTCAGGGTACAGGGGTGTATCTAGGGGTCCGAGTGCCCCTGGCAAAGTAAGGGGCTGGTGCCCCACCCTACACACATTTGGAATAAGGTGTGAGTATTGGAAATGGGGCATGGTTTTGTGAGGGAAGGGCGTGGACACAATAGTACTTCCAATTCAAATTATGCCACACAGTAGTGTCCCTTATTCACATTACACAGCACAGTAGTGTCTCGTATTCACGTTACACCATTCCTCCCCCCTAACCCACCTTTCCCACAGCCTGACCTTAACCCCTCCCCCCCCAAAAAAAAAGCCTCTTCTGTGGTGCCTAACCCTAACCCACCCTTCCTAATCTCCCTCCCTGCAGCCTAACCCTAAACCTCCCACCCTCGCAGCCTAACCCTAACTCTGCCATGTGGCTTGCCAGTGGAGACTTTGGCACCAACTCGATCCGGATTTTGGCATTCTGCATCGATATCTACAGTATGTTGAGATGCCAGCATTAGCATTCCGAGCAGTTTCGGGATGCTGGCGTCAGCTTTCCGACCGTCGGGATGCCAAACGCCGGCATCTTGACTGCATCCTGAATGAAATGCTAATGAGATGCTGTGAGATGAGCCTCAAATGGACCCAGCCATTAACCAAACACCATTAGTTGGACGGTAGAAGTGCTTTCTGTTAGAAGAAACATCAGGGTGCTATCACTTCCAATACAATTATACAATTAACTGATATACATTTCCTTGAACCTGGCCTTGAAATAGGTAAGATTTGTATTTTCTTTATTACACTAAACAAGTTAAAGTTTTCCCTTACTTACTACTTACTTACATATAACATGCATGAAAATCGTGTAGTTTTCCAGGTAATACAGTGACTTTTCCTAAATATTGCCACTTTTTTATTATCTTCAACACCAAATAGATCTATAGCACTGTACTATATAACAATTGCTGTGTCCCTGGTGACAGTCTGTTACTGCCGGCGCAGCGCCGGTGTCCGTCAGCACCGCATACCGCACTGCACTAGTGATAAGACTAGAGTCCGGCAGCACCGTACTTGTAATCAGACTCACAATAAACTACAGTTACCAGCAGCCCTTGCTGTTGGGAGCTCCCAGAAACAAGGGCTGCTGGGAGCTGTAGTTTATTTTCTGATTACAAGTGTGGTGCTGCCGGACACCGGTGCCGCTCCAGCAGTAACAGACTCTCACCAGGTACAGTCTGACAGTACTGCTTTTCTATCCTTTGGCCGCGGGTGGCACAGCCAGGCGGCGCCCCCTCCTTGCCTGGCGCCCCTGGCGAGTGCCATCCTGGCCAATAGGTAGATACACCCCTGTCAGGGTAAACTGAAGAATCAATGTTTTTTTTCCCCACCCATGACCTGATTTTGTGTTTTTTTTGCACAGTCTATTCCTCAAAGCACCATGAGCTGTGAGGTTCAGTCTGACTCTGGGGACTCGTGCGCAGGACTAGTGGGACTCACACACAGAGTAAACACCACTAATTGAATAGATCCACCACAGCAATTAGCATTGGGGTTTAATTGACTTCACCCCTTAGTAGTTTCATTTTATTGTTTAAATGTGTGACTCATATTATAACAGAATGGACACAGAAACTTAGAGGACTTATATATTTTTTAAACATGCTCTCATTATTATATTTTCAATATGATTGTTATACTATACACTAATAAGACTCTAAACTTATTATTGACACACAAACAAGTACCTCCAATCATTATCCTTGCAAAAGGATTAGGAGGCGCTTATATTTATTTCCGTAGATTCTGAGCTGGGTCCACTACAAACAAATGCTACTGAGTTTCCTTGAGAAGGAGTGATTTTAGTGTGACCACCTGATTTGATGCGATAAGGAGTTAAAAGGACATCTGTTTTTTTTCCTTATATGGTGAATCAACTCTCATTATATCATTTCCACATGGGTGATATTTAACATGTTTACTGGAGAGCGCTACCACTAGTATACTTTTCCTTTCTTCACGTCTGTCCATCAGTGTGTTTTTGGATGCACACTTGTGTATATTGTGTAGCTGCACTTCTGTTCTATTGCGCACTGTACTTTGAAGTTTTTTCCTAGATTTGTATTGTTTCATCCTTATTTCATTGTTAGTGCTGCAAACATGTTTAAATTTAGAGAAAGTAGGAATGAATTAATTCAGAATACTTTCAAGGATGCCAATAAAAATGTTGAATTAATGGATGATGACCTAGCATCAGTTTTCAAGAAATTGGAAGCAGTGATGCAGAAAGAAAATAGGATGTGGTGGGAAGTTGTGACTCTTGAGCACTATCAATCAGCCCATCTCATACCTAAAGGTCTAAAAATGGTTAAAACCCTGTTGTTCAGTTCTTTGGATTCAGATTTCAGAAATGAATGGGATACCATTCTTAACTCTTGTTCCTCTGCATTGATGGAACTTATTATTAAGGAGAGGAAAAAGAATCTCATAAAATTGAACGACGAGATAAATACTTTTCAAACCTTGGTACATCCCTATAAAGAATCAGAAGAATTTAAGACCCTAGAGAAATCCCTTTTGCTAAAAATGAATAAAAGCACAAAGGAGTTTTAAGGGAGAGGAAACTTTAAAAATTCAAAAGGGATTCGAGCAATTCTGAGACAATAGGGTCAGGTGGAGGTTCGGAACCACTTGAGGTTAATACTATGACAGAAAGACCTTTCTCTAGTAAGAAAACAAGGACTTATGCTGTATCTGATAACTTTAGAAAGGGCCATGATAGGACTCCAAATGCCACGTTTTCTTCCAAAACTCACTATGGGAGATTTCCATCCAATGGGGAACCACCTCTATGGAGGAAAAATGGTAGCCAGCAGCCCTTCCAAAGTAATCATGTACTACATGATCATAGAAAATAGGACATTTCCCGAAACAGATCGTGGGAGCAAAAAGACTCTCCCTTTAGGAATGGGAATCGTGAGGGGTGGGTAAGAAATAGGTACCATTTCAAACAGCCTGTTCCTGACAACAGACCCTCTTTTACTAACTTCTCTAATAGGTTTCAACCATTATCGGATAAAGATAAGGATAATTCATTTTTAGAGTGGGGCCCCAGGACACCGGGAAACTTCCGTTAGTGTCGCCCACTGGTCAAAGAAGGAACAAAATTACCAGAAGAGGGAAAAGGGCAGGGAAAAATAGGAAATTTAAGAAAAATCCCCTTCCACATCAAAATACAGAGATTACGGAAGTAATCCCTGTAGATGATAGTGATTCCACTGAAGGAAGAATCTTTAACCTTTCAGATAGAACCCTGAATGCTCACGAAGTAAGTGTTTTACGTAAGGGTTTGAAATTTTCTCCTTCAAGCAGGGCCAACTCTTTTGACATTTTTCTAGATGTCCAAAAATTTGTACGCAAATTAACGGTCAAACGTTTTTTTTTTCAGATTAAAGAGGAAAAAGGTAATGAATGTTATCAAGAAATTGGTGAAGGTGAAATTGAAACTTCACATTTCAAACCTCCCTCCACTTTCTATCCCACACAGGCCAGGGGAAACTGTTTGGATGTTTTCAACAAAGTGGTGTGCGATGAAATAGAGAGGATTGTGGTGAAGGACACTAAAAATAAGAACGTAAAATTAAATCTAACCCAAAAAGAGTATGCAGCCGTTCAAACCTTAAAGAATGATACGGAATTGGTCATTAAATCTGCGGATAAGGGTGGAGGGGTGGTCCTTATGAGTAGGGAAATGTACATGCAGGAAATACATAGGCAGCTCAACGATGGGAAAACGTATTTAAAATTAAAGTCCGATCCCACTAATAGAATTGCCAAGGCGCTACAGGATATGAGCATGAAAGCTTTGGAAAGTAAAGTCATAACTAAGAAGGAGTTTGACTATTTAAATATATCTGAGCCATCCATTCCGACCATGTACGTTCTCCCAAAGATCCATAAGGACCCCCTCCCCTCCAGGCAGACCAATTGTTTCGGGCTGTAACAGCCTGACTAGCAATTTATCCGCCATGGTTGATCACCATTTACAACCTATGGTACAATAAACAAGGGCCTTTTTGAAGGATACTGGAGATATATTGAGAAGGATTAATCACTGTAAGTGGGAGGAAGGAGATTTTTTGTGCACAGCAGATGTGTGTACATTGTATACAATAATCGATCTTGAGAAGGGACTGACGGCAGTTTCTTATTTTCTTAACACCAGCACCGTTAGTACCCCGGTAAAGTCCTTCATCTTAGATAGTATAAAAGTCATTTTGTTGAACAATAATTTTGTCTTTGATGGTACCTTCTACTTACAGAGGGTGGGCACTGCCATGGGCACCAGGTTAGCCCCCAGCTACGCAAATCTGTTCATGGCCTACTGGGAAGAACATCAGGTATGGCATGACGGCGGGCTGGTGGCAGGCCTGGTGTCCTGGCAGCGCTATATCGATGACATTTTGTTCTTATGGCGGGGTGATGAAGAGTCACTCAACATCTTCTGTGAAAGTTTGAATCATAATGATATGTCAATTCAACTAGTATTCAACAAGAGTCAGAAGGAAGTTTCCTTCTTGGATTTGAATCTATACATCTCTGAGGGCCAGGTCAATACCAAAACTTATAGAAAGGCCACAGACTCTAACAGCTTCATTGAGAGAACGAGCCAGCATCATGCAAACTGGCTGGATGGGATTCCGTTTAGCCAGTTTGCACGCATTTAAAGAAACTGTACAGATAAACGTATATGTGATCAACAATTGAATGAAATGTCTGCACTCTTTTTAAAGAAAGGGTATTCTGATAATCTTTTGGATAAGGCAAGATCAAAAGTGGCTACAATAGAAAGGGGGAAGCTATTAGAAGTTAACAGCAGTCCTAAACCTAAGGATGAGCGCTTTAAGTGGGCATTTATTAGTCAGTATAATAAATCCTTTAAAAGTATAGAACAAGTGTTTCAGGGGCAATTGGAACATACTTAAACAGGATTCTGTTCTAGGTCCGATGCTACCTGAGATACCGCTCTTCATTTATAGGAGAGCCCCGACACTTAAAAATCAGTTAGTAAAAAGCAGCATGGAAAATAATCCCAGACAAAGCATTAGAACTAAGGGTTTCCATCGTTGTGGTGAGTGTTTAATGTGTAGGACTGTGAAAACGCCTTTGCGAAAAGCCATAGAGTTCACAGTGAATGGTCAAACACATCCAATACGAGAGTTCATAACATGCCACTCCAAGAATGTGATCTACATTATGGAGTGTACATGTGGACTCTTTTATGTTGGAAAAATGGGGAGGTGTGTTAGGGTTAGATGGGCCGAGCACATCTATAACATTCGCAAGGGTCAATATACCCATACAGTCTCATCTCACTTCAAAAAAGCACATGAGTCAAGAGAGTGTTGTTTTAAATAATTTTGTTGGATTCAGATGATCCTCCCAAAATGGCGAACTAGAGATGTGCAGAAAAGGTTAGCACAAGCAGAAAACAGATGGATTCACCGTTTGAATACCCTTACACCAAGGGGCTTAAACGGTGAATTCGAATTAAAATGTTTTCTTACCTAATTTCCTTTTATTTTCTTCCCCATTTTTATTATCTCTTGCATTCACTTGGTAAATGTTTAGGGTGTACTACTAATTTACATGGTAATGTTTTGTTTTTATGTGTTTTATTTTTATGGATACTCGGAGGAATATTATGTGGACAATAAATTCTGGGACAATGCCATTATTGGAGCTATGAAGGTGTCCAGCTGCATCTCTGATGACAATAATCCCAAATCAGCTGCTTGTTATGAAGTCCGCCGTCATGGAATGCAAATACAGCAACTTCCGGCCAATCGCGAATCGCATTTGGAACGCAAAGACCGGAAGTTCCGGAAACCGGTGACCCGCATGACGAACTTCCGCGTCCGGCGAGAATGTTCCCGGCGCGGGAGGTGTTCTGTGCCGTAATTGTTTCCAGCTGTTATTCCTCGTTAAGAGGGTTTAAATATTCAAGTTTCTAACATCACAGCCATGCTTCTGACGAAGGACGGATCCCGTCCGAAATGCGTTAAGCGTGGTTGTGTTTTATTTGGACTCCTGCACTCATCGATCAGCTACCAGGGTAAACTTTTCATGGTGTGGTGGTGGGCATCCGGAGCTCATTCACCTTCCTACCTGACATCTGGTGCCATTTGATTCCCTGTGAAAGATTGTAATGATGGTGATGTGATATATGGAGATTATGACATGCTGTTTTTAGATTGTTCTCTTGTACGTGCATTGTGTACATATTAAATGTGACCCCTTTTAAAGGCTTGCTACACTATATTTGTGTTTCTTTATAAGTGCCTCCAATCATTATCCTTGCAAAAGGATTAGGAGGTGCTTATATTTATTTCCGTAGATTCTGAGTTTCCTTGAGAAGGAGTGATTTTAGTGTGACCACCTGATTTGATGCGATAAGGAGTTAAAAGGACATCTGGTTTTTTTCCTTATATGGTGAATTAACTCTCATTATATAATTTCCACATGGGTGATATTTAACATGTTTACTGGAGAGCGCTACCACTAGTATACATTTCCTTTCTTCACACAAACAAAAATGTTACAAACAAATGTGACTCCCATAACACTTTTGTCCTCAGTCTAATGGCACAGAAACAAATTACTCAAACCTGTAGAATCCACGTGAATCAATCAATGTAGGCCTGTTTATTTTCCTGATTAACTGTAAAGCTGTATAAAATATTTTATTTGGTGAGGATGGCCATATAAAATATGTTTATAAGATACAGTATGTGGAAATTAGCCATATATGTTTAATGTTTACACTCACGGGAAATCAATAAGTGATAAATATATAGATCTTCGATAATCACACAATATACTATGATCTTTTAGGAGCAAAAATATACAAAAATGTTATTCATATGTGAAATTTAATTTATATGTATTGTATCCTATACAGTATGTCATGGAATAACCCCATTGCTTATCATATGTAAACCACTAGGCAGGAACCTGTGTTGCTTAAAATCACATAAATACATTTTTGTATAAACGTAATAAGAACCTCATGGATACTCCATGTTAATTGTAAAGTTTTTTTGTGATTGCTTTGACTATAATCAGTCTACAGTGTGAAGAAGTCTCAGCATGGTAGAGTGTGCAGTCCAAGCCTCCACCCCTTTACATTAGCCCCCACCGTTTTGCCCCCATATCTGATATGATGACCTCAACTGGGCGTCCGGAGTGCGCTTCTTTTTCAGTAAATGGTTCGGCATGTTTAATTTTAAACACAGGAGCAAAGTCCCCATGAACTTCGTCTTACTCTGTTTTGAAATGCGCTATTGTTCACTTCTTTAAATAAATGTGTTTTATCACTGCATGGAATTTGATAATTTTTGTGGCAATTGCTAAAACACTTAAAACGACTACCGCAAGTGAACAACACTACACTTCTGGATGCAATTTGGCCTGGGACGGGGAGAGGTTTAGAAGAGTGGAACTATCCAGGCATCATGTCACCAAAGGATTGTGGTGCCATCTCATAGAAATTTACCACACATATCAAACGACCCTCATATTATGGGAATATCACGGCCATATCAGATGCACATCCACAAGCATAGGAGGCTGTAGTTCTATGGGAAAACTGCACCTGCCTTAAGGCTGCCTGCTACAATTTCCAATGGTGCGACTGATGGTGGTATAGAAGGACACCCCAATCAGTATTACAGTGTGAATAGAAGCTATAGATGGGCATCTCCGTTCTTGCACATTCACCCACATGAATGTAAACAAGGGCAGGTGGTCATTTGCATAAAGTTGCAGATGGGAGTCCACCATTCGATGATGCTCCATTTGTTTTTATGTGCAACTAAGATTTGACAAAGATGCCTTTGCATCAAAATGCTTTGATGTCCTTTTTATTCTGTTATCTGCAATAAATATGTGTGCTTTTAATAAACTCCACCATTAGTATTCATTCCATATATGGTCCAGTAACAAGCTATAAAGGGATGCTATAAAAGATACCTTTATATGTATATACAGTATATATTTACATGTAAGCATGGTGTAAGCATCAATATTATCTTTACTGACATGTGGTGTTGAACTTTAGCTTTGAGGGGACCACTCCTTTCCTATGGAAGTTGGATCCTTACCTTAAAGAAGGATCATGTTTCTCCTATCATTTATCCACAATTGGTGGCAAACTTTTGGAGCCTATATTACACTATTGTGCTCTTAGATGTTTTCACGTGAGTGGAGATGTGTTCACCAGGCATGAACATATGGCAACAATCCTGATAAGTTGTTTTTTTTGGATGTTAACCATATGATTGAACATCAATCTTAGTGCATATCTTTGTCAAAACCATTGTTCTATTCAGATTTTGTGAGTTGGGTGAAATATTTTCCCTGACACTGTTGCTGCCTTTATCTGTTATTTTGCTCAAAGGTTTGTTACCCTTCTTTATTTGTTAGAAATTCAGAATTAGTCCCATGGGCTCATGACTGTACACCAGGGAAGGCCTTGTAGCAGTATTAGCATAAAATTGCATACATATATTCAGTGCAGCATCTGACTCAGAATCAGCCCTATAATGTCAATCAGCTCTAGCTTATTCTGCATGGTATGTACTGTCCTAAATTCACCCCTGTATATAAAGTACCATGCTGAAGCACTAGAGCTCTTCCCTCGACCCATTCTTATTGCTTGTTTGTGTAATAAATAATAAAAAAAATGTTTCCTGATGCACTACTGATCCCAGCATGCCCTGGAAGCAGTGCCAGTATAACTATGGATTTTAGAGCATGCTGATGCTTTTAGAACTGCAAGCGATAACATGATCTGACCTTCAGGACCCACTGTGATCTAAAATACCACAGTTTAAAAATATTGGCTTATAGGGCCTGATTCAAGTTTGTAAGCAAAGCAAAAAAAGCACACACCTGGGCTAAACCATGTTGCACTTCAGGAGGGACAGTTATAACATGTGCAGTGCAACATGGCTTTGCCGAGATGTATGCTTGTTTGCTTTGCTTACAAACCTGTATCAGGTCCATAGTGCTTACACCCCACATGGGGCTGATCTTAATTAATTATGTTACTATAATATCATACCTCCCAACATGACCCTCTCCAGGAGGGACAGAATGCTCTGCTCCTGGACTTCCCTCTTAATTTATGATTGCCATCACCTGTTCTGAAACACCTTTCTTTATTCATTTACCTGTTCAAAACAGGTGCCGGCAATCACAAATTAAGAAAAAAGTCCAGAAGCAGAGCATTGTGTCCCTCCTGGAGAGGGTCATGTTGGGAGGTATGTAATATAATATATTGATAAAATGTAACACTTTAATCAAATCTTAACATTTCAAGGTCATGCCCATGTGGGGTGTAAGCAATGCTATATAACTATATAATGCAGAATGTCTTTCCCATGTTCTGATCTACTCATACTTGCCTACCTAACCCTCTCTATGAGGGAGAAAATGCTCTGTTCCTGGACTTTCCTGGTAATGTATGATTGCCATCACCTGTGGTGAAACACCTATCTTATCAATTAACTAGCTCATCATAGATGATGGCAATCAAACATTACCAGGAAAGTCCAGGAACAGAGCATTTTCTCCCTCATGGGGAGGGTCAGGTAGGCAAGTATGGATCTACTGCCACATGGTACTGTATGGTAACAGCTAAAGGCCACCCATGTGATAAATCATGTTACAGGTCCAAAACTGCAATGGACCATGTTGATGTTAAATAGCAGGAGTGCAGATCTTTGCTCCTGAGGTAAAGCATCAGTAACACATACTGCACTGTACCTGAGATGTGTACATGGGCCCTCATTCCGAGTTGTTCGCTCGCAAGCTGCTTTTAGCAGCTTTGCACACGCTAAGCCGCCGCCTACTGGGAGTGAATCTTAGCATAGTAAAATTGCGAACGAAAGATTCACAATATTGCGAAAAGACTTCTCTGTGCAGTTTCTGAGTAGCTCGAGACTTACTCTGCCAGTGCGATCAGTTCAGTGCTTGTCGTTCCTGGTTTGACGTCACAAACACACCCAGCGTTCGCCCAGACACTCCTCCGTTTCTCCAGCCACTCCCGCGTTTTTCCCAGAAATGGTAGCGTTTTTTCACACACTCCCATAAAATGGCCAGTTTCCGCCCAGAAACACCCACTTCCTGTCAATCACATTACGATCACCAGAACGAAGAAAAAACCTCGTAATGCCGTGAGTAAAATTCCTAACTGCATAGCAAATTTACTTGGCGCAGTCGCACTGCGGACATTGCGCATGCGCATTAGCGACTAATCGCTCCGTTGCGAGAAAAAAATAACGAACGAACAACTCGGAATGACCCCCATGGTGCTGAATTTTACGTAAAAACACCTTTATTATACTTGGCCTACAATTAGGGTGACCATAATATCCCTTTAATCTGGGACACATATGATTTACACAGGTTCTGTGGCTGGCTAAAACCAGGTGAAATTAAGGCTGACGCAGTCCCAGATTAAAGGGATATTATGGCTACCTACATTAACCTCCTATCGATATGTGTGGTGACGCAAAGTTACAATGTTATAGGATTGACGTTGTTACCACAAAAAAGGGGGCTAATTTTCAAAGCTCCTAGGGACACTTGATAAAAATGGTTAGAAATCTGGTATATACGCTGCATATAGTTTCTCAAGATTACAGGAAAAAATGTATTAATTATAGATTGAGGTATATCATGTCCACAAGTGCCTGCATATTGCCATTTTTTATTGCTTATTTACAGAATGGCTTGCTCACCGGGATATCTCTTCTGATGTAGAGCTCTCCAGGTGATGCAGACACTTCCAGGTTTATGACCTGGTGCAAATTTGCATGCAGAGCCATTGGCCTGCGCATGCCCAAGTAACGGGACATGAAGAAAGATGCTTAGGAAGCATCTCCAGTATTTTATTTTGCAAAAATAAGCTCTTAGGCTTCTCTAAGCAATGCCATAGATGGCACCAAAACAGCACATTTGGGTTCCTTTAAATTTCACATCAACCGTACCTGATTTGCGAGTGTACTCACTCTACCATTGCAGGTTGTGGACTCAAAACCCCTGAAACAAGCAGCATAGTCTCTCAGGTAAGTGTCTCCTGAAAAAATTACAGTCTTAATGAGCTGACTGTCTAATTACACAGGCCTCAGTGCTGCATGTATGGCGGTACAGGACGGTACGGCGCGGTACGGCGTACCTGTAAGAAATTCCCAGCAGGTACGCCATACCGTAGGGGGCCGCCACCTTGCAGACACCGGGTGTTGGAGAGAGGAGAACACAGCATGCGCCTCTCCTCTCCTGCCTGCAAGTCCCCTAAGTCTGGCAGCGGCGTGCACTGAGCCAGTTAGTGATCCAATCAGAGCTCACGGACCGGCAGGCAATCAGGAGCAACTGCTGCCGGACCGCGAGCCCTGATTGGCTTGTAGACCGACACCAGTTCATGAGACCATACTGAGGGCAGGAGAGGGACAGGAGGAGCGCGTCCTCTCCCCAGCAGAAGGCCAGCAGCAGAATATAGTGCCAGCCCCAGGCAGCAGCAACAACGGTGAATTGCACTGCTGGGGCATATCTGGCACTGTGGGGGCATATATGGCACTGTGGGGGCATATGTGTATCTGACACTGTGGGGGCATATCTGGTACTGTGAGGGCATGTGTATCTGGCACTGAAGGGGCATATTTGGCACTGAAAGGGCATATCTGGCACTAAAGGGGCATATCTGGCACTAAAGGGGCATATGTGGCATGCAATTAAAAAACTGAAAACAAATAGCTGAATTTTATAGGTTTTTAGGTGCTATTTTAAGAAAATGTATTGAAAAAAAACATCCCATCACATACCATTTTTCAGCAAACTCAAATTTCAGTTTTCAGTATTTCGAGAATAACTGTATTAATCTTTAAAACAATATTTTGTTATAGCACTTTGAGAACATATTTAATGCGATCATTAGATCATGTTGTGAAGAAGGAGCCTTCTAGGAACAAAGAGGGGTTATAGGGACACAGAGAAGAGCTGCAAGCTGAGTACAAGGGAAAAATAACCTAAAGGAGTTTTGAGGGGGAAATGAAAAGGCTGTATACTGCAAAGACTTGTGTACATACATAAAACTATTTAGAATGTTTTTTTTTGCAATTTCAGAATAGATTTCTAGCAATCATTTTGTGCACAAAACTATTTCCATTGTTTTTTTTTTACAAATAAATATGTTTCAAAATACGTATTTTTATGTTATTTCCCCATATATTCGCATTCACTTTGCAAAGAAAAATAGAGTGTAATAGAGAAATCTGGTGGTCATATTTGAAATCAGCATGCTAAAAACCATAAGAATCAGTCATCAAATTGCAGATCATTTTTAATTACCCCAATAATGCAGGGGTGTGTTGTATAAGCAGCTGTGATGGCTGCACGTGTTTAGCAATGAGACTTTGGAGACGGGAAGAAGCGTTGTCTACTGGCTAAGCAGCTGTTTCTGTAATGTTACTGTGGTCCTAATGAACTGACCACATAATGAACCGACCAGCATTTAACCGAATTGTAATGCCTGCATGTGTGATTGACAATGGTTGCATCGTGGCTGTGAACAGATTTTTAATTGATTGCCTATCAGGGCCGGCTCTAGACCTTGTGGCGCCCAGGGCGAAAGTTTTTCTTAGGCGCCCCCCATTGTCAGGTAAAATAGGAGTAGTGCGCGCTGAAGTTGTGCGCAAAAATAGGGGCATGGCTTCATAGGGAAGGACGTGGCCACAGAATAGTACTGATTCACATTGCACAGCACAGCAGTGTCCGTTAGTCACATTACACCACCAAGTGTGCCCCCAGTAGTTATGCCACCAGTAGATATGCACCCTGCAGATGTGCTCCCAGCAGTTGTGCCCACTGTAGATTTGCCCCCTGTAGATGTGCCCCCTGGCTGTCCGGCTACAGACCCTCCTCCCCGGCAGATTGGTGGCTCTGTCTGTGGAGCAGCGAAGCCCAGGGGCTGGCTGCTACCTGGGGACCGGGACCAGTGATACATACACCAGTGTCCTGAGCAGCGGGGGCACCCAGAGGGAAAAGCGGAGGGGAAAGTGGAGATACACACCGCCGAGAACACACCTGTGGGGCACTGATGGTGCAATGTAGCCACAGGTCAGTGGGAGAGGTCTGGAGGCCAGCGTCTGTGTCACTGAGCCAGGGAGCCGCAGTGGTGACAGGATCCCAGATGGGTGGCAACTAGATCCCACTCTCTGGCTCTGCCCGGTCCTCAGTGCGGAGGTTCTTCCACGGGGCAGCTCTGTCCTCTCTCACTGCCTGCACCGCGACTATACAGTCGGGGTCCCCATCACCAGCTGGGGTCTTCTCTGGTCCTGCCGCTCTTAGCGTCCTCTGATCTCCAGCCTTCACAGCAGGTGCGGATCCTTGCTTTCTGATGGCGGGTCTCTCCAGGGCCCATCGGTGCTCCACTTTCCCGCCCTCCAGATCCTCCAGCGTTCCGGCAGCCACAGAGACAGCCCCTCCACACCCGGGTCCTGCCTGTAGCAAGGATAATGAAGACCAGGTGCTCGAGGAGGGGCTCTTCTCAGTGTCGGCTCCTCCCATCTCTACAGCTGGGTCAGCAAACTGCAGAGGGCTCTGTAGCCGGGTCCTCTCTGGGTCCTCCCACTGGCTCGTCGCCTGTCCCTTAGCCGGGGTGCGGCTAGGCGGTGGGCGCCTGCGAGGTGACTGCGGCCGCGCCCACAGGCCATAGCGCCCCGGGCACAGGCACGGCTTGCCCGCACCTAGAGCCGCTCCTGTTGCCTATGTACAGTATAGGTGAAATCATTGTTGAGAACTGTGCTGTAACATACTCTTGTGTTCATGCTACATGAGTGAAGTTAAAGATTAATTAAAATATTAGTCAAATAAATCAATCTAAATTGCTTAGAAATTATTTTCCTTGTGTGTGATGTGATCGCAATTCGCCAAGACTAGCGATTACATGTTACCACAAATACAGTCACTTGTACTTGCTTCTTAACGGTGAAGGGTAACGACATTACTTGTTGCATTAATATCAATGTATACCAATAGAGAATAATGTACAATAGGATATGCATGGACATTGCTAATGAAAGGGTTTCCATTCGCTAAAAAAGTCTGAGGTCAATTAGTTTCTCAGTACCAATGCAATACTAACTTTTGACATTAGTTATACTTACACTGTACCAATATTCATTTACAGAGTCTTTGTTCAGATTCAGCATAATCTTGGGATGTCATACATTGTTTATTGCCTCTCACTATTCTAAATGTAACATTGCATTGGTTAGTGAGCAGCTCTCATTGTCCATGTCTGGGCTAAATTCACTTGTTTTTATCCCAATTTCAACATTGTAATGGGATCTGTATGGTTTACAGATGGTCGGGATACCGGCCGTCAGTATACCTACAACAGCATCCCAACCATCAGTATGCCGGCTGCAAGGCTAACACAACGGTCCCCTTGCAGGCTCGCTCGCTGTGCTTGCCACGGGTTCTTTTCCCACTCTATGGATGTCGTGGACACCAATGAGTAGGAGTAGCCCCTGTGAGCCGGGATTCTGGCTGCCAGTATTGTCAGCAGTTGGGATTCCGTGTCAGTATCCTGACCTGTGGGATCACAACTGCCGGCAACTTAACTGCATCCCATTGTAACAATGACCATTGTCTTTGTATGTACCTGAATGTATTAGAATGACAAACAAGACTTCCACCTTATGTTGCAAAATCTTAACTTTGTGCAGGAGGGTCCTGATTCCAACAAAGAAAGACACTACCAATTAACCATGTTTTTTGAGGGTCCTGACCTATAGGAGACTGACATGTGAACTTGAAACGTGTTGTTTGTAATGATATCATATATGACCCTATCCCTGTATGCTGTATATATCGTACTACTCTGACCCTTTGGATGGCAGAGTATCCCAGAGATGCTCTTGTGCTAGGACTAGCCATGCATGGAAGTCTTGGTGATATTTTGTTTTGTTTGTTTGTATATTATAAAGTCTGGTTGTTAATAAAGTGCATATTCAGCTGCAAATATATGTTCCTTGTATAAAACTTTAAGCTATATAATTGATTAAAGCACAGGGAAGCATTGATATGGTGGCCGAATGTTAGTGGCAATGCAGAAAGGAGTTAGTAATACCACTTTTACACAGAAGCCAGGGTTTGGACACTGTTTTTTCCCAGCTTTTTGAACATTGGTTAGACCCGGGTCACAGATTACTCCTGGATATACCCCTTTCACGCAGAGCCTGTGGCTGCACCCGTGTCTGCCCTGCAGCAGCTATAGAAGAGATAGTTAAAATTGACACTTAGCCAAAATCGCACATAGTATTGCAAGCACACGCACTATGTGCTTGCGATGCCGACCTAGGCCCTGTTGCATAGTGAGAATTGGGCATAGCCCGAAACTCACCCTGTGTATGGGCCTTTAGCCTGATTTTGACTATCCAAGTTCCCTTGAACTCCCCTAGAGCCCAGATAGTACATATTTTGACTATCTGTGCTTGAGATTTTGACTATGTGGCAATTTTTTAACTATACTTTGTACTAGATAGTCAAAGATTGACTTGCCTGCAGTCTTTCTAGCCTTACAATATAGACCCCACGGGAGCGTGCATCGGGATCGAATCTGTATCGCAAGCTGCCTAACACCTTGAGATATGTACTAACTTTTCATAAGATTTTGACTATATAGTCAAAATCTTACAGATTTATCTCACCGTGTGTACACACCTTAAGTGTGACAGCTTTATTGACTGTTGTTAAAAGGTATGCTTTTCCTACATAGAAGGTTCACTAATAAAATTAGGTTTATATGAGTCGCTGGATGTGCTATTTCTTAAATAAGTGGCTTCTGTCTTGTTTGCTTGCAAATATCTTTTCATCAAAAACTTTGCAAAATATTTAAATACAAATGTAAATAAAAGATTGTACTATTGTACATACATTAATTCAACTCTCCATTAAAGCTAGCACCCTAATTATTTGCATATGACCTATATTAGGGTGTGGTATGTTATGTCAACAGTCATACAGTTGATATGAGAATGTGATATGTCAACATGCAGCACAATGACATTCATTGTGTTGACATGGATGTCACGTTAACTCAAAAGAATGTCGACATACTGTCCATGGTGGCCAAGCAGTCATTTGCCTGGTCCCAGTGGCAGTGGTGTCTCCAGTAATGCCAGCTGGAACCTGGAAGTAAAATGAAGAGCAGTTACTACAGCGATATCTGAGGAGCGATGTTCTGGTGAGTATTCTCCTTCTTTCCATAACTTTAATTCCTACACTTAACCCTTCTCCTAAAGCCTAACCCTGATCTCCCCCTAGTACATTACCCTAACCCTTCTGGCAGTGCCTAAGTGTCAGCATTCTGAGAACATCAACTTTCAGATATTTACATTTCAGTGGTCAACACTGTAAACATGTCATCATTCTGAGGATTTTGATATGGCTACTGTTGACATTCTGATCAAAAACCCTACAGTATACTCTCTCTGCTTCAGGATTGAACACAGAGTAGCCTTGAAGTAGTATTTGTTTCTCTTCTCCCACTTGAGGGCCTTATTATGATTTGGAAGTAAAGCAAAGAAAAGCAAGTACAGTAACTCTGCACCTGGGTAAAACACAGTAAGGGCTGGGATGTAATGAAGTCTGAGTTTAGCGGCCATGCGGAATGCTGGCCAAAGTCTGATTTATTTTTTTTAAAGAGGCAATCTTTTACAATGATGCTAACCCATGCCTTGTACATGGTTGCCCCTTTAAAAAAATGTCAGAGTGTGGCCAGCATCCCACACTGCCGCGGAACACAACCTTCATTACATCCCGGCCAAAATGTGCAGAGAAATTTACATTCAGGTGGGGTTGTGTCCAAACTGAAATCTTCATTGCAGTGCAAGAATAAAAATGTCCAGCATTTGTGGGCTAAATGCAAAAGCAGCCATTATTTATTCTGCACAGAGGGAATGTAAATGTGTTTGATCCACACTTGCCTACTCTCCCGGAATGGCCGGGAGGCTCCCGAAAATCGGGTGACCCTCCTGGCCCCCCGGAAGAGCAGGCAAGTCTCCCGATTCGCGGGGTCCCCCTGCCCGTCCGCCCACTTAGTGTGTAAAGTGGGCGGTCCGGGCAGTTGATGACGCGATTCTTGCTGAATCGCGTCATCATAGCCACGCCCCCTGCAGTGTAATGCCGGTGATCGCGGCATCACAGAGTGGGGGCGTGGCTTAAAGGCAGTGTCATCATGACTCCGCCCCCCGTCCCACCTCCGGCCCACCCCTTCATCCACGTCACAGCCTCCCCTGCCCGCCCTCTGAGACGACCTGGCTGCTCTCTCCCGCAGAGAGCAGCCAGAATGTAGTTAAGTATGGTTTGATCCCCTTCCATTGCAACATGGTTTGTTCCAAATACAAAATTACTTTGTGCTTTTCTTTACTACCAAATCAGAATCAGGCCCTGAGACTGCATTAGACTCTATTTTCATAAGTACAGTTTTTTCAGTGCAATAAAAAAATGCATGTGTATTTTAAAGTTAAATAAATATAATGTAGTTTGATTAGCTTTACTATCTGAATCTGAGGGTAAAAAATGTAAATAGAGTTAAATAAAATAAAAAATACATAGACATTCATGTGACATGAATTTATCTTTACAATCACACTGAGGGAAAATCTTAATGTTTAACAGTACAGTGAATTGTGGGCTGTTTTAAGTACATCTCCCAATGGAAAATTCTTAGTTTTGCTCACTGAACCACAAAATTAAAGTAACATGGAAGAAATCCAGATATGCAACAATGCCAGAGTATGTATCACATTGTGCTGAAAGGCTTCAAAATTACTATATTTACACTGGGGTATTCCAGACAGAATAAATGAAAAATTTATGGGCTAAGAAAAGAAACACAATTTTAGTTAACTAGCACTTTTCTACTGCTCTAAGGCTTTTAATAGGAGCACAGGGAATTTGTACTTGGTGAAGTAGATCAGTGAAATGCTAATTTATCTTAGAATGGTATACTTTTAGACCATTAGATTCTGCCATTAACAAATAAAGTACAAGATGATGACGAGCTGAAAAGAAAACAGACAAGAAAAAATACACAAAAATGCATGTTACACAAAATGTTTGTTTTATCATCCCTTATTCATCTTTTGCTTCTGTACTAAAATCAAGCATTACATGACTTGTTCAATACTGTAGCTTTATATAAACGTTATAGATTCATTATAAAGGGTTAAAGTTGAAAATCCCTTAGTCATTACCACATGTAGATCATGTATAGCTATACCTATTTTATAATAATCTTTCTAATACAAGTTGATCTTATTGTTGCACAAAATTACTAAAATGTATTTTAGTTTTAAGAATAAGGTAATATTGAAGTAGAAGACTTAGAACTGGCTCCCAGTCCCCCACAGAATCCTCTTTAAACTCCTCACCCTCTCATACAAGGCCCTCTCTAATTCCACTGCACCATATATCTCCAACTTCATCTCCCTACATACTTCCGCCCGCCCACTCTGGTCGGCCAATGACAATCGCCTCTCGTCTACCTTGGTCACTGTCACGAACCGGTCTCTTACCTCTGCGGGTTCTGGGGTTCATCCGTTGCCAGTGCGGTTGCTCGCGGTGCTGTGCGCCCGTGTGGGGACACAGCGTGATCAATGGCACAGGTAATGCAGAGTCTGGGAACTGTGAGTGCGGGGACCAAATGGCCTAAGGCACTGCGGTGTGTCTGCTGTATAGGAGGTGGCCATGTTGGAGACCAAATAGCTAATACAGAGCACTTGTGAAAACACCTGTGGGCAGGTGTAAGCCAATCCCGTGCTTGTGCTGCCTTTAAGTAGGCTGGGATTATGTTACTCTGGGCCAGTGCTTTGTTGTATCAAAGCTGTGCTCTAGCTCTGAGCTCTCTCCGTGCATTCCTGTGTGATTCCCGTGGTCCAGATATTGCCTCCGTTCCCAGAGGTCCGTCTGCAGCCTTCACTGCTGAAAGATCCACCGGCTCTCTGCTGTGCTGTCAGTTAATTGCACTCCTATTGGAAATAGTTGGATTCCCAGTGTCCTGCATGAGGTTACCTTGTCAGTCTGCCTATCATTCAAAGTCTGGAGGATTCTGTTTCTCTCAGCTGTTCGTTTGTTCAACTCTGCATTTAACCCATTCATCACCTTGTCTTCTACTACAGTTTCACAGTGATCTCCGGAACCCGCAAGTAACCCAATTCAGTACTTTTATTTGCTATGTTGTCATTACAAGGATAATTCATCACAGTCTCTCAGTTAACTCTCAAAGCTCCATTGCCAATTCTTACAGTTAATTCTCCATGTCTGCATTAACCAGTTAAACACAATCTGCAGTTCAGCATCAAAGCTTGTTTATATTTGCTATGTTGTCATAACAAGGATAATTCTTCAGTCTCTCAGTTAACTCTCAAAACTCCATTGCAAATCCTTACAGTTATCTCTTCATGTCTGCATTATCCAGTTAATAACATTCTGCAGTTCAGCATCAAAGCTTGTTTATATTTGCTATGTTGTCATAACAAGGATAATTCTTCACAGTCTCTCAGTTAACTCTCAAAACTCCATTGCAAATCCTTACAGTTATCTCTTCATGTCTGCATTATCCAGTTAATCATATTCTGCAGTTCAGCATCAAAGCTCGTTTATATTTGGACAATCCAACATTTATTCATCAGCTTGTTTTGCATATGTTTCCATGAACATTTCTTTTATGTATTTTTGAGTTTTCTCTTGCATATTATTCCTGCAATACTTCAGTATAATATGATGATTAACAACTTGTCAGTTAACTCTTTACTGAATTGTTATTTTGAATAAATATATGAATCGGAACTTTCTTCGTCCTCCCTGCTTTCTTCATAGCCCAGCACCTACACCTGTGGTTGGTCCCGGGTTAACGGATTCACAAAAACACCCGGACCTGACAGTAAGCACTGGCCACATGGATCCGTCAAGTGACCAATTCGCAGGAGGCGGTGCTACGTCAGATATCCTTTCCCGTCTGGAAAACCAGGAGTCTATACAGACACAAATAGTGCAGTTTATGCAAACTATGGCAGACCGTTTAGAGACTCTTCATACGGCTATTAAAACGTTCCAAGTCCAGATTCCAACCCCAGATGTCCCAGTTACCACTACAGTTTCTCCTGTGACGCTGCCTACGTCCCGCTTGCAGTTACCCTCTCCGAGTAAGTTTGACGGAACTCTAAAACTTTGCAGAGGATTCCTGAATCAATGCGAGATCCAGTTTGAACTGATGTCTGCCAGTTTCCCATCAGCTCGTTCTAAGGTTGCATATATTATTGCCCTCCTCTCCGGTCAGGCTCTGGAGTGGGCATCACCATTATGGGAGAGAGGTGATCCTATCCTCTCTAATTACAAAGACTTCGTATCTTCCTTCCGGAGAATCTTTGACGAACCAGGCAGGACCACCTCAGCATCCTTGGAGATTCTCCGTCTACGTCAAGGTTTACGTCCTGTCAGTCAATATATTATTCAGTTTCGCACGTTGTCTTCAGAGTTAAACTGGAATGAGGAGGCCCTGATCGCCGCGTTTTGGAATGGACTTTCAGAAAGAATCAAGGATGATTTAACTATCCGGGATGTGCCAATTAAACTGGATGAATTGATTTCTCTCTGTAACAAACTTGATCTACGTTACAGGGAGCGATGTTTAGAGAAATCCAGGGCAGAGCGATCCAGTCCACGTGATCATCCTAGACCTCGACAAGATTCTTCATCACAGTCTCCAGTAATGACTGAAGAACCTATGCAGATTGGGCACTCTCGCCTCACAGAGGAGGAACGACTTCGTCGTCGACAGGGTAACCTCTGCATGTACTGTGGGTCCTCCGAACATTTAGTTAAATTCTGCAAACTCCGACCGGGAAACTCTCGCCTCCTAGCTTATTCAAGAGAGGTTAAGCTAGGAGTTACTTTAGAATCACGTTCTGGGAAAGAGCCAACCTTGTCTATTCAATTAGAAGTTCCAAGTTCTACAGTGAAAGTTTCAGCCCTCCTAGATTCCGGGGCAGCCAAGAACTTCATCTCCTCAGCCTTTGTCATACGGTCTAAAGTTCAAACCATGCCCCTGGAAGCAGCAGTTGCTGTTACAGCAGTGGATGGAAGTCGAATTCCAGATGGTATAATTACTCATCGAACCGTATGTCTCAAGATGAAAGTTGGTGAGCTCCATTCCGAATACCTCTCCTTCTACGTGATTCCCAAAGCCTCTCAAGATGTGATACTTGGTTTACCTTGGCTGCAGAAACATAATCCTCAACTTAATTGGAAAACCATGGAAGTCCTTTCATGGGGTAAATCTTGTACCAAGGACTGTGTAGCTACAATTGTACCTCTTCGGTCAATTAGCCTTTCCAATCTACCTCCGGTGTATCAATCCCTTGCGGATGTTTCCAGTAAGCAAGCAGCAGACTCTCTACCTCCTCATCGTGAATGGGACTGCCCAGTCGTCCTGGTTCCGGGCAAGACCCCTCCTAGGGGACAAATTCATCCGCTATCCATCCCAGAGACGCGAGCTATCCGGGATTGGTCCACTCCTACAACTCTCAAGGGGATTCAGCGATTTCTTGGCTTTGCTAATTTCTATAGGAGATTCATTAAGAATTATTCTACGTTAGCTGCTCCTATCACAGCCCTAACTCGCAAGGGAGCAAATCCTACGAACTGGTCTTCTGAAGCAATCAAAGCCTTCTCTGATTTAAAGCAAGCCTTTGTGTCAGCCCCCATTCTTCGACAGCCTGATTTGAATCATCCCTTTCTACTAGAGGTGCATGCATCTACAGAAGCAGTAGGAGCTGTGTTGTCACAAGTCTTTGAAGATAAAAAGGTCCATCCCTGCGGATATTTCTCCCGTAAGTTCCTCCCGGCAGAACGTAATTATGCAATCGGTGAGCAAGAGTTACTTGCCATCAAGTTGGCATTTGAGGAGTGGAGATACCTTCTAGAAGGAGCTCAACATCGCATTACAGTTTATACTGATCATAAGAATCTTCTGTATCTGCAGTCAGCTCAGTGTTTGAATCCACGACAAGCTCGATGGGCGCTTTTCTTCTCACGATTTGATTTCAAACTCACCTATCGTCCAGGGTCTCAGAACAAAAAGGCAGATGCCCTTTCCCGGTCCTTTGCTTCTTCTGAATTAAATGATGCTACCACGAATCAAGCCATTGTGAATCCTACGTCCTTCTTAATGACTCGAACCTCTCCAGTTCCTCCGCCTGGCAAGACCTTTGTCGCCACAAGTCTTCGAAAACTGCTGCTTACCTGGGCTCACTCCTCTTCCTTCATGGGTCATCCTGGGGTTCTAAAGACTCTCAAATTTATTCAACAGTCTTATTGGTGGCCACGTCTCAAAGCCGATGTCCAAGAGTTTATAGCAGCATGTCCTAAATGTGCCCAACATAAGAGTCCAAGAAGTTCTCCACCAGAGTTTCATCCATTGCCAGCCCTAGAGGTTCCAGCAGCAGATCAAGAGCTTCAACGTCTATCTAGCATCTGGAGTTGTGTACGTAAGTCCTTGGTCAAAACTTCCGCTCGTTATAAATCTTTTGCAGATAGAAAACGTAAAGCTGTACCGAGTTACAAAGTGGGAGACCAAGTTTGGATTTCTACGCGCAATCTCAAGTTCAAAGTTCCTTCGAAGAAATTTGCTCCCAAGTTTATTGGTCCATTTCCCATTGTTAAGGTACTCAACCCTGTGTCATACAAAGTCAAGTTGCCACCGTCTTTGAGAATTCCTAGCGCCTTTCATACATCTTTACTGAAGCCTTTGATTCTCAATAAGTTCCGTACTACCCAGTCCAAATCTCCTAAAGTTCACTCTTTGCAGAATGAGTAATTTGAAGTTAAAGAGATTGTGGACTCACGTTCCCGATATGGACGTTAACAGTTTCTGGTCGACTGGAAGGGTTACGGTCCAGAGGAAAGATCCTGGGTTTTCTCTGAAGATGTTCATGCTCCAAGACTGGTACAGAAATACTTCTCCAAAAATCCTGATAAGGTTCAAAGGTGTTCGGAGACCACCCTTAGAGGAGGGGGTACTGTCACGAACCGGTCTCTTACCTCTGCGGGTTCTGGGGTTCATCCGTTGCCAGTGCGGTTGCTCGCGGTGCTGTGCGCCCGTGTGGGGACACGGCGTGATCAATGGCACAGGTAATGCAGAGTCTGGGAACTGTGAGTGCGGGGACCAAATGGCCTAAGGCACTGCGGTGTGTCTGCTGTATAGGAGGTTGCCATGTTGGAGACCAAATAGCTAATACAGAGCACTTGTGAAAACACCTGTGGGCAGGTGTAAGCCAATCCCGTGCTTGTGCTGCCTTTAAGTAGGCTGGGATTATGTTACTCTGGGCCAGTGCTTTGTTGTATCAAAGCTGTGCTCTAGCTCTGAGCTCTCTCCATGCATTCCTGTGTGATTCCCGTGGTCCAGATATCGCCTCCGTTCCCAGAGGTCCGTCTGCAGCCTTCACTGCTGAAAGATCCACCGGCTCTCTGCTGTGCTGTCAGTTAATTGCACTCCTATTGGAAATAGTTGGATTCCCAGTGTCCTGCATGAGGTTACCTTGTCAGTCTGCCTATCATTCAAAGTCTGGAGGATTCTGTTTCTCTCAGCTGTTCGTTTGTTCAACTCTGCATTTAACCCATTCATCACCTTGTCTTCTACTACAGTTTCACAGTGATCTCCGGAACCCGCAAGTAACCCAATTCAGTACTTTTATTTGCTATGTTGTCATTACAAGGATAATTCATCACAGTCTCTCAGTTAACTCTCAAAGCTCCATTGCCAATTCTTACAGTTAATTCTCCATGTCTGCATTAACCAGTTAAACACAATCTGCAGTTCAGCATCAAAGCTTGTTTATATTTGCTATGTTGTCATAACAAGGATAATTCTTCACAGTCTCTCAGTTAACGCTCAAAACTCCATTGCAAATCCTTACAGTTATCTCTTCATGTCTGCATTATCCAGTTAATAACATTCTGCAGTTCAGCATCAAAGCTTGTTTATATTTGCTATGTTGTCATAACAAGGATAATTCTTCACAGTCTCTCAGTTAACTCTCAAAACTCCATTGCAAATCCTTACAGTTATCTCTTCATGTCTGCATTATCCAGTTAATCATATTCTGCAGTTCAGCATCAAAGTTCGTTTATATTTGGACAATCCAACATTTATTCATCAGCTTGTTTTGCATATGTTTCCATGAACATTTCTTTTATGTATTTTTGAGTTTTCTCTTGCATATTATTCCTGCAATACTTCAGTATAATATGATGATTAACAACTTGTCAGTTAACTCTTTACTGAATTGTTATTTTGAATAAATATATGAATCGGAACTTTCTTCGTCCTCCCTGCTTTCTTCATAGCCCAGCACCTACACCTGTGGTTGGTCCCGGGTTAACGGATTCACAAAAACACCCGGACCTGACAGTCACTACATCCCATGAGTGAATCCAAGATTTTGCCCACACTGCCCCTCATCACTAGAATAAGCTCCCTTGCTCTATTAGACTCTCCCCGACCTTGCAAAGCTTCGAACAGGCACTGAAAACTCACCTGTTCATCAAAGCCCACCCTTCCGCATAACCCAGTCTTGAGGCCACTCTCCCATCCTCAGGCCTTGACATCTCTGCTTTGCTTACTTCCAGACACCAGGCCACCTTCCGCTTGCTTGTACATCATGTCACCTGTCGGTCTCCCTCTTCCCCTAGATTGTAAGCTCTTTGGAACATGGCCATCTTGCCTCCTGCACTTCAATTACAGCTCTTTCCTACTCAGTGACTGTCTATGCCTGCATATCCTCCTGCTCATGACTGTTCATCTCTTCCAATGGCTGCCCGCCCGCAGTACTAGGCCGGTTACTTCTTTGCTTCCTGACATCTCAGCTATATTGTGTACTGAGAACTGTGGTGCTAATTGTTACATTCTGTTTACCCTGTGTTGTTCTAATGTGTGCACGGCGCTGCAAAACACTTGTGGCTCCTTATAAATAAATTGTAATAAAATATGATCTTATCACAATGCAAACAGAAATCTATTAAAAACTGTCTTTAAGGACCCTTCTAACATGTAAAGAGGCATGATAAAGGTAGATTTTGCCTTTAACCACTGCATTTACTGTTGCATCGCAAGTAATAGCATTTCTTTAATTACCCCAATACAACCAATTTTTCCCCATGTAAAGTAGAAATACATTTTAGACCATCTGTGACCACCATCTGAAATAAAAACAAAAACAGGGACATGTCAATATTTTCTGAGATTATTAAATTACACACTTGCTGGTATATGTAATAGGCAGGGCCAGCTCCAGATCTACTAGCACCCTGAGCAAGAAATTTGAAAGCAACCCCTACCCGTCTAATGTATGTTAAACTCTAAATATATATTTATTTTTACACCCCCTCTACACACACAATTAGCAGCCTTACATATAATGCCCACAGCAGTGTTCCTTACATATAATGTCCCCAGTACAGTGTCAGACACCCAAAATGTTCCAGTAGAGTGATTATAAATATATATATATATATATATACATACACACACACACACACACACACACACACACACACATATATACACCCCCCCCAATAGTGCAGTGCCAGATGCACATTATATGCCCCCAGCAGTGCCATGCCATATACACATATGCCCCCAGCAGTGTTGCCAGATACAAATTATATGCCCCCCAGCAGTGCTACCAGATACAAATGATATGCCCTCAGCAGTGCTGCCAGATACACATATACCCCCATCAGTGCTGCCAGATACACATATGCCCCCATCAGTGCTGCCAGGTACACATTATTTGCCCCCAGCAGTGCTGCCAGATACACATTATATGCCTCCAGCAGTGCTGCCAGATACACATATGCCCCCATCAGTGCTGCCAGATACACATATGCCCCCATCAGTGCTGCCAGATACACATATGCCCCCATCAGTGCTGCCAGATACACATTATATTCCCCCAGCAGGGCTGCCAAGTACACATTATATGCCTCCATCAGTGCTGTCAGATACACATTATATGCCCCCAGCAGTGCTGCCAGATACACACCATATGCCCCCAGCAGTACTGCCAGATACATAAATGCCCCCACAGTGCTGCCAGATATATAATTGCCCCCAGCAGTGCGGCCAGATACACAAATGACCCCACAGTTCTGCCAGATACACAGATGCCCCCACAGTTCTGCCAGATACATAAATGCCCCCACAGTGCTGCCAGATACATAAATGCCCCCACAGTGCTGCCAGATACATAAATGCCCCCACAGTGCTGCCAGATACATAAATGCCCCCACAGTACTGCCAGATACATTGATGCCCCCACAGTGCTGCCAGATATATAATTGCCCCCAGCAGTGCGGCCAGATACACAAATGACCCCACAGTTCTTCCAGATACACAGATGCCCCCACAGTTCTGCCAGATACATAAATGCCCCCAGTGCTGCCAGATACATAAATGCCCCCACAGTGCTGTCAGATAAATAAATGCCCCCACAGTGCTGCCAGATACTAGAGATGAGCGGGTTCGGTTTCTCTGAAACCGAACCCGCACGAACTTCATGTTTTTTTCACGGGTCCGAGCAGACTCGGATCCTCCCGCCTTGCTCGGTTAACCCGAGCGCGCCCGAACGTCATCATGACGCTGTCGGATTCTCGCGAGACTCGGATTCTATATAAGGAGCCGCGCGTCGCCGCCATTTTCACACGTGCATTGAGATTGATAGGGAGAGGACGTGGCTGGCGTCCTCTCCATTAGAAATTAGATTAGAAGAGAGAGAGAGAGATTGTGCAGAGTCAGACAGAGTTTACCACAGTGACCAGTGCAGTTGTTGTTAGTTAACTTTTATTTATTTTAATATATATCCGTTCTCTGCTATATCCGTTCTCTGCCTGAAAAAAAACGATACACAGCAGCAGCCAGTCACACAGTGTGACTCAGTCTGTGTGCACTCAGCTCAGCCCAGTGTGCTGCACATCAATGTATAAAAGGCAAAGCTTATAATAATTGTGGGGGAGACTGGGGAGCACTGCAGGTTGTTATAGCAGGAGCCCCCAGGAGTACATAATATTATATTAATTTAAAATTAAACAG